>NC_053156.1:153555706-153883623 GCF_016835505.1 Polypterus senegalus | reverse complement strand
GTTATGAAAAAGAAAAGGAAAAATTTTAAAAATAACGTAACATGATTGTTAATGTAATTGTTTTGTCTTTGATATGAGTGTTGTTGTCATATCTATATATCTATATATATATATATACTGCTTAAAAGAATTAAAGGAATAAGGAATAAAGGAATAAAGTCAATGAAACTTATGGGATATTAATCTGGTCAGTTAAGTAGCAGAGGGGGTTGTTAATCAGTTTCAGCTGCTGTGGTGTTAATGAAATTAACAACAGATGCACTAGAGGGGCAACAATGAGATGACCCCCAAAACAGGAATGGTTTAACAGGTGGAGGCCACTGACATTTTCCCCTCCTCATCTTTTCTGATTGTTTCTTCACTGGTTTTGCATTTGGCTACAGTCAGTGTCACTACTGGTAGCATGAGGCGATACCTGGACCCTACAGAGGTTGCACAGGTAGTCCAACTTCTCCAGGATGGCACATCAATATGTGTCATTGCCAGAAGGTTTGCTGTATCTCCCTGCACAATCTCAAGGGCATGGAGGAGATTCTAGGAGACAAGCAGTTACTCTAGGAGAGCTGGAGAGGGCCATAGAAGGTCCATAACCCATCAGCAGGACCAGTATCTGCTCCTTTGAGCAAGGAGGAACAGGATGAGCACTGCCAGAGCCCTACAAAATGACCTCCAGCAGGCCACTGGTGTGAATGTCTCTGACCAAACAACCAGAAAGACTTCATGAGGGTGACCCAAGGGCCCCATGTCCTCTAATGGGCCCTGAGCTCACTGCCCAGCAGCATGCAGCTCGATTGGCATTCGCCATAGAATACCAGAATTGGCAGATGCACCACTGGTGCCCTGTGCTTTTTACAGATGAGAGAAGGATCACCCTGAGCACGTGACAGAAGTGAAAGGGTCTGGAGAAGCCATGGAGAACATTATGCTGCCTGTAACATCATTCAGCATGAGCAGTTTGGTGGTGGGTTAATGATTGTCTGGGGAGGCATATCCATGTAGGGTCACACAGACCGCTACAGGCTTGACAAAGGCACCTTGGCTGCCATTAGGTATCAGGATGAAATCCTTGGACCCATTGTCAGACCCTATGCTGGTGGTACAGTGGCTCCTGGTGCACGACAATTCCTGGCCTCATGTGGTGAGAGTATGCAGGCAGTTCCTGGAGGATGAAGGAATTGATACCATTGACTGGCCACCACACTTTCCTGACCTAAATCCAATAGAACACCTCTGGGACATTATGTTTTGGTCCATCCAATACCACCAGGTTGCACCACAGACTGTCCAGGAGCTCAGTGATGCCCTGGTCCAGATCTGGGAGGAGATCTCCCACAACACCATCTGTCATCTCATTAGAAGCATGCACTGATGTTGTCAGGCATGTATACAAGAACACAGGGGCCATACAAAGTGCTGCGTACAATTTTGAGCTGCTGCAATTAAATTTTGGCAAAATGGACTAGCCTGCCACATAATTTTTTCACTCTGATTTTTGGGCGTCTTTGAATTCAGGGCTCTGTAGGTTGATCATTTTCATTTCCATCAAGCGATGTGGCATCCTTTCGTTCCTAACACATTACCCAGTCTATATCAGTATAGATATCCAGGAGGATTTCTTTTCCCATTGAGATCTGATGTGTTTTCAAAGTGTTCCTTTAATTTTTTGAGCAGTTTATATATATATATATATATATATATATATATATATATATATATATATATATATATATATATATATATATATATATATACATGTGTACATATATACACACACACATATACTATGGGGTGCCAAACAGGCAAATAAATTGATTTTGTGAATATATAAAGTCAGCGTTAGAATATATAAAGTCAAAACTTGAATATTTAAAGTCAGCGCTGGAATATATAAAGTCAGCATCGGAGTATATAAACTCACTCCTGAATATATAAAGTGAAAGTCAAAATCTACTGATTGAAACGACTCTGAACTGAACTAAGTTAACAAAAGCGTATTCAAAAAAATAAATTAAAAACACTGTTCGGTTAATGTTTTGAAAATGATGCATGTGCCCTGCCCAGGATTGGTTCCTGCCTTGCGCCCAGTGTTGGCTGGGTTTGGCTCCCGCAGACCCCGCTGACCCTGTGGTCGGATTCAACGGGTTGGGAAATGGATGGATATTCCAGCGCTGACTTTATATATTAAAGTTTTGACTTTATTTATTCTGACAGTGACTTTATATAATCAAGTTTTGACTTTATATATTCGCGAATGACTTTATATATACAAGTTTTGACTTTATATAGTTAAATTTAGTCATCATTGCATAACTTTTTCTTTACCATAGAAATTTAAAGACTAAATTCAACTTCCATTCCTAACAAAGATATTTCTGGCGACTAAATAGAACCTACTTATATCCAAATTCTAGCTATTGAGCTTTCGCCTGCCTGCCTGAATAAGTCACCCTTGCTTCGCTCTTACTTTTTTACCGTTCATTTAATCATGCCTAGTGGCGGAAAAATTATAAAATGGAAGGAGGATTACACTGAATATGGCTTTACCAAAACAATTATTGATGGCAAATCGATTATTCATAAAGCTTCAATTGGTGATCTGTTTTTCTGTGTTAACCTCATATTTTTCATACTTCTTCTCAAACCAAGGGGTGCGAGGCTAAAATGAATCGGGAAGCGCTGATCAATGTAATCGGTGTACCAGGAAATCATGCATTGACAGAAGTCCCCCTTTGCTTGTGATTAAATGCGTGAGTTTTTAACGCGTTATGGAGCACATGCATCGAAGCTTCTCAGCTGTGCTTGTGCTAAGAAAAGGAAACATTTTAAAAATAACATGATTGTCAATGTAACCTTTTGTAAGTAGTGCATGGAGGATTCAGTGTGGATAAACTCTAGACACAGCGTGTGTATTAACTTGTAGATTTTTCTGTGTATTTTGGTGGCAGCGTCACAAAGTCGTAACACTGCGTTAGCTGCGGAGCGCAGCTCAGAGCGAAATGAGGTGAATGGGAGGGAGATTATGACGTGACTCCCCACCCCTTAACTGTCAATCCCCACAAACACAGTCTCGGAATTTGCATAAGCACAGCCCCTCACCTGCAATTTTAACTTAGTTACAAAGTGATCAAAACTCTCGTTTATATCCTGCGTCCTCTCATTAAACTTGTATCCCGCATTAGCCGTGGGCATGACAAACGCCAGCGGCAGCCTGTCTATGAACTTAATTTAAACTTTAGGTTTACACCGTGCTTTGTTTCCGAAGTAGAAGCACTCATGAATATGGTTGTTTCGCTGCCTTCTGAATTATATAATGCATGTTTTCTTCAGCGCTTTTTGGAGCTCTTCCTGGTTTTCTGCGTACTGCGTTGACAGTCAGTTCACGTGATTACGTGGGAGGCATAATGATGTCACACGAAACTCCGCCCCCCACGGCTTTCGAGCTCAACTCCATTACAGTATATGTAGAAAAATAGCTTCCAGTTATGACCATTACGCGTAGAATTTCGAAATGAAACCTGCCCAACTTTTGTATCTAAGCTATTAGGAATGAGCCTGCCAAATTTCAGCCTTCTACCTACACGGGAAGTTGGAGAATTAGTGACGAGTCAGTGAGTGAGTCAGTCAGTCAGTCAGTCAGTCAGTGAGGGCTTTGCCTTTTATTAGTATAGATTTATATATATATATATATATATATATATATATATATATATATATATATATATATACTAGCAAAATACCCGTGCTTCACAGCGGAGAAGTCGTGTGTTAAAGAAATAATGAAAAAGAACAGGAAACATTTTGAAAATAACGTAACATGATTGTTAATGTAATTGTTTTGTCAGTGATATGAGTGATGAGTGTTGCTGTCATATATATATATATATATATATATATATACACACACACATATAAACATATGTATATATACATATCCATACATATACACACATACATATACACACACACACACTCATATAAACATATACAGTATATACATACATATCTACATATATACACACACACACACACACACACACATATATATATATATATTGCTGGGGGTGCCAGAATCCATGAAGGAAGAAAAATGAAAAACATTATTTGTACAAAATCTTAATTTATTTATCCATTCCTAAATAATTAAATGGGCAGGCTATTTCAGTATCAGTGCAATACGCTGTTTGTTAAAACGGATGACTCCCGCTCTTACGTGCAAGTCTGCGTGGATATTATGAACTATCGTTTCTGTTCAAGTTCTATTTAAATTTTAAATAGAAGGAATTTTTATTTAGTCGACAGAATATTATTCCGGAATAAATCAACTCAAACCTTAAATAACTTATAATATTTTGCTCTCCATAAAAATATATCCTGTCAAAATTATACAAATTCAAATATGAACATGGTGCATAACAAAACCTGGAAATATAAATAAAATTTGTTCTTTTCAGCAATAACAAATCAAATCATTCAGTTGTCTTTGCTCATATGTCATTTTATCAGAGCTGGAAGCCTGGCATCTTTTTTTGGCAACAAGTTCGTTTATGTTTGGTGTGAGGTTCTGTGTTGTGAGATTCTCAGGATGGACTGCAGGTGCTCATCAGTGAGGCGACTCCTGTGTGCTGTTTTGTTAGTCTTCATGACTGAGAAGAGCTTCTCACACAGATATGTGCTACCAAACATGCACAAGGATCGAGCCGCATGTAGACGGAGCTGGAGCATTTTTGCGGGAATGGAGTGAATAAACTGTGCGGGCCGTGCAGTATCGCACTTTGCCTTCAGTGTGCCATTACACTGCAGCTCAATCACCTCCATCTGAATCTGCACAGGTGCAGTTGCCACATTGACAGCAAATGGGTTTCGAAACAACTCAAAATTCTTTTTTTGTTCTTCAAAGTCACCAAAGCGCCGTGCGAACTCAGTACGCAGTGCGCTCAGTTTATCAGCAAAGTGCGTATTTGGGAACACCGTAGTGCCGACTTGGTTCAACATTACTTGGCAACAGGGAAAGTGGGGCAAGTTGCACTGGTGCATTTGTGTCTCCCATAAAAGTAGCTTCACTTGAAATCACTTTATGATTTTGCACGGGTAAAAACGTCTGCTGAAGTGTCAGATTCTTCTTTAACTCTTCTGCTTTCTGTATCTTATGCACTGCATTCAGGTCTTTCTGGTTCTCCTGATGTTTAGTCTCATACTGCCGTCTTAGATTAAATTCTGTAATTACAGCCACATTAGCTCCACAAATGAGACACACAGGTTTACCGGCAATGTCAGTAAACATATACTCAGCCTCCCATCGGTTTTTAAAGGCTCTATATTCAGAATCACCTTTTCTCTTCAGCATCGTGTGAGCTAGCTTCGCAATAACTTGCAGCATCATAAGCTAGACTTGATTAACGCAGTAAGTGTTGCAAGGCAGCTGAAGCGCTGCATTATGGGATCTGTTGTTTATTGTGTTACCAGCGCTTCATATCCCCGGGCCATTAATAACAATAATACAGTATATAAAATGATCTCGCGGGCCGGATTTAATTACACGCTGGGCCGGATGTGGCCCGTGGGCCTTGAGTTTGACACATATGGACTAAATAGAACTTGAAAAGATATATTTTTTCGAATTTGATCGCGCAATTCAGATCGAGTTGACGTGCACTACAGTACATCGAGCCCGCGTGCTATTGTGGTTTTGCCTGCGTGCCTCAATAAGTTACCCTCCCCTCGCTCTTACTTTTTTACCGTTCATCTAATGAATACACTGAGTATGGCTTTACCAAAACAATCATTGATCGTGAATAAAGTATCCATTATTCATAAAGCTTCAATTGGTGATCTGTCTTTCTGCATTAACCACATATTTTTTCATACGTCTCAAACCAAGGGGATGCGAAGGTAAAATGAATAAAAATGCGTGCATCCCCACTCGGGAATCGAACCTCGGACGTCAGCGCTAGAGGCAAAGCCTCTACTATTGTGCCACGGCGTGTGGTTTATCTATTTGAGCGTAGCAATATAATTCGGTTTTTGTTCAGCACTCTTTGGAACTGTTGCTTTTTGTCTGCGCACTGCGTCAGTTCACGTGAGCCGCTGAATATGGTTTTATATGTCACTCGCTTGCTTCTAATTGTTTCGCTGCCTTCTTAATTATATAATGCATGTTTTCTTAAGCGCTTTTTGGAGCTCTTCCTGGTTTTCTACGTGCTGCGTAATTACGTGGGGCGTGATGATGTCACACCTAAACTCCCCCAGCTTTCGAGCTCAACTCCATTACAGTAAATGGAGAAAATAGCTTCTAGTTATGACCATTATGCGTAGAATTTCGAAATGAAACCTGCCCAACTTTTGTAAGGAAGCTGTAAGGAATGAGCCTGCCAAATTTCAGCCTTCTACCTACACGGCAAGTTGGAGAATTAGTGATGAGTCAGTGAGTGAGTCAGTGAGTGAGTCAGTCAGTCAGTCAGTCAGTCAGTGAGGGCTTTGCCTTTTATTAGTATAGATAAACTAGACGTTAAGCCCATTAAAATAACGGGCGCTAGAACAGTAGTGCATAAACATTAGTAGGAACAGTCTATATTAAATGGCAAGGGACCTTTTATGTGGCTGTAATATGTGTCACTGTATTGTGTGCCTTTAATTTTCTCTTGCAGTAATACAGTGGAACCTCGGTTCACGACCATAATTTGTTTCAAAACTCTGGTCGAAACCCGATTTGGTCGTGAACCGAAGTAATTTCCCCCATAGGATTGTATGTAAATACAATTAATCCGTTTCAGACCGTACAAACTGTATGTAAATATATATTTTTTAAATTTTTAAACACAAATATAGTTAATTATACCATAGAATGCACAGCTTAATAGTAAACTAAATGTAACATTGAAAAAAAACATTGAATAACACTGAGAAAACCTTGAACAACAGAGAAAACTAACAAGCTATAGCGCTACGAACCGCTCACTAAAAACACTTTTTTTTAATGAGTTTTAAGCACAGGGAAAAAAATGAACATTTGAAAAATCTGTAATGTAATAAACAACCAAGAAAAGTAACATTGCAACAATGCACGCGCACGCCTGTTTGTCATATGCCTGTGTGTGTCTCTCTCGCGCACCTGTGTAAACTTTTTTCACGTTGTCATTTAGGGGGTGTTGTGTGTAGAATTCTGAGGAAAAAATTAACTTAATCCATTTTGGAATAAGGCTGTAACATAACAAAATGTGGATAAAGTGATGCGCTGTGAATACTTTCCAGATGCACTGTATGCTTTGGGGACCACGGGTTGGGAGCTTGGAAGCTCAACTCTGAAGGGGCCCATGGCCAGGGGGCACCCCAATGCCTACAGAGCACTGGACCTCAGCACTTCCGCCACACCCGGAAGTGCTGGGGGGAAGAGGACTGGGGACACCCGGAGTGCTTCTGGGTGCATAGCTGGCACTTCCGCCACACTGGGGAGTCTTTATTTAAAAAATTCCCCCAAGAAACACTTTGAAAGCACTCTGCACTGTCTTTAAATTCTATAGGTAACATTCACTCCTCTGCAGCAGTCTTTTTCGCTTGTCTAAAGCATTGTAGTATTCTGTGGGGTTAAAAATTATTTTTCCTGTTACCTACTTGCTTCTTCCACTCATCCATTTTCAAATCATCATTATTAAAGGTTCTGCAGAGTCTATGAGGTAAAAAATAAGAGAAATTCAGAAGCCAGCCCTTATTGGAATTGTCTCCCATCTGACAACACATGCCCAATTTTGATTTGCATGTCCATAAAACAACATACTGTATCTTTAGGCCAGCGGAGGAGTTCTGTTTGTTGCAAGTAGACGGCATTAAAGCACCACAATGAAACCACCCCATCCACATTTTAATCATGTGATCAAATGCTAAGGCGCACAAAGTACTACTGCTCAGGCACAATGTATATTGAAAAAAATGGAAGAAGTTTCGAAAGTGCTCACAGGCTCCTAAATTATATGTTCAGAATAACCACAAGGGATAGTCATGTCTCTTTGTCTCTTCACTCTGTACACCTTAGATTATAAAAATAATACCAGGTCTTGTCATTTTCAAAAATACTCAGATGATTCTGCACTTATGGGGTGTGTTGATAAAGGGGATGAGACAGAGTATAGGAGTCAGGTGGAGAACTTTGTTTCTTGGTGCAGAAAGAATTGTCTGCAACTTAACATTAGCAAAACAAAGGAACTGCTGTTGACTTTTGCTACACCAAGGAGCCTCTCACTGTCCAGAATGTTAAATGTACAGATGGTGCACTTCTACAACACAAAGGAACCATATAATAAAACGGCACAGCAGTTTTTTCTTAGTAGTCTGCGTTCCTTTAATATGGAAGTGACATTCTTCACATCTTCTATAACTTGATGATGGCCAGTGTGATTTTCTATACTGTGGTGTGCTGGGCTGGTAACATTACTTCGAGAGAGGCCCACCATGTCAACAAGCTAATTACAGGGCAGGTTCAGTTATAGGATACATTATGGACCCTCTGGAGAAAGTAGTGAAGGAGAGAATTACAACAAAACTAAGTGCTATTATGCACAACGCTGTACATCCTCTTTCTGACATACTAACACCGAGGACTTTCAGCGATCAAATAATTCAGCAGCAATGTGCATATATTTACTTATTAGCCTATTTATGTATTTATTTATTTAAAGAGCTGCTGTTAAAATCCAAATTTCCCCCTGGGTACAAATAATGTAATTTAATCTAATCCAACTACATACTTTTGTAATATAATTCTTTCCGTATTTGTGTCACCTGGTATAGATGGATTTTGGTTTAGATAATCATATTTTTGTACGTTCACTTTTATTCATGGGGGCAAACCTGTAATGAGTGTAAATGAACAAAATCACCTTCCATCATTTTTGATTATAATGTGTAAATTTTGAATTGCTCTGAATTATATGATAAAGCCTGCATTTTACTACTTGCATAGATATTTACTTTGTAATTTTACTTTTGTGTGGTTAGACTTGTAGTAGAAGAAAATTTTGCTTTTATAATCAAAATGTGTATGTGTTAGAATCTATGTCTGTTTGTTCAGACAAAGGAAAGCTGTGAATTAACGCAAATATTTTTTTGTCCATCCATTTATTGATTTTTATTGGCCATTTAACCCAGACAACTGGGGACAGCATCAGGAACAAAATAGCAACCATAGAAGGAACTTCACAGGGTATACACATACTCACTCTCGCTCCTCTGCAGATATCCTTATGTACTTTTAAACTGAGACCATTTAGCAGGAGGAGAAAATAAAGATATGCCATTGCAAGGAAGTCTGTGAGTCAGCCTGGGCACTGGTGTGCATATATCCTGTTACTTAAGTTCAGCTCCTTTTAAACAAGTGGAAGAAGACCTCATATTCTCAAAGACAATTTATTTACTTCAAGGTCATAGGAGGCTGGAGCCTCTCCCTGCAACACCAGGTTCAAGAAAGGTACCAGAGCTGGACATGATGCCAGGCCACTACAAGGCCAAGTGGCACACATAACCCACCACCACAGCTCCAGACTCAGTGTTTTGGGGACTGCCAAGACTCAACAATTAAACGAACATGCATTTGAGAGTAATATGGGTGTACTCAGAGAAGACCCCACACAGATATGCACCAGTTGTGCAGATTCCAGAGAGACAGTGACCAGGACTCAGATTTGTAAAACTTGTGAATGCATGAAAAAGAGGTATGCAACTTTCCACACTAAAGTCGGGATTTATACAAGAAGAGTTGATGGAGGATCTTGTGTATATTTACAGCAACTCCGACCTATCTGTATGCAAAATTTCAGGGAAACTGGAACATGAAGACACCATTGATTAATTAGGGAAATGCAGCCAAAAAAGCTAAATGACAACTCAAGTGTATAATAATTCATATTCCTGAGCCATTATTGTAATGTGTGTTGACAGAACAAACATATTAAACCTCCAAAGTAAGAAGTATGATGTATAGACTGTGTTTGGGTTCCCTTTTAAGAGGGTCAATCCTGCATATTTGCGCTGAAAAACGTTTTTGTTTTTTTGTCAGTTTGTATTATCTACATGTTGTCATTACACTGGGAACTGGCCTACAGGTCAGGAATAACACAGCCAAGCTTTACTCCACTGTGCTGGAAGCTAATAGCCAACTGACAATGGCACTGCATTCCATTTGGTATGCTGTGTGTGTGGAGAGACATAAAACCTGACATGTTTTTTGCCAGCATGAAAAGTTAGTTTACAGAAGTGTCCAGTTTTCCTAATAAAATCAAAGCACTTTACTAGAATCCAATTGCAATAAGGGCACCTAGCGAGAATGAAGCTGCTTTTGTTAACCGTAAAGACTTTCATTCCATGCCAAGACCGACAAACATTGTGGCTCCGGTGGTCTGGGTCAACCTGTGATTTATTTATTTTGAGGCAAAATAACTTTGGCCGGCAACTTGCTGATGGTTCTGTATGTGATAACTGACTTGCTGGTAAGGCAACTGACTAAACCCACAATTTTTCATATGGCCTATTCACTTTAACAGCAATCATGCCATTATATCCACCATTTGGTACTCGCTTAGATGCTTGCTACTTACACCTTTCCCTGACCCCCAGAATGGATAAGAAAGGTGCTAAAATGCTGTGCATGTTCTTGGAGTGCTCAGTCTGTGGAGCGCGGCATATGAGTTTGATTAGCATGTTCCTCATATGGTTGTTTGAGGGTGGGAACAAGGTGGGGGTTCAAGGCACAGTCACGTACATACATTTACAGGATGATTGCATAGAAATGTGTGAATTCTGGTTTTATGAATATCTATCTATCTATCTATCTATCTATCTATCTATCTATCTATCTATCTATCTATCTATCTATCTATCTATCTATCTATCTATCTAATGTACTATGATTACTTAATTGTTCTATTTGAGCCAGTTGGAGTATTTTGTTTTTATCCCTTCATCTTTTTTTATTTGGGATAGGCCTTGGTCCATGAAACAATGTGGCCCCTACTATTTTTGTATACAGTTCTTTGTATGGTTGACTGAATGTCATGAACATTGTAGATTCTTGTGTAAAATGGTTAATTATTCACAAATTAGTGTAGAATTAACCTATAGCTGAAAGGTCATATCTTGTGATCTTTTACTGGAAAAAAATGTGAAATTTTAATACAGACATAATGCAGTTAACTACTGTGTTTAAGTTACGATACAAGCCAGGAGTTAAAAGTAAGTTTGGAAGGACTTACCGAAAGTATTCCTTGAATGTCAGAGAAGTTTGATTAATCAATTACTGGAACCTACGCCAGTGTAATTTTTAAGAACCACTGATTTAGAAAGTGAGTAACACAATAATGTGCCCACTCAAATTAGAAGCAGATGGCACAATCCAACCCAGACAGTCCGATAAGGTGTAACCTAACATTTAAAACGTTTTAGAGTAAGTGTGGGCTTAAGTGAGAGGTAGTACAAAGTAGCAAATTCTGTAAAAATTAATGTAATGCCTATCCATGGAGGTGGCTAACCTGGTGTGCCGTGCTAGAAACAACCACAAAGTTTAATTTTCTCCTCCACACTTAACTTCTTCTTTTTACTGATACATTTTGTAGAGACTTTTTCCTTGTTCAACCATCAATAATGTTGGACTGATTTACAGGGCGTTCCTCTTTGAGGTGGCAGGGAGATATTTCTGCTTGAAATATCTACAAAGACATTAAAATGCTCATATATTGCACCTGCTTCTTGCCGACATACTGGTACTAACACTCTTTAAAGGAGTATTTGAGTTGAAGTATATAAGTGCAAAAACCTGGGCATAATCCATCACAGAATGAGTTATTTGACTGATTGAAAGTGTAGTACAACTCAAGAAATCATCCATTATCCAATGAGACAAGCCTTAGTGCTATCTTTCTCAATAGTCTCATTTTCAGAAAGTCTGCTACATTGATAGTCGCCAGTTTACTTAAATGTTCCTGTTCTTCATTTTCTTTATTTTTGCTACATATCATACCCTGTCTGCTCTGGTGCTTCTTTAGCTGCCTATGTAGACAGCAACATAACAACCACTGGTAGTGATTCTGGTGTATGGGCCCAGCACAAACAGTACATTTTCATTTTGCCACTTGAGACAATGTAAAGAAAAATATTTGTTTATAGCTATAAGTTATAACTAAAGCTATAACCTATAACTAAACAGATGTTTTTCATTTAAATATATTGTTACGTTTTGAGGTTTTGTGGTTGTTAGTTTGTGCAGTGCCCATATTGTTAATGTTGAAGTATGTTGCCATATACAGGTTGTAGCTGTCTTGTGCTTTTTTAAATATCCTGTGTATAATGTATTACAGACCTCAATATACATATACTGAAATAAGGTAAAAGGTAAAAACATGAATAATAACAACACAAATGATAATTAGCCATTTGGAACCCCCCAATAACAAATTCAAGATAATGTGCTATTATTTTACTCTGTTTCCTTTGTACTGTACCTTAATATGACCACCTGTTACAAGGCACCTCTGTTGATGGCATGGTGGCGTAGCAGTTAGAGCTGTTGTGGCACAGTGCCCGAGTGCTGATTTTAAATTCTTGGATTGGTTCTTAAGTCATTTCAGTTGTCTTTCAGGATGTTAAAATAATTGGTGGAATCAGTGTGGGTGAATATGTGTCCCCTGCATTGTACTGGTGTTTCGTTCAGGCTTGGTTTCTGTCTCCATTAGATGGTGTCAAGATAGGCTCCTACCTCAAGAAATATGGACTGGAGTAATTGGATTTGTAAATAGATGGATGCTTGAGGATCCTTCCTGTTAGTTAGACAGTCTATTTGTGAATCCAAAATAAAAACTGAATCAATGTAAACTTGAATTTCTGATTTTAGTTCTACCCTCAATAGGATTATATTGCATGTGCTGGAATGTTTTCATTAAAAGTAAGAAAAAAAATATTTTTTATGTCACAGAGTAAAGTTTAAATTTTATGTAAAATCACATCTCAGAGCTACTAATGAAAATACCAAGTTTAAGTAAAATTAAACATCAAATAAAATGTGTTGACCCATGTACTGTTGTCTGCAGGTGACGGACTTATTAAATACTGTAGAAAAGGCACAATCTGTAGATTTAGTTCTCACCACAGGGGCTTCTTTTCTGTCTTGATGAAGATGCTCTATGAGACTGCTATCACATTGTCGCAGCCCATAAACCTGTAGGGTTATGGTTAAGGATGAGCAGTTTCCCTGTGTTACAGTTCTTGGACACACACACAATACTTCCTAGCAACCCCGGTAGTGGACAACACCATAATATGCTTTTAACATTTTATTTCTGGATCCCTCTTCCTCAACCCAACCTCCATTTTAATTTTCAAGAGGGTTAATTAAGGGGGTCCCAGAGATTGTTTTCAGTGTGTTCTAATATGCAGTGCAGAGTTGTTTCTTAGAAAGCTTCATGCTGTAAATGTCCAGAAAAGTCAGATGTTCAGAAGGAATTGGAATTAACTTATTGCAGTCTTCTGTACATCCTTGCAATGTCAGATTTTATAAATGAATTGTGGATTTGACCGTTCCCAACATACTATGGTACCAAGGATCAATTACCATTCTGCAGTTTGTTACCCTCTTACTTTTCTCCAATGTCTTTAATAAGGTTGAATATTGCTTTAATATATTTTATATGGCGTATGGGAAGCTAGGTGTAAACCGGAACGGAATTCCTATTAGTGCCAGTATAGCTGAAGGGGATTTTCTGCACCACTGAAATTCAGGCAGGGTCACACTTATTGAAGCTAATGTAGAGCTGGGGCAGTGCCAGCACAACACTGGGCCTCAAGTTTTCTGCAGACTTTCCCAGTGAAGACTGAGTAGTTTTTACATCATATGTGCGGCTGTCAGCCCTGTCTGGTCTTAGCAGAGTTCAGATTATTAAGATAAAACTGTTCCAACTGCAGCAAAACTCGGTGATTCCGTTTTTGTCACTCAGCACTCGTTTGCAAAACAGTTGGCTTCATGCTTTTGAGAGCATGCATCACCTTTTAGATTGTGCAGATAGTGCACCACATAACGTTTTAGTTTTTTTATTATTTTTTTTTTTGTATGAATGTCAATTTGTGGCATCTGAGTAGGGCAAGTGTTCCTTTAAAGCTAGTGTGATTCTCCAGTATTTCTCATTCTGTCTCCTTCTTTGAGTAAATATTTTTTAGTGTTTAGACCGTAAAGCATGTTTTCTTTTCACTGCTAAGTTAGATGAAAATCACACTGTTGTTTACTTTGAGGAGCTGAATTAAGCATGGGAATTTGAAACAACTTGTTTAGGTCTGCCATGTTGGTTCAGTCACATTCACTTAAACATCTTTATTGGGGGGCTCTTTTTCTTTATTACCCTCAATGAGTATACTGTGCCTAAAATACTGCATATATCAACAAGACAGTTGCACAGATGTCTACTTTCTCTGCAGCTGTTAAGAAGTCTAGTTATTAACTTTTACGTTGTACTAAATAAATACACTTTTTTAGTGTTCTAAGTCAAAGTTTACGTAATGTGGAATGGCAAAGCTGATTGCTTTTCCATAGCAGTAAACATACATTGCTTTTAAAAATGTCTTAAATATATTGTATATATGTTTGTACATATTAATGTATATATATAT
Source organism: Polypterus senegalus (assembly GCF_016835505.1). NCBI lineage: Eukaryota > Metazoa > Chordata > Cladistia > Polypteriformes > Polypteridae > Polypterus > Polypterus senegalus. Next base: position 153,868,986 of record NC_053156.1, on the reverse strand, counting down.
ATATATATATATATATATATATATATATATATACTCTATATAAATAAAATTCTAAGTCTAAAAGTGCAATGAATTTATGTGACGTTTTTATGTCACGCTTTAAATAGGGCTTATTTTAAAAACCTACGTATTTATGTTTGGTATCGTTCTTTTCAGAATTTATCAAACTTTAATATGTTGTTGTTAGATTTTCAGATTCTTATTCCATTTTTAAATTATAAACTAAAAAATGTCAAGAACTCATGTCCCGCGAGATGAGACTTTGTGCCAAAAGATTTAACCATGCCCAGGACCGGAAATAAAAAACAAAGAATAGATGACAAAGACAGCTGGTGTACAGGTTTTTAAATGTTTAAAGCAATGTGCGAGATGCACATGGCACGGCAGCAGCAGCAAGCCAGCAGTTGATCGAGCAAAGAGGAGGTAAAAAAAACTACATTTGATTCCCATTATATCACCGTTTAAGAGGGGGTTTTGGAGGAGCAAGTGCGCCTCCTTGGAGTGCATTCAGCCCCCCTCTTCACAATGCGAGCGGCAGAAATGTGAAGTTGCTGGCGCATAGCGCAGGCGGGGGGCGGGGGAGGGTTGGGGGTGTTCTGGGTTGGTGAGCGAAGCTTAGCTAGCCTAGTTATAATATATTAGATATATATTAGCAGGGTTATACACTGCATTGCCCAGGCAGTAGGCACTAATTAAATTCGAATGAAGCATATCTTATAGTCCTCCCCTGTTCAAACCGGGAACACACTCATCTTTATTATATACAGTGTAATGTGTATATGTATGTTTCTATGTGCATGAATTTAATTAATCAAGATTATGTTTTTTATTTGTTACAAGGGTTGTTCAGTTGGTCTGACATAATAATATGAAAGTATGGATAGACTCAAGTGTTTTTGAAGCTTCTTCACTGCATTGATCATCAAACTGACCACTCTAATATTAAAAGTGTTTTCTTGCAAAAGTGCAGTGGTGACCTTGTTTAGTGAGATTAGCTTAGTCGTGTCAGGGCTTTGGTTTCCTGACATGCTCATCAATTTATTGTTATATGCCCACCACACAAAGTTATCAGTTATTAGCATTACAACTATAATCCTCATTCATGTGGCCTGCTGCTTCCATGCTTTTGGTGCTGGTGCATAACATCAGACAACTGAATAGGCCAATAAGACCAATGTTCTTGTTTTTAGACCTTTATTTGGTATTGTATTATCATTTTTGATTTTTTGACCTTTCTTCCACATTTTTTGAATATTTAATTTTTTTTCTTCCAAACCTGGGTGGACACACAAATGTGCAGATACACCCACACACACACACTTGCCTTCTTATTAAGGTGAATATATACTTTGAAACAGTGTGATCAGCCGGCACAGTGGCCTATGTTCATATTGCAAATCTTCAGGGGCTTTTGTTGAGGATGGAAAAAAAGGATGGATGTTATTTACTTCACAGCCCAAGAAGGACTGAACACATTTATAAAACACTATAAAATTATTAAATCATCATTTTTATTTTTTTACCCTTGTTGTGCATTTTTTTAATATATTGTTTTTATTCTAACCCTAGCAACCAGACAGACAAACAGGAATTTGTTCTTTTATGAAGATGGATATATATACACTGGCCACTTTATTAAGTATGATAGAGAGATTTCAGTTTTCAATTTTTTAATACCTTTGCAAATCTTTCTGGAAACATGTTTGCAGTTTTCATTATGGGGTATTGAGTGTAGATAGATGGGCAAAAATGGCCAGTTTATTTATTTAAAATTAAATCTACAATACAATAATGTGTAAAGTATCTGAATGCTTTCTTAATCTACTGCATATATAGTGTGTGTGTGTGAATATATATATATATATATATATATATATATATATATATATATATATATATATATATAAAATACAATGTATGTGTGAGTTTGTGTGTATTTACTGTTCATAGTACAACATTCTCAATCTGGTTTTATTCAGTTCAGGGCTTAGGGGAGGTGGGGCTGCAGCCTATATCTGCAACCTCAGATGCTCAAAAGGAGTCTGCCCCAAACAGAGTGCCACATCCCACCACCACTCATACTTTGGCAAATCTGAAATTGTTATTTAACCTAATATACATATGTTTGATGATGTATCTAGGGGAGCTCCTACACAAACACAGGAAGAACATGAAAACTCCACAATTTCCAGTAGTGGGATTCTAATCCAGAATTCTGAATCCATAAAGCAGCAGTGCTAATGTTTTAATGTGAATACTGGGTGATTCCAGTTGCAAAAATAATGTGTTTAAAGTTACTGGACTTAATGCTGCAGCTTTACTAATAGAAATGAAATGCTTCCCTAATCATAAAATACCTGTTTTTTGTGTTCCTGACAGATGTCTTATCTAGAAATCTTACAACAATTTACAAGATAGTTATTGTCAAACATCAGAATGATGCTGTGAGAAAAATCAAGTTAGAATCTCAATCTTCAGTAAAGTACAAAGTCATACAGATTAGCCCATAATTTTAATACCTAAAATAGTATGTAAGCACTTTTAAATGCTTAGAGATGAATATAACTGGATTACCGTGATCATTGCCAGATTATGTAGCTTTAGTAAAGATTAGGGTGATTAAAGCACTTTGTCTTGTGGTTCTAAATTTGTGTTATTTTCTGCAGAAACACATTATAATGAATATTTCATGTTATATCTGGATGGTAATGCTTTGGTTTGTTTCAGTTAATTTCTGCCTTTGAATGTTGAGCCTTAGAGTATATGGTACAGCATGCTTGTGTTTGTTTTTGTTTGTAAGTCTCCTAAAACTAACTGGATTAACTTGTGCAGGTTTAAACTAAATGAGACACCTTTCCATTGATGGTGCAGAAGGGATTTAAGTACACAAGTTACCTGATGGCTTAGTTTGCAGTCCTAATGCAATGTCGCTTAGGCTAATGTCTCATGTCAGAAACTATATCATCAAATTGGAGCATACTGTTATAAAAATTGTTTTTTCCTTTTTTCAACTATTGTTCTTTTTTATTGCACATATGAGTTCATACCAGCATGAAGCTGATGTGGGAAATTCAGAAAAAAATTTGGTGTTAGAGTAAGCATCCGCTTATTGCTTATGGTTATTGAATGACTTTTGTGCAACTTTGGCCAAGGGCAGCATATAAACATCGATTCCTTTGAATATAGATATTTTGAAGGCTTTCTTATAATAATGGCAGAATATTGCTTTGGGGCGGCACGGTGGCGCAGTGGTAGCGCTGCTGCCTCGCAGTTAGTAGACCCGGGTTCGCTTCCCAGGTCCTCCCTGCGTGGAGTTTGCATGTTCTCCCCGTGTCTGCGTGGGTTTCCTCCGGGCGCTCCGGTTTCCTCCCACAATCCAAAGACATGCAGGTTAGGTGGATTGGCGATTCTAATTTGGCCCTAGTGTGTGCTTGGTGTGTGGGTGTGTTTGTGTGTGTCCTGCGGTGGGTTGGCACCCTGCCCAGGATTGGTTCCTGCCTTGTGCCCTGTGTTGGCTGAGATTGGTTCCGGCAGACCCCCGTGACCCTGTATTCGGATTCAGCGGGTTAGAAAATGGATGGATGGAATATTGCTTTGTTTGGGGATTCTGGTTTCTGTTAGACAACATTGGTTACTGTTTTCAGAATATTATATAAGACAAAAGCTACAATAATTGTTTTGCAAGACAGTTGACTTGCCTGAAAACAAAAAACTAGCCTTGGCTTAAAATTTTGTCCATCCATCAACCAATGTATTAATACAGTGTTACAGAAATGTTTTAAGTTTATGACTTCCTTACACTTTAACATTGGAAAAAAAAAAAAATTAAAAGTGGATTATCCAGCGTGTTGGATTTTAGGAAAAAGGTATGTTTGTGTTTACATCTGTGTGTGTGTTCAGAAGTGACAAATTACAGTACTACCATCCATTAGATTTTTAGCCACAATAAGTCGAAGACATATAAAGATGTGTCAAGAACAGCTACAGTTCAACAACTTGGACTTATTTGGTCATAGCTCTTGTGATTGCTTGTTAGAGTCTGTTCTCACTTGTTTAAAACATGCTACTGAGTAATGACCTTGAGGCTGGTAGGGTGGCACAAGGGACTTAATCAGAGCAAGCTTTTGATGCATAGTTATGGGATTTCCTTGTTCATGAATAAAAATTGCAGTCCCCATTCTCATCATGAATGGAATTCAATGGTTGGTAGACACTCGTTGATCCATCCAGTGTACTGTAGCTCTGTTCATCAAAGGACATCGCAGACTTGATATTACTGTATGTCAAGTAGCTTCCTTAATGGCTAATGTAAGATTTACAATACTTGAGAAGAAAGGCAGCTCTCGCCTATCCCCTAGAGTAAAAGATTGTCTGTAGGAGGAGAAAAAGAAAAAAAAAATATGATCAGACAGAAAACAAAAAATTTCTAATAACTGCAGGAATTTTCTATGGAGAATTTCTGCTTTTTAATTTCTAATTTCTAGTGGCGTAACTAGATTTTAGGCTTATAGAAGTGCCTTTTGTAATTGTGCAGTTGACTTAAAGGCTGTGTTAAAGGTGTGTCATCCATTCATCCATCCATCATCCAAACCAGCTTACCCAGAGCAGAGAATCCAGAGTCTATCTATCCCAGCAAGCATTGGGCGCCAGGCAAGAATAATCCCTGCACAGCATGCCAGGCCACTGCAGGATGAATGCATTCCCTAAGCCCAGTGTAGCTTTGCCAATTTTGTGTATTCAATTGTGAATGCGATAACCTGAGACTTATACCCTCTTTTTAATTTGTGTTAATTTTAAATAATGTTAATTACTTTATTAAAATGCTTGTCAACAAATCATTTAAGAATAGTTAACTGTTAAGTTAGCACAGTTTAGCTTCCAGCTAGTTATTGTACATGGGAAAGTGCTACTCTCCTCATTACCAGCTGCTTGAGTGTTTTGGTGTTCTTTAGTTCCATGTTATTTTGTTTTGTGTAGTATTTGAGGATCTCTTTATGTAACTTCCTTATTCCAGAAAGCCTTTTAAGTTATGTAGTGCTCTCTGTGTAAGTTCACTACTTGTGCTGTGTTACTGCTTTATTCTCTGCTCTTCTGTTATCTCACATAACTACGGTAGGTGTTTTTGGAATTTTGCATATACAGTGGCATAATGGAGCCAAATGAGGATCCAGTTATTTTTTATAATATCTTCAAGTACCTAATCTTAATTTGTAACTGGGGTTCTACCTCAGTGGAATTTGCACATCCAGATTGTCTTCATATGGATTTTCTCTAGTGACCACTGTTTCTTTCTAAAATCTGACGACATGAAACCCCAAACTGGTCTTGTATGTTGAAAAGTGTGAGGAGTATGAGTGAATGTGCTCTAAGATGGACTGGTATCCCTTCTGAGGTTTGTCATTACCAGGAGGAGCCCTAGCTTGGCACAACACTGCATTTGGAAAAGTGAATGGGAGGATGGTGCATACAATTGTTCAATACTAGATTTTTCTGTGGCACTATGGGGACAACAATCATAACAGTCCTGCAGGATTTATTCTTCATGACAGGTTTATTTAATATGATTTTAAGCTTCTGAATTTTTTTTCCTTTTTTGTATCTATCCATTATTGAACCACCATAATCTGAAGTATATGTTCACCGTTCTTTATCCAAGGAGAATCAGGTGCTAGGAGGTGAGCAGCTCAGAATGGGAACCCAGTTCATTGCTGGGCCCACTTGTTGACACACTCACACTCGCTCATACAGGGCCAATTTGGAGTCACGTACCATACATACGTGCGTTTCTGATGTGTGAGAACATCTAAACGGAGACAAATCTGTACAGATACAAGGAAGGGCAGAGAGTGACACTGCAGTGCTTCCGCCTCATAAATGTATTATCCTTGCTTCATGCCTGCATGTTGTCTGTGTGGAGTTGACTTGTTAGGCTAACTGATGCTTTAAATTGTCCTCAGAGTTTGTAAGTGGGTGGGTAGGACCAGTGTTGGACTGACATCATGTCCAGGACTAATTCTTTCCATACACTGGATGCTGTGCTTGATGATTGGCTCCTGCTACCTTGAATGAGATTAAGTAGGTAAGAATCTTATCGCACTGTGTAATCTATTACAAAGCATAAACAAAACAATATTATCACTTTGTGACCCAAGTTGTGTGACATCATATCACTGGACCCTTGGCGAATCCCACCCTTGTTGCGACTTGTTTTCTTTTTCCGTATTGTTTCAGTTTCCTGCACAGTTTTCGTCTTGGTCTTTGCCTCTACATGTTTCTGATTAAAGGGCTGATGTGTTTTGGTGTGGCACTGTGCAAAGTATCTTAGTGTTGTACTCAACTTCAGCCTTTTCATAATCTTTCTTCTCCTAATACAGAACTAAACTGTGCAGAGTGGAATATCTGCCAGTCTGCATGCCTCCTCTGTTTACTTTTGTTGAGAGGTGACCATGTAACTGAAAGCTGAACCAAGACATTCAAATCAGCCTTTGCTTTGGCATTCCACAAAAGCCTCAGTAAATGCACATTGAGACAAAACATTTTACCTTCCATTGAACCCAAGGCGAGCTTCTTCAACGTTTGATTTGGCTCCCATTAAAGAGTTTTAACAGGCATAGTGACTTTCATATTCAAACAGTCTATTAGATTTCTCGACCGTCTTCTTCACAAATGGGCAGCTTTATTGTAACAATGTGAATTCAGACTGTGTCTCCTTAGTACTCGAATACTCACAGCACTACTGAAGAAATTAAAAAGAAAAAGAAAGTATGAAAAAGCAGTACAGTATAAACAAAAAATATTTATATGCCCTGTGCAAGCCTGTCTCAACTGCAGGAATGGATAGCTGCCCTGTTTTCCTTCTGTGCTGCTTGCAGACTATTCCCTCCATGCTCATTTTTTTTTCTGTAGTCTGTGTCTGACCTGTCTACCACCCCACCACTGAGGCACTTTTTTTAAATTCATGTCTACTCCAAGATCACTGAGAGAGGCAGCTTTGTAAAACCTAATAAAGGATAACTTTTGCATTTAAGGATCACAGCATTACATAGAGAGCATGGATTCAGGAAACTGTTTTTCTGAGTTATCTGACATTCTCTTCACATGTGTGCAGGACCATTAGATTACCTTACTGTTTACCACTGCTCGCTAATGCTGGGCAAGAAGGATAATGGCCAGCAGTATCACCGAAAAGTGCCAGCTCCCTCAAGCCAGTAGATCTAATCCTTCAGACAAAGAGCAAATATGAGGACTTTGTACCTGACACCTTTGATTAACATATTCTTCCTGGCTTTGTAGCAACTTGTATCTGGCACAGCAACCTAGGATTGAAGTTTATTTCACATTTGGGCTTTTAGTGGAAACTATTGTATTGTTAGGGAAAATACTCTGTAAATTAAAAGCAGTTATTAGTCACAGTTAACCATGAATTCAAGATAAACGTCCTCTATTATGCCCAGGCTGTTGGAGCCTGCCATATGTACTGCTCAGTCCACTGTGGCCAGACTGACTAATCCTAACAAAGCAGCATCTTAAACAAGTTACTATCATTTACGCAGCAGAGTCCGGATACATTTCAGTTTACACCAATCAACATACAGATAAATGGTGTAACACACTGCCTTAATAGTATCTGAAGGTACCAAAATACTTCACATATTAGAAGTCTTTGGCACATGCACACGTGCCTCTAAAGAGTATCTTCTTAGTTATAAGTTCTTAAAAATCTAATGTTTTTAATTATGATCATCTCATTGTTCCCTTGGTCTCTTGTTCAGGGCAAGATGGGTACAGAAAATCTTAATTACACACAAAAGGCACACTCAGAGTTCTCATAAATTCTCACAGAAATAATAAAGCACACAAGGATGTACAGAACTTTTGGGTTTTTCTTCTGCCGTATCCTATTGCTGTGTTTGCGTGCCATTACAAGGTTCCTAGTGGGAAATTTCACGAGGATGTCTTTGAAACACTCAGTGGGACAATTTCATAACCATTAGCCGAGTTGTAATGTACTGTAACATTGGCCTTTCACCTCATTCAATAATATAAACAACTAGCCAACCCACATAATCAGGCCGGTTTTTAATGATTTTTAAGCAGAGGGAGAAATTTAACATTTGAAAAATCGGTAATGTAATAAATCAGCAAAAAAAGCAACATTCTAACAATGCACGGAACGAACCAACACAGTAAAACAGTTTCCTATGGTGCACACGGTTGTGCGTCATAACCGAAAACTCGGTTTTTAAAGAGTGCTTCCTTCATTGTGTTTTAACCTCAGTTGTTTTGAGGATCCCATGGGATACCCCTCGCAAACCGTTTAACACGCTGCATATGGCGATTCACCTCCGCGAGGAACACGCCTCTATAAACAGTCAATGTGGCTCGGAGGTGCCAGGAGTTGGTGGGCGTGGCTCCTTCTGCGTGCGCCATAGGTGTCTTACTTGTCGGCGGCTCAGTAAGTCCACGCCCCTTCCGGCGTGCTTTCCATGGTTGTCTTGCCTTAGTGAATTATATATATAGATGATAATCAGATTATCTAGGAATGACATTTTTTTTAAATTGTATTTGAAGCAATGCAGTGCTCACTTAAAGTGTTTATGAAAAATAAGAGTTTATCTGTAGTTGATTTTTATGTGAACTGAGTAAAAAGTCAGCAATGACTTCATGCTTCTCATAAAACACTGACCAGAAATTTAAAGTCAAAAGGGGAGAGGTGGAAACTCAGAAAACTCCAAAATATAGCCATAGTTTTTACAGTTTTCTTCTGTACTACAATCTTGTATGGTTTGTTCCTTTTAAACAATAAACTCTTCAGAAAACTCTCAATTAAAAAAGTAGATTTTTGATTAGTATTGTCTTGTGCTAACTAATGTATGATTGTAAATAAGCAAGCTGATACTTACTCACAGTTAAGTCATTAGAAGGGCACTGTAAATGTTCAATGAGAGTTGAGATAAACTGTCTGCTAGTGTATAATACATTATTAAATGTGATAGGTCTGACTTAAGGATGATTCTTGTCTTGTCCTGACTTCTTAAAGCCCCCAAGTGTAATAGAAATTTTGATGTAGTTTCCTATGCCAATTTGTATTTTAGAGATTAGCAGATATACCTTCTGTGCTACAAAGAGAAAATGGTTTGGATGACACGAAATATTAAATTTATGCCAGCTATGTGATTCTTTATGCATTTGAAAATATTTCACTTAACAGACAGTTCACAGAAGACATTTCAGAAATCTTTGGTCCTATTTGGTGTTGTTCTGTCTTACATGGATAGTTTTGCAGTGCAGGGCTCCTGTTGAGCAAAGATGTGGTGCAGGAGTTTGGTACTGAGAAATGTTTCATTTGTAGAGCCCACATAAATCTGTGGCCGTCATTTTGTAGGAAGACACCACACTTCAGCTGCAGTCTCCTGAGAGGATGAGGAATTAGGAGCTCCTTGAATTAAAGCAGTTGCTTCATGTAGTAATTCTGGCCTAGTTTTCCTTGTACTCATGTCTAACCCAGAGCGCACTGCGACAACTCTGAGCATGCACTTTGTTTTCCTTGGAAATCCTGTGGCACTTAGACACGTACAAAATTGAGTGTCCTCTCTACTGGCGATTCACTAATCAAAGAAAAGTACTTGCAAGAGCCCACCCTCTCAACTTACCTGAAGGGGAAAAATAAGTATTCGTTTTAAGGCATGTTTCATTAAATAAATAAATGAAGAAGTAATTAAATAAATATATAAAGAAATAAGCAATAAAACACACATTTTATGACACATTTAATTACTTACTTATTACTGTTCATACATCTTTCTTTCTTTCTTTCTCACATTTCACTGTACATTTTTTTATTTGTGTATTTATATTTTAGTTTTGTCTAAAATGCTCCTTAACAGTTTGGCATTATTTTGATCTTATCATAATAAAAAATAATGGCACACTCTCAGATCCATCATTTGCAAGTTGACTTAATGGTGGACCAAAGCCCATCTCAGCAGCATTAGGTACAAAGAAGGAAACCTCCCTGAAAATGAAGCTAGTCTATCAGAGTTTGTTATAAATGCCATACAAATTAAAAATAGAAATGTAACATACTGTGCAGTAGTCAACAAAATCTTTAAAGCATGTCATACTGTTTGCTTTATTTGTTGCATTAAGATGGTTTCAGGAAAATGAAAAACGGTGAAAAGGTTACTGGATTGAATACTGCTGTACTGTACCACTGTATTACAGCATAACGTTTGAGAATAAAACCATACTGTCAAAGCGTGTATGGGGCTGGCATATTGAAAGTAAAAATATTCAACCCGCTATATCCTAACACAGGGTCACAGGGGTCTTCCGGAGCCAATCCCAGCCAACACAGAGCACAAGGCAGGAACAAACCCCGGGCAGGGCACCAGCCCACCACAGGGCACACACACACACCCACGGGACAATATAGGATCGCCAATGCACTTAACCTGCATGTCTTTGGACTGTGGGAGGAAACCGAAGTACCGGGAGGAAACCCACACAGACACAGGGAGAACACGCAAACACCACGCAGAGAGGACCCGGGAAGCGAACCCAGGTCTCCTAACTGCGAGGCAGCATCGTTACCACTGCGCCACAGTGCCACCCCTCCACTGAAAGTTTCTTTGTAATTTTTAATTCATCTTTGCAGCAGTATTTACTGTAATCTACCTAACCTTAATATTCAACTCAAGTCATGAAGCCTTTATAATTGTTTATGAAAGGAAGATTTTAATTCCACAAGCCTTGTTATTCTTTTCTCTTTTTCATTTTTTTCACATTACTATTTTTACTTTGTCTCAATAGATTGCTGCCTCCATTATAGCGTATTAGTGAAACTGGTTCTGAGACTTTTTTCTTTTCTATTTCAAATTGAAGAATCTGCTCTCAATTTTTTTAAATCATTAGAAAATATCATTATAAAAGACTTTTCCTTGTGACACCCTATTGCTATACTTTGTGCGTTGCACCCAACGTGATGTGGAGGTCTTAGAACCTTTGCCCTGGAGAGTCCACACTTGAGAAGTGTCAGAAGCATAAGTTTTATATGTGTTTTTTTTTTTTTAAATGCACACTTTTAGACAATATTTTGGAGGTTATGGCAACTTTTTATGCTAAATAAGTGCTTGTCAGATGCATAGTGTGGGGACAGTGAGATTAAGAATTTACTAATATTAATCCGTGACAAAGCACCACAATATATCTTGATTCACTGATTTTTATCACCAACCTCATGCATTCTGTGCGACTCGTCAAGTCCTCAAGAGTGATAAGATGGAGAGATTGCTTCATGTTAATGATAGAGTATCATAAAGAAAAAAATAATCAGCTGAAAATTGTATATGGTATTGGCAAAAGTTTAAAAGATTTGAGTGCTGAAGTAGAAGCAACAGGTACTATGCAGCATAAAATACAGACATTTGAATTACCTGATTCACATAATTTAGACAACACACTCATCCATCCATACATCCCTCCAGTGTCAAGTCTTCTCATCCTTGGTTTGGACCCTACCCTGGCAGCATCAGCCAACCCTGCATGTTCAGTTTATATAATATATACTGCTCAAAAGAATTAAAGGAACACTTTTTAATTAGAGTATAGCATAAAGTCAATGAAACTTATGGGATATTAATCTGGTCAGTTAAGTAGCAGAGGGGGTTGTTAATCAGTTTCAGCTGCTGTGGTGTTAATGAAATCAACAACAGATGCACTAGAGGGGCAACAATGAGATGACCCCCAAAACAGGAATGGTTTAACAGGTGGAGGCCACTGACATTTTTCCCTCCTCATCTTTTCTGACTGTTTCTTCACTAGTTTTGCATTTGGCTACAGTCAGTGTCACTACTGGTAGCATGAGGCGATACCTGGACCCTACAGAGGTTGCACAGGTAGTCCAACTTCTCCAGGATGGCACATCAATACGTGTCATTACCAGAAGGTTTGCTGTGTCTCCCTGCACAGTCTCAAGGGCATGGAGGAGATTCTAGGAGACAAGCAGTTACTCTAGGAGAGCTGGAGAGGGCCATAGAAGGTCCATAACCCATCAGCAGGACCAGTATCTGCTCCTTTGGGCAAGGAGGAACAGGATGAGCACTGCCAGAGCCCTACAAAATGACCTCCAGCAGGCCACTGGTGTGAATGTCTCTGACCAAACAACCAGAAAGACTTCATGAGGGTGACCCAAGGGCCCCATGTCCTCTAATGGGCCCTGAGCTCACTGCCCAGCAGCATGCAGCTCGATTGGCATTCGCCATAGAATACCAGAATTGGCAGATGCACCACTGGTGCCCTGTGCTTTTTACAGATGAGAGCAGGTTCACCTTGAGCACGTGACAGAAGTGAAAGGGTCTGGAGAAGCCATGGAGAACATTATGCTGCCTGTAACATCATTCAGCATGAGCAGTTTGGTGGTGGGTTAATGATTGTCTGGGGAGGCATGTCAATGGAGGGTCACACAGACCACTACAGGCTTGACAAAGGCACCTTGGCTGCCATTAGGTATCAGGATGAAATCCTTGGACCCATTGTCAGACCCTATGCTGGTGGTACAGTGGCTCCTGGTGCACGATAATTCCTGGCCTCATGTGGTGAGAGTATGCAGGCAGTTCCTGGAGGATGAAGGAATTGATACCATTGACTGGCCACCACACTTTCCTGACCTAAATCCAATAGAACACCTCTGGGACATTATGTTTTGGTCCATCCAATGCCACCAGGTTGCACCTCAGACTGTCCAGGAGCTCAGTGATGCCCTGGTCCAGATCTGGGAGGAGATCCCCACAACACCATCTGTCATCTCATTAGAAGCATGCACCGATCTTGTCAGGCATGTATACAAGAACACAGGGGCCATACAAAGTGCTGCGTACAATTTTGAGTTGCTGCAATTAAATTTTGGCAAAATGGACTAGCCTGCCACATAATTTTTTCACTCTGATTTTTGGGCGTCTTTGAATTCAGGGCTCTGTAGGTTGATCATTTTCATTTCCATCAAACGATGTGGCATCCTTTCGTTCCTAACACATTACCCAGTCTATATCAGTATAGATATCCAGGAGGATTTCTTTTTCCCATTGAGATCTGATGTGTTTTCAAAGTGTTCCTTTAATTTTTTGAGCAGTTTATATAACAAGCTCCATCTCTTTTACATGCCATGTGGTATGTGTGACGAATAAAAATTCATCTGCATGACTTCAGTGTTTGATAAACCAGAATCATAGTGAGCAAGTTCCAAAAACACATGTGTTTGAATAATAATATAGCATGAGTTATCGTGAATGATTTTTTGATGTGTTTGTGGCTAAGTAATCAGCAGATGCCATACAACATCAAGATATAGGTTGAAATGTGATTAAACAGTAAAGCTACCTTTGTAGTAGTATGTAGCAAATGTGTTCTCTTATTTCAATATTGTGTAGAAAGATAAAATCGATAATAGTTTGAGATATTCAATTCTTCTGACAGTTTTAGCTTATTTTCACTCATTACTGTTTATACAGAGAATGCAGTTACTCCCTGTTGTCTTCCTTCTGCAGTAGATTGTGGTTTGGCTGAAGCTTCGGTTGCCAGATCCAAATCCTTGGCGGTGAAGTTTGCCTTATGATACATCATCATAGAGAATAACAGTTTGTGGTGATCAGTAAAAGTATGTTTACTCATCTTTTTTATATGAATGTCCAGCTCAGTGTAGTGTTTACTTCACTTGATTAATGCATTTATGCATTGAAAAAAATCATCCCACTATTTCTGGAACATACTTTATTTATCATCAGGCATTGATGATGATAGCAGGAGCAGGAGCCAACTCCAACTACAGTGGGTACAGGAAAAAACAAACATGTACAGTATGTCATTCCACTGTATGGCAAACACACATTTATCCACCCTCTTCCATGTCGGGTAAATTCACCATCAACAATTAACCTAATGATATGTCCTTGGACAATGAGAGGAAACTCCCACAAACATGGGGAAAAAACATGCAAACTTCTTTTTTATTTAACAGTTTTATATTATCAATTTCATGAAATTCCACATTTCTTTCTCAATCCATCCATTCATTTCCTGCCACTTATCTTGGTCTAGGTCATGGGAGCAACATTCTGAGTAAAGATGTACAGATGACCCTTTTCCCCTTCATCTCCCCCAACACCTCTGTGGTGATACTGAGGCATGTCCATACAGACAAGACATAAAATCTCTCTAGTGTGTCCTATGTTTGCCCTGAGGTCTCCTCCCGGTTGGACATGTCCAAAACACTTCCCAAGGGAGAAATCCAGGAGCTGTTCTAATCAGATGCCTGAATGACCTCGTCTGGCTCTGTTTGATGCAGAGGAGCAATGGCTCTGCTTTGAGATCCTGAACATCTGCACACCTCACCCTATCTCTAAGGTTGAGCCCAGATCATTTCTGCCACTTGTATCCATGATCTAGTTCTTGTGGTCTCTACCCAAAGCTCATAATCAAACGTGTAGGCAGGAATGTAGATCGACCAGTAAATCGAGAGCTTTGCCTTTCAGCTCAGCTCTCTCTTCACCACGATTGACCAGTACAACATCTGCATGAATGTAAATGCTGTTCTGATCCTCCTGTCAATCTCCTGCTCCCTTCTTCCGTTGCTCAAAAACAAGATCCTGAGATACTTAAAAGTCTCCGATTGAGGCAGTACCTCATCCCAACCTGGAAGAGGGTATTTCACCTTTTTCTTGCTGAGAACCACGATTACTCAGACCTGATCCAGTGGGTCTGCCACCTGCAGGAGGAGTCATAAGGGTCCGGTACAATGTGGTTTGTGTGACAGTCAAAGGTAAGTGCCTTGGTGCAGCATCCCCAATTTGTTTTACGCCACCTATTTTTCATAAGCAAAATATCCATTTCTATTTTCTGAACTTGATTTGTTTAATATAGAGTTATGGAAAAATAGCTGCCACTGTTACCTTACTTTATCTGCAGAATTTTAAGAATTATTAACCACTGAAAGGCTGTATCTTCTCAGAGTTTAGATAGATAGATAGATAGATAGATAGATAGATAGATAGATAGATAGATAGATAGATAGATAGATAGATAGATAGATAGATAGATACTTTATTAATCCCAAGGGGAAATTCACATAATCCAGTAGCAGTATACTGATACAAAAAACAATATTAAATTAAAGAGTAATAAAAAAGCATGTAAAAACAGACAATAACTTTGAATAATGTTAGCATTTACCCCACATGTGGAATTGAAGAGTCGCATAGTGTGGAGGAGGAACGATCTCCTCAGTCTGTCAGTGGAGCAGGACAGTGACAAAAGTCTGTCACTGAAGCTACTCCTCTGCCTGGAGATGTTGTGACCCCACTTGTGTGTATAGTTTAGAGTAGTTCTCCTTATAGCTATCAAGTACTATTTAGTTAAGAAACTTTTTTGCTTATAAAGTGTGAATATGGACATATAATGACTACTATAATCCTGTGAATTTCCAATTAAGTGCAAACTGCCTGTCTGAATCTATTGATTTTTTTCACAGGATATTTGTAGATTTCAAACCCTTTAACATTAGTTAAAGACAAGTAGCTCTGGCAAATTATGAAACTATGGAACAGGACTAATTGACATTCATTTTTTCTCATGAATGGGAGTTTATATTTACAGATAACAGTTTGGTCATTTAGGTAGTTGGTGTAATCTAATGGCTGGGGATTGGAGTTCAGTTTTAAAGGTCAAAGACTCTTCATCTACCCATATCCTAAATTAAAAATTAGGTAGATAGATAGGAAGCTTGTGTAGTGCTGTATATGTAAAGTGCTTCTGCATAGTGAGTGTTTTGAATATGGATTGTTAAGACATAAAACATTAAATGTTTTTTTAATGCGGCTTCAGTGGTTGCTGAGGCAAAAACTCGGACGTGGGAGGAGTTTGGGGAGGCAATGGAGAACGACTTTCGGACAGCTTCGAGAAGAGAAGATTCCGGTCCACCATCCGGTGTCTTTCGAGGGGGAAGCAATGCAGTGTCAACACTGTATATGGTGGGGATGGTGTGCTGCTGACCTTGACTCGGGACATTGTGGGTCGATCGGGAGAGTACTTCGAAGACCTCTTCAATCTTACTTACATGCATTCCAATGAGAAAGCAGTGCCTGGGGACTTGGCGGTGGGCCCTCCTATCTCTGGGACTGAGGTCACCAAGGTGGTCAAAAATCTCCTTGGTGGCAGGGCCAAGGTGGATGAGATACGCCCGGAGTTCCTCAAGGCTCTGGATGTTGTAGGACTGTCTTGGTTGACATGCCTCTGCAACATCTCATTGACATTAGGAACAGTGGCTCTGGATTGCCAGACCATGGTGGTCCCCCTCTTTAAGAAGGGGGACTAGAGGGATTACACTCCTCAGCCTCCCTGGAAAAGTCTATTCGGGGGTCCTGGAGAGGAGGGTCCATCAGATTGTCGAACCTCAGATTGAGGAGGAACAGTGTGGTTTTCGTCCTGGTCGTGGAACAGTGGACCAGCTCTACACCCTTAGCAGGGTCATGGAGGGTGCATGGGAATTTGCCCAACCAGTCTACATATGTTTTGTTGACTTGGAAAAGGCTTTCGACCGTGCCCCTTGGGGAATCCTGTGGGGGGTACTCTGAGAGTATGGGGTACCGGACCCCCTGATAAGGGCTGTTCGGTCCCTGTACAACCAGTGTCAGAGCTTGGTCCGCATTGCGGCAGTAAGTCGAACCCATTTCCAGTGAGAGTTGGACTCCGCCAGGGCTGCCCTTTGTCACCGATTCTGTTCATAACTTTTATGGACAGAATTTCTAGGCATGGCCAGGGTGTTGAGGGGGTCCAGTTTGGTGGACACAGGATTGGGTCACTGCTTTTTGCAGATGATGTTGTCCTGTTTGCTTCATCAGCTCTCTCTGGATCGGTTCGCAGCTGAGTGTGAAGTGGCTGGGATGAGAATCAGTACCTCCAAATCCGAGACCATGGTCCTCAGCCGGAAAAGGGTGGAGTGCCCTCTCAGGGTTGGGAGCGAGATCCTGCCCCAAGTGGAGGAGTTCAAGTATCTCGGGGTCTTGTTCACAAGTGAGGGAAGAATGGAACGTGAGATCGACAGGTGGATCGGAACGGCATCCGCAGTGATGCAGACTCTGCGTCAGTCTGTCGTGGTGAAAAGGAGCTGAGCCGTAAGGCAAAGCTCTCAGTTTACCAGTTGATCAACGTTCCTACTCTCAGCTATGGTCACGAGCTATGGGTAGTGACTGAAAGAACGAGATCGCGAATACACGCAGCTGAAATTAGTTTCCTCTGCAGGGTGTCTAGGCTTTCCCTTAAAGATAGGGTGAGAAGCTCAGTCAGAGTAGAGCCGCTGAACCTCCACATCAAGAGGAGTCAGATAAGGTGGTTCGGGCATCAGCTCCTGTACGCCTCCCTGGTGAGGTGTTCTGGGCACGTCTAACTGGGAGGAGGCCCCGGTGAAGACCCAGGACACGCTGGAGGTACTATGTCTCTTGGCTGGCCTGGGAACGCCTCAGGATTCCCCCAGAAGAGCTAGAAGAAGTGGGGAGAGGGAAGTCTGGGTATCTCTCTTCAAGCTGCGACCTGATCTCGGATAAACGGAGGAGGATGGATGGATGGATGGATGTTTTTTTAAGTACCTCTTTTATTACATTTATAATAGTATGGCATGACTTGGTCTGTACTTCTAATATCACTAAACTTTACTAGAATTTTTAGTAAAATTAGAACTGGAAGCGTAAACCATTTTTTTAGAGATTTTTTTCACGTTTTCATGAACTGGAAGCGTAAACCATTAGTCTAGTTTATTAAAATTAAGTTTCTTATAGAGCTGAAGAGTGTCAGTTTTTTGCACATTGGTTTAGCATGCAAGTAATAGTTTCACAGCACCACGTATAGTGGTACTGCTACTATTATTACCAGTACTACTATTCTTTTCAGCTGCAGTTCACTCTCTGTGCCAAATACACTTGTGAGGGCAGTGGTTTTATGGTCGGTATTCCCATAATTGTTTTCCCATAATTATTTGCAACTTTGGGGAGACCAACATAATGATGACAAGTTTGGTAGATGTTTAGTTTAATTTAGACACAAAGTGTCTTTTCTATCATCACATTTGACTCCCTGACAAACTCTAGAACAATTCTTCTTATTCAGTATGTGTAGGATATTTACTTACAATTAAAATGAAACCACATCCTAAAGTTACTAGGAATAATCAAATAATGTACAATTGGGATGCAAATTCCAATTGATCCGATAATCGACAGTAGACCCTCTTTGATTGATTAATAGCCAATAATCATTCTAATAGCACAGAAAATAGTGCAAGGACACATTTTCTAGTAGTGATATTATTTATGCATATATACATTAACGTAAGAACATGTTGCAGACTGTCTCACTACATTTTGTGCATTTTTTTTTGGAAATACTAGCATATTGATGTACAATACTTTGAAGTCTGTAGCGTTTGCAGTGTGCTATCAGGTCAATAGTCAAGAATAGCTATCTTCATAGAGCATGTTCTTGGGGTGGATAAATTATCAACTGTAATGTTTTATGCAAGTCCACATGTCTACCTACCAGACTGTCACTTATATGTCTTGCTGAAAAATCTTGCATCAGCAGTATCACTGATTTCATCTATCAGTCTTCATCTACATAGTGGCACATTGCTTTTATGTAGTTTTAGGGTGTTATTGCATTCTAGATGTGACATGTAAATTTCAGCTTATTAGCGCATTCAGGTTTTAGTGGCTTGTTCACTTTCTACTTGGTAAGATGTTTTTCTGTAAGGCTGGAGATGGTGTCTCTAGATGAAATGTGGTCACCTGTTCAAGATAACTGATTAGCTGACAAAGTTCTTTGCTGTCAAGCATGTGTCTTGTGCTATTATTCTGCACACCCTCTGCCTGATTTCCTCTGACCATTTGTCATCAGGTTTCCTTGCTAATGCTGCTGCTATAGTAGGTACCACAGTCTGATCTTTCAAGTAGTTTGTTTGTTTGTGATAAGCTGGTTTTGTATTTTAAACAGCATTAAAATTTGCAGTGACCTTTGTCCAACCAAGCTATGTTTAGCATGCTTAATTTCCACTGAAAACTTATGTTCTGCTTCTGGAGATGTACAGTATTTTCATGTCTATTTAAATATATAGCACATGGCTCAAAACAAGTCTTAGACATTGCCTTGCAGCAAAACAATTACATTTCCCCATCAAAATTTAAATTACCATGTAAATGATAAGATTAGTCATTTTAACATTCTTGATTTAAACTTTTAGAACTATTTATCCTTGCAGACCCACTCATTAATTGTACATACCTTTATCATGATCTCTAGTAATTTTTTATTATTTATAAAATATTCAAATTTTTTTTCATTTTATGATTTTTGTTGAATTTCTTTTTGTAACATCATGATATCAGCATCATACTGGCTGTTGTGCCACCCTAGAGTAAACCTGGTGAGGCACATTTCATAACAGTAAAAAACTATTTTAGCTTCTAGCCTGAAAAATAAAAGAAACAATAACCCCTTTGAGAATTTTTTGCTTAGGCAAACATATCGGGTCCCTGTGGTTTTTGTTCTGCCCCATCATGAAAGTTCAGTTGATGAATAAATGCTCTCTACGTTTTAAGATTATTGTTTCTGACTGGTGTGTTCAACCTTTTATCACTTAAGAAAATGAACAGAGGACATTTTTTTAAGTGAAATTCATTGTTATTTATTTATTTAGTCACACAATGTTTTTGATGTGTAAGATCACTGTTGAATAATGTCCAGACTTGGCAATAACCAGGAGCTGTGCTGCCAGGCTGCTCACAATAAACTTTCAATTTTCAAATATCTGTTTTATATTTATGTTTTTATTTTCAGTTTATTTTACTGTGAAGGTGGTTTCTGGATGTTTGGAGGGGGTGCCCACACTGATACCTTTGAATTCTTTCCTAACAAAATAAAAATAAAAGACAAGAAATGAGATGCAGTACTGTGTGCCTCAGTTGAGAAGCTGTAATAAATATAAACCCATATATACCGTTTTTTTTATAGATCTAACCATGCCATTTTCTAAACTCACTTTACTTATTGCAGGAAACCAGTAGCAACAGGTGCAAGCTAAGAAAAGGCACAACGTAGTATCCCCGGCTTGTTGCATGGCACACTTGCATACTCATCCACATTCACTTATACCTGGCAAGCTGTGAGGTACCAGTTGACCTTACATTCACATTTTGGAGACTGTGGGAACCATTCGTATCACTGAAAACAGAAAAGTTGCATATAAATAAGTGTAAACTCAGGATAATGTCGAGGCAATATTGTCTGTTCTGGCTGCTGATCAGTTAGCTTTGTATAAGTAACCTCTTTTCAGTGGCTGCATTTGATTTGGCTCCATTGATTCAGGCTTTTTGCTAATTTTTTTTATTTCATTTTCAATTTCTGTTTATTCCTGCTAAGTACAATTCCAATTATGAACCAAGCATGCCATATGACAATTAAAAATATAGTATGAACATGAAATGCAATATAACCCATGCAAAATAATGTTATAAAAAATCATGCAATATACATATTCTTATACCAGTAGCAGCACACTGCACGAAAACGCTTGACTTGAGCATTCGTAATTTTCATACTCTTTCTCTGTACATTTAGCATTTGTTTCCTCAGAGGTTGATATGCTTGCTGCTTCCTGAGCATCTCTTCTTTTCTCCACCCTAGCGGCCCACTTCTCTTCTTTTGTCTGCATCTTTTCACGTTAAAACTGTTTAAGTCAGTGTTTGTGTTGCAATTACTTAGTACGTTTTCTTTAATTTTTCATTTAAGCTGGGACTTAAGTCTTCATATGCCTTAAGAATGGTTTAAGATATGATGAGAACAGCACCTGTACGCATACTGCCCTGCTGGCCGCTGCTGAGAGTTGATTCTACAATAAAATAAAAATAAAAAGAGGAATAACCTTGGAGGCCAATCATCACCCCGAAATGATTAGTAGACGTCACGTAGTATATGTGTACCAAATTTCAGGTCAATAGTTCAAACAGTTTGCGAGCTACAGGTGATTTAAATATCCTGGACAAACAAACAAATAGCCATGGTAGAGTATTATATATAAAGATATGCTAGATAGTTTTAAATCCAAATTCTAATTATCCTAAGTCAGACTGATTCTGAAAAGGATATTTTTTTAGGCAGATATCAACTTTTTTTTTCAGGCATCATTATTTTTTGATGTTGTTGGGATTTTGATTTGAATGTTTAAAAGAGCAGGGATAAAATGAGCCCTGTCACATTGTATGCCTAAAAACACTAACACAATGAAAGCGGAAATGCATTGGGTGAGCATAATATACACTTAATTCTTATTGTCAGAGAAAAATAAAACGGTGACAGGTTGGAATCCACCATGGATGTCTTTCGGTCACTTTAACCCAATATGATCAAGATCGAGAAGCCCTAATTTTGATACATTACTGTGTATAATATTATAAATGATGCTGAGTCTGTCAACCTGAACATCCCATTTCCTTATTAGAAGTATAATTTTTAAAAGTAACTAGTGTTATGTAACTGTAATGTATAGTGCCATGCAAACATTTACTTTTAAGTATTGTTATTTATTAATAATGATGCATTGCACTTGTAGAAATTATGATATGCTGTAATGCAGTTGACATAGTGGCACAGTGGCTAGTGCTGCATGAATCTATCATCTATGAATTTCTGTGTCGCCTTTTTACCAGCTATTCCCACAATGATATGTATGTTAAGTTATTTAGGGGTCCTAAAATTGGAAAGTTTTGAACGAATGGGCACTCTAATAGACTGAGGGCACACTGAAGGATGTTTCCTACCTTATATCCAATGCTGTTGGGTTAGCCTCCAGTCCCTCACAACTCTGAAACCATCTGAAAACAAATCCATCATGTAATGCTCTTCTCAACTGTCATCTACTGAGAGTTCTTTCATCTTAACAGTGAATCACATACTTGAGGACAGCAATGGAAATTAAGGGGAAGTACATTTAGGACTGAAGCCAAGAAGCACTTGTTTTTGCAAAGAGTAGTGCGAATCTGAAACAAACTACTGCACCATCTAGTTGAAGCAGATACCTTGACAACCTTAAAGAAGTATCTGGGTGAGATATTGGGATAGCATAGCTATTAGTTAAGCAAATGAGACTAATTGTTTGAATGGTGTCTTCTTGTTTGTCAAATTACTTATGTTCTTATGGTAAAAACAGAATAAGTTAGAAGAGGTATGCATGGTGTAGCATACAAGTGTGTTCAAGAGCTGTGCAGACACTGTAGCCTTCAATTAACTGAGGTCAGTGGGCAGATTCTACTGCACTCTTAATTTTGTTTCAAGGTTGCGGGGGCCAAAGTTTATTTCACCAGGATCAGGTAAAAGGCTGAAAACAGGCCTGCACAGTGCTCTAGTCAATCACAAGAACGACTGTCACACACATAAACACATACACCATATTAATACACAGTGATCACTAACAGTTGGCAATTAACATAGCCTAAATAAAAGAAAAATAATAATAGAAAACCTTTATTTAATTAATTAATTCCCTATTTTCTCTTGAGTATGTCTGGCCGTATTAATTTTTATGAAAATGGGACTTGCAAAGCTATTCAGTTATGACAAATGTTATTGAATAACAGAAATGAAAGGCAAACTTTATTACAGTGACCGATCATTTTGGATATCCTGATAGTAAACTAATAGGGTGATCAGATTTTTAAAGTCCCAAAGCAGGACACTTGTGTGGCATGTATGCTCACACATTAAACCCAGCGCCTTACTTGGTTAATGCCTACAGGTGGGTTTTTTTTTAAGAACCACTTTCATAAATGAACATATTTGATTCCATACAGTGCTTGAAGTGGAAGCAAATAAATAATGTCTGTTTTTGTCCGCTTCTTTGTCGTTTGTTTTGCAATGCAGTTCTAATTTAACACAAGTTCTTTATGAAGCTGAGTTTTGACCATGCTGGTATATGTATATTGTATGAAACTGGGATCTCTTGTACGGCCCCCACTTGCTGTTCTAAATATATTGTGGGGATGTTTGTTTCGGTACAGCAATGTTCAGCCTGGTAAGTCTGGGGCATTTTGATATTCTTGAGTTACTTTTTGGGACACATCACCTGAAAATCGGAAGTGTCCCTGTCACCTGGATGTCTGGCAGCCCTAGTACATTATAGTGACAGTGAAATACTGAATCTCTATAATCTTTAGATAATGGAGCTGTGAGTCTGATTTAGCGTAAGGTAAATAGTACTGGCTAAATGTTTATTTTCTCTGTGAACAACAGCTTGCACGTAACAGGGTACTTCTTTCATATGTAGAAAACACTTTGTTGTTCTTGCTTGCATTTTATACTTTCTCGATTAGTAAAATAATTTAACTTGCCTGTTATTAATTAAAGCTTCGGAAGGAGAAAGGTGCATGCACCTTGCTGGAACTCCTGATAAAACGATTGCCTTCCTACAAGCAGCCAGCAGTGAAAGCAACTTCCTACCCTGCATACACAGTCTGCTGGTTTTTAAATACCTTGTGTCGAGTACCTGTTTGCCGTCAGCAGTGTTTTTTGGAGGTAAAAAAGAAGAAAATAAACATGTTGGTGTAACGTCTTTTGAAATGAAACGGCTATTTTGTAGATGAAGTTGCATAGAACATTTTCTCTGTTATGACAGATGAGCTGACAAATTGACAATGCTGTTCAATGGAAGATTTAGAAATTTTAAAACTGCATACAGCACAATCTGTCTAGATGAAAATTGAACTGTCTTGACAATTGACAAATTCCTTGAAGAATAGGTGTGCCACATTTCAATCAAAATCGTCCATGGGGGTGTGAAGTTGAATCATGTGAACAGACAGGCAAACAGACATGGCTATCGCAATAGGTGCTTTGTGCATTATATGCAAACAAGACTAAAAATGATTTTAGTACACAGTCTGTGTTTTGCTGAGATCCATGTATACGTCTGTTTGTAGTAGTTCTACACTCTGAAAGTCTAAAGTGTACCTGGGTAACAGTGCTGTAAGCAAAGCATGTACAGTATTTCCTAACTCTGTAGTTATGGATTGTGTCCCAGGTTTCCTAAGTAATTTATCTGTCAAATTCTTCATGATATTGAAAAGTTCACCTATATTTATGCATTCTTATATAGTAATTGCCTGGATTTATCTAACTAATGATTTTATCCAAGCCAGCTTACAAATGCATGGTACTGCACTTTAAGCACAGACCAATAAAATGACTGTCACACAGATTCCTTGGTGAGAGTTTAAAACTGGAAGCCTTGTACTTTATAGCATTTAAGTCACTAGGCTGCTCAGCTTTTTCGAGAGTGGTTTGATGTGTCACAAAGCACCACTAAGGATTTTACTTCATTGGTTAAGTATATTGATAATCTTTTTAAAAATCTTGTCCAGGAAAACAACTTTAAGGTATGCTTTTAAGATGTGTCTGTCTAAGATTAGAATCAGTTCTGTTTTCTTTGTGGTATATATTTTATCTGTGGCCTCCAGGTTAAAGAATTTACTATAAACTCACAACACAATAGACCTAATTCTTTGATAGTCTTAAAGCTTCTGAAAACAGTTGTGCATGCCAAGCACTGATCTAGAATCCTGCCCATTTGAGGGAAGTGCCCCTTCTTTCTTTGGAATGTTATCTTTATGCTTTCGACTGTATGTTTTGCCGCTTATCTGACTGACTAATATTAAAGAAACACAATGTTGAACTATATATTTATTATATTCACCATTTTTTGCATTGAGCATTAAGCACATTCCTTAAAGCTTTCACGCACATGGCTGCGCCTGGGATGCATTGCTTACCTTGTAAGATATGAGTATTCATCTCTCATGAATCATGCCTGAGCCATTGCGATTACAGAGAGATAGCAAAGCTGTTATTGCAGAGTTATATAAATGCGCAACAGACAGAGTCTTTCATAAATCTTTTGCACAGAGGATAAATAGAGCTTTTATGCATCTGAATATTGGTCTGTTTATCTGAGCCATATCTTTTTATTATTTTAAAGTTATGCAAAGCTCTCCTATGAGCGGAAACCACAGAGATTTCCTTCAGGATACTAGATTCAGTGTAAATGTTTTGTTCCGCTTCAGCAGATCCTAAGCATCCCTTTTAGTTATATTATTATGCAGATTGGATATGTGTCATTTTCTGATCAACTTCAATATATATTCACTGTGAGGTTTTGTTTGTAGTTCAAGAATATAGTCCTCATCTTAGAAAAGAAACTAGAAAAGCACCTCTTATTTTAGAGCTTTCGGGAAGGAGTCGTGAAAAACAGAATATTATGGCTGCTTCTGTTAAATACCTATATATTATGTGATCTCATATTTTTGTAAAAGTTTGTTTTACTTCTTAAGCTAATCATTTATTAAAATAAATACACCTATACCTTAGGAAGTTGTTGCATTGTCCATTCTACTACACCCATGTCTTCTTTCAAAATGTTTTTCTGCGTGTTTTTTCACAAGAAGAAACAAAATGATATCAGGATTTTGGGGCAGGTGGCAGTTCCTAGCTTTGAAACTGTCGATTCTTACTGGTGGTTTTAGCCCTACAAGAGTCACTCCAAAAAGGTTAAAGATGTCAAATTTCAAACAGACACATGTTGGGGATTATATCGTGTTTATAAATATATTATTTTTAATTTTTAAACATGTATTAGATATCTAGCCCTTTATGAAACTCTATTAGAGGGTAAAAAATTACAAATGTTTATTACAATGAGAACAATTTGACTTTAAACATTTAGATTGAAGCACACATTTTAATATTTCAAGTATCTGATGTAATTATTCTTGTTTATGTACTTTCACCACATGAAGTAAATTATTGCATTTCTTAAGATCACCCCAAGCAACTTATAGTAATTTAGACTTTTTCCATGATAGTTTAAAGAATAATAATATGGAGATATTTATATACTTTATAATATTTTTAAAATTATTGTATACTTGCCAAAATAAATTTGGCGTAATTATTTTTTAAACCCATTAATAATGATCATGAATTATCCATTAAAAGGATACAGAGAGATGGAGCCTATTTTGGTAACATCAGCTGTAAGTCAAGAAACCATTCTGGGTAAAATGTCATGATTGTTATTCAATTTATTTCTGTGTAGCGTTTGTTATTGTATCATACTTACTTTATACTGTATCGTATTATATTATACTCTGTTAAGGGTGGCATGTCGTGCAGTGGCTATGGCTGCTGCCACATACAGTACGTAGATTCAGCACTTCCTGGATTTGAATCCTGTGCCTGTGTTTTGCAGGAACATACTCTCTCTGAAAGGTAGGCAGTTACTAAGCCTAACGTTATCCCCAAAACACACCCAATCATATCATTTAACAGATGGAAAATGCAAAATACTTGAACTTTCCAGAATAAAAGCACTTAGCTTGATTCGCTGATGTAACATCTTGAAACAAGCAGATGTCAAAGCACAAGAAGGCAGCACATCAGTAGAATAAGAGACGATACTGTATTTCAAGAAGTACATGAACAAGATTCTTGTCTTTGGCTGAGATCTTGATTGTTCGACTATGTCCATGTGGCTTGCTTGGGAGTAAAGGTCAAAAATCTAACTGTATGGATGATTTTGTTTTTTTTGTTTTTTTTTGGTGAGAACAGAACACTTAATCAAACAACATAATACTCAGTAGTAAAACTATTATGAAAGACAGATGCACACACTTCTGGCTTTTGACTAAGTACAAATAGATGACATACTTATACTGTATACTGGATGAAAATGTCATGTTGCTTGAATTTAAAGAAAATGTTTTTCAGTGTGCGAAAATTAATTGAAATCTTGCAAGCACGTATACCCATGAATGCAAAAGAAAACAGGAAATTTTATGTCAGTGTCATAGTGTGTTAAAGATAATATGTTTGCATATGGACTTGTTTGTGAACTGTGCGTTATACATGTTTCTGCCCCTTTAAGTATCTTGTCTACAGCAGTGTTTTCCAATTTCAGTCTCTGGAACACCACTGTGGCTGCAGGTTTTCATCCCAACCAACTTTACTTTTAATTTGATTCCAAACTAAATTAAATAAGCTGTTTCTTTGTTTACAAAGAGGCAAATCTGGATTCCTAAATCTGTATTAGTAAGAATATATATTAGATGGAGATACTTTAATGTTTTTATTTTTAATACTTTCATCATCCTTATCTTGATTTTCATTACAATTTTCCATTTAGTAATGAGCACACTAGTGAGTCTGATACTCAAGTAGCTACAACCTTTCACCTCTTTGTGTTATGTCTGTCCTTGTTTCTGCTTCATTCATTGATAATTGCCATTATTTAAAGGCAATTAAGGTAGTAAAGAGCATTAATAGGAAAATGACAAAAGAGAGCTACGGCCAAAATTTCAGATGTTTCTAAATCTATACTAATAAAAGGCAAAGCCCTCACTCACTCACTCACTCACTCACTCACTCATCACTAATTCTCAAACTTCCCGTGTAGGTAGAAGGCTGAAATTTGGCAGGTTCATTCCTTACAGCTTCCTTACAAAAGTTGGGCAGGTTTTATATCGAAATTCTACGCGTAATGGTCATAACTGGAAGCTGTTTTTCTCCATTTACTGTAATGGAGATGAGCTTGAACGCCGTGGGGGCGGAGTTTCGTGTGACATCATCACGCCTTCCACGTAATCACGCAGTACATAGAAAACCAGGAAGACATGCATTATATAATTGAGAAGGCAGCGAAACAATAAGAAGCGAGCGAGTGACATATACAGCCATATTCATGATTTCTGCTACTTTGGAAACAAAGCACGATGTAAACCTACACTTTAAATTAAGTTCATAGACAGGCTGCCGCTGGCGTTTGTAATTTAGTGCCTGCCCATATAAGGCCGTCCATCAGCGGCAATCCAATAGCAAACTCCACTAAATATTCACGGGTCGAAGGACTGTGCTTATGGAGAGGAAGATGAGATGGTCAGGGTGGTGTTTGACACAAACTCAGCGAAACTGCGAGAGAAAGTTTTAAGTTCCAGGACTAAGGTAACATTAAATACAGCCATGGA
Source organism: Polypterus senegalus (assembly GCF_016835505.1). Lineage (NCBI taxonomy): Eukaryota > Metazoa > Chordata > Cladistia > Polypteriformes > Polypteridae > Polypterus > Polypterus senegalus. The sequence goes on along the minus strand of NC_053156.1, from coordinate 153,840,880 downwards.
CATAGCACGAGATGGCACCAGCACAGCTGGGAACCTTCGATGCATGTACACCGAGCGGCTCACGTGAACTGACGCAGTGCACAGATAAAAGCAACAGTTCCAAAGAGCTGAACAAAACCAATTACACAATTGAAAAGGCAGCAAAAATATGAAGCGCCTGATACAAGCATATTCATAAATCCAGCTACTGCGGAAACAAAGCACACGGTGGAAAAAGTCAATGTCCCGCTAAAGGAAGACAGTGTAAAAAACCCGTGCATGCAGTGTGTCAGGTCTCAGATAAAGAAGAAGACGAGCTGTTTATTGATGCAGTAAGAAACGAATCGATGAAAGAAACCTGTCATCTTTACAACGATTGACAAACACGGAATGTAACTTGAACACAACACATCCTACAAATACGAACCTGATTGAAAGAAATAATGATAATCAAATCCTTGATGACAGCAACACTCAGTAACACTCACAAAACAAATACTGTATATTGACAGTCATGTTACGTTATTTTTAAAATGTTCCCTTTTCTTTTCTAGCTTTTTAACACACTACTTCTCGCTGCGATACGCGGGTATATATATATGTATATATATATCCCGATCTACATACTCGAATAATGGATACTTTATTCGCCATCAATGATTGTTTTGGTAAAGCCATACTCAGTGTATTCATTAGATGAACGGTAAAAAGTAAGAGCGAGGGAGGATGACTTATTGAGGCATGCAGGCTGTAGTTCGTCAACTCTATCTGAATTGCGCGATCACATTTGAAAAATATATCTTTTCAAGTTCTATTTAGTCCATATGTGTCAAACTCAAGGGCATCACATCCGCCCGGCGTAATTATATCCGCCCGAGATCATTTTATATACTGTATTATTGTTATTAATGGCCCGGTATATGAAGCGCTGGTAACACAATAAACTACAGATCCCATAATGCAGCGCTTCAGCTGCCTTGCCAACACTTACCACGTTAATCAAGTCTAGCTTATGATGCTGCAAGTTATTGCGAAGCTAGCTCACACGATGCTGAAGAGAAAAGTTGATTCTGAAAATAGAGCCTTTAAAAACCGATGGGAGGCTGAGTATATGTTTACTGAACCCGTGTGTCTCATTTGTGGAGCTAATGTGGCTGTAATTACAGAATTTAATCTAAGACGGCACTATGAGACAAAACATCAGGGTAACCTGAATGCAATGCAGAAGATACAGAAAGCAGAAGAATTAAATAAGAATCTGACACTTCAGCGGACGTTTTACCCGTGCACAATCACAAAGTGATTTCAAGTGAAGCTGCTTTTATGGGAGACACAAATGCACCAGTGCAACCCTGTTGCCAAGTAATGTTAAACCAAGTCTTCACTACGGTGTTCCCAAATCGCACTTTGCTGATAAACTGAGCGCACTGCACTGAGTTTGCACGGCGCTTTGGTGACTTTGAAGAACAAAAAGTCCGTCTACATGCGGCTCGAACCTTGTGCATGTTTGGTAGCACATATCTGTGTGAGAAGCTCTTCTCAGTGATAAAGACTAACAAAACAGCACACAGGAGTCGCCTCACTGATGAGCACCTGCAATCCATCCTGAGAATCTCCACAACACAGAACCTCACACCAAACAGAAACGAACTTGTGCCAAAAAGATGCCAGGCGTCCAGCTCTAAAATGACATATGAGCAAAGACAACTGAATGATTTGATTTGTTATTGCTGAAAGGAACACATTTTATTTATATTTCCAGGTTTTGTTATGCAGCATGTTCATATTTGAATTTGTATAATTTTGACAGGATATATTTTTATGGAGAGCAAAATCTTTTGGGATATTTAAAATCTAAGTTTATTTTTATATAAAATTACATAAGAGTAAAGAAATTTGAATGTTTGTTCTTTTAACGTTTACTTTATTTCTAACTTGTATAATTTAGACAGGATATATTTTTATGGAGAGCAAAATATTATAAGTTGTTTAAGGTTTGAGTTGATTTATTCAGGAATAATATTCCTGTCTGTTTTACCATTCCTACCAAAGATATTTCTGTCGACTAAATAAAAATTCCTTCTATTTAAAATTTAAATAGAACTTGAACAAATACGATAGTTCATAATATCCACGCAGACTTGCACGTAAGAGCGGGAGTTATCCGTTTTAACAAGCAGCGTATTGCACTGATACGAAATAGCTGTGTGTGTATATATGTAGATATGTATGTATATGTATATATATGTTTATATATGTGTGTGTATGTATGTATATATATATGTATTTGTGTGTATATATGTGTGTGTATGTATGTATGTGTGTATGTATAGATATGTATACATTTATGTGTGTGTCTGTAAATAAGTAAATATATATATGTATATATGTGTATATATATATATATATATATATATATATATATATATATATATGACAACAACACTCATCACTCACAACAGTGACAAAACAATTACATTGACAATCATGTTACGTTATTTTCAAAATGTTTCCTTTTCTTTTCATTGCTTCTTTAACACACTACTTCTCCGCTGCGAAGCGCGGGTATTTTGCTAGTTTATTATAAATGTAAGTCTTACATTATTGTGCTGTTTTGAATGAAGAATTATATAAGAAAAAAATAAAAGACTAGTTAATTAATTAAGCAATGTAACCAGTTTAACATATAAATACTGACTGAATGTAAAACAGGTGGGGATGAAAACTGCAGCCCCAGTGGTCTTCCAGGACTGACCTTGGGAACCACTAATGTTGAGTTATGTGCTTTTCAGCCTGATTGGCAAGTCGATTCTGGCTGTTGCCAAGTGTAATGCAGCAGTGGGTTAAGCTGGTTTGATAATGGATATATGTTTAAAGCCAGCAGTTTGAATGTAGAGGGAGAATGGGAAAAACCAATGTCTTGTCCTGCTTTTCTGGTACCAGAGTTAATCGGTTAGCAAGTTAGCAGTGTCACCTTAATTAGCTCAAACCGAAGAGGTGAACACCTGCTATTGTATCCATTTCAGTATCAGAGCATTAACATGTCTTCTGACAGATAAAAGGTGTTGTTAATACATTTGGTATTTGTTAAAACAATAGGTTTTTAATCTGAAAAGTATATACGGTACAAATGCATTAGACTGGTATGTTCTGTAAACTGTCACAGTTTTTATTAATTCTACAGTGATATGGATTTTGGCCATACTGCCCACTCCTTTGTGTTATCTGATCTTTCTTTTTTTCATCTTCTCAAATATTATTTACAAAATGAGTCCAATAAATTATACAATTCCATGTATATCCCTCCTTCTCTATCTTTCTCTGTTCTGTAATCAAAATATTCTAACAAGTTCACGGCTATATGAAAGATTATGTTCCACACGTTCAGCTCTGATTTTGGTTTGTACATTGTCCCATTGTGTGCTAATATGTTAATTCAGTTAAAAAAACAACCATATTCATCTAAAGCATATTTTTCAGTCATGTCTACTATTTGTTGATGACATATGGGCATACTAGAGTTCCTGGTAGCTTTCTGTATGAAATTTCAACATCCTCCTTGTGTCTGTTAGGGTTTTTCCCTGAGCACTTTTGATTTCCTCCCACATCCCAAAGACATGCAGATTAGGCTTATTGGTGAGTCTAAATTGGCCCCATGTGGGAACAAGTGTCGGCATGTGCATGAGTGGGCTTTGCAGTGAGCTGCAGCTCCTTCCAGGGTTAGTTTTTGCATTTGAATAGAGTTTGACTCAGGTGATGAATGTTTGAGAAGTGTGGTTGTCATTATATCATATTATATTATGCTAAATAATATAATATAATTGTATTATTATAATTCAGAATCCAATATTGAATTGGATTAAGTATCTTTGATATTGGAAGTTTTTAGCAGATTTATTTTTGTGCTTACTGATATATTTTCTGTACACACTTTTAGTCAGATCACTCACTAACTCAGGTTAGGTCAGGTCAGGTTGGGGAGCATGCACTGGTACAGCACGCTGCCACACCCACCACACAATTAAAGATTTCGGGATTGCAGTTGGCAACCCTCCAGGCAGAGATGCAGTCCAGTCCCGCCCTCTGGAAATCACTATCTATCTGCCGTAGCCAGGTCTTATGTGGGTGTCCCTTTGGCCTCGTCCAGCTGCTCAGGTCCTGAGCAATTAGGATCCTGCGAGGCGGATCACCCTCAAGGAATTGTGCTACATGACCATAGTGCCATAGCTGACGTTCCATCACAATGCCTAATTTGGGACTCCATGAGGAACCGCTCATTCAATACAAAATCAAACCAACGCCATCCAGGTATTCCTCGAAGAGGCACAGTACTGAAGGAGGCCAGTTTTCGTCTCAGGTCACTGAATAGCGTCCATGTCTCACATTCATATAGCAAAACGGGTAGCACCAGGACTCTGAACACTTGGACCTTCGTCCTTTTGCATAGATATCAAGAGCAAAACATACGCAACTTTCCATCAACCTCATGACCCCCATGCTCTCCCAATCCATCTACTGATTTCATAGGAAGAGTCACCAGAGACATGAATGTCACTGCCGAGGTAAGTAAGGTCAACACTCTCTCCGCAGACAGACACAATGCTGATGGTTGTGCCTAAGAGGTCATTAACGGCCTGGATCTTTGTTTTCATCCAGGACACTCGCAAGCCCAGACACTCAGACTCCTTGCTCAATCTCTAAAGGAAACTAATTTGTAATGAGCACACTTTGGTGTGGATGGTGTGTACTATTTATATAATTCACAGTGGTGCCTGCTTATCAAAAGTTGTCTACCTCATGGAGTTGGAATAATTTAGAAATAAAATACTAACAAAAAAGAGGAATTAAACATTTCTTTAAAAAATCACCTAAAAAAACACACACACATAATAAGGTGATCAGTTGAGCAGGAGCTAATTTACAGATACTGTATAATGTCCTGCTGCTTATGATTAATCCTCTAGATCAGTATTTGCTCACACCTGACATAGGATGTGTAGGGCATACGTAGTAAGGCTGTTTGATATAAGAAATGTACAAATGGTCAAGGTCAAGATCACACATGGAATAGGATTTGTCGAAACTCATAAATAAAACGTGAATACAAATATGCATAGTGACATCCGGAGTGATAGAGTTGCAACAGCCCACAAACAAACAGTTTAACACAGTTACAATTAGATATACTCAATCCATGTTATTAACAGGTTTATTTTTGTATATTGAATGTCAAACAATGAATTTATTATAATTACTCTTTCGTATTCAGTTGTAAATTGCATTTGTGCAATTCTAACTTTTAAAGATTTTAGCTGGAACACATTTATATAACTATAAAGAAATACATGACTTTAATTTTGAAGAAATAAAGAAGCCTGAAAAAACAATTGAAAGACTATTTTCTTTACATTAAAATAACACACAAGGAAATTACAGCGCTCTAAGAATATCTTAAAAAAGACAAACAAAGGTAAAAATGATTTGCTTTCAATTTTGTTTTTTTTTTTTTAGCTTCAGTGGCTCCAATGTAACTGTGGCTCCCAATTCGAAAAAACCTTTAGTTACACCAATGAACAAATGACTGGGTCACATTCAGTATGTTCTTCATGTCCCAAGTGATATAAAAGATCTCTCTCTAAAATCATAGTGACTTTAACAAGTAGCAAAGGAGAGAATAAAAAGAAAATGTAGTAACATTATGAACAATGCTGCACATCCTTTCTCTAACATACTAACACAGGATTTTCAGGTAAAAAATTAGTATTCAGTAAAAGTGTGTCTGTCAAGAAACACTGCTGGGGCTCCTTTATACAAACAGCAAGGCACCTGTATAATGTCTCACTTGGACTGGGACTGGGACTGTGACTGCCAAGTCAGAAGTTTTACTCTGTCTATCTGTCTAATATATATTTATCATTAGTTATTCATATCAATTGTACAGTGTAACTGACCGTAAAAATGAATGGATTCTAAGTCTATGTATGTAATGTATCCAAAAATGCCCAAATCTTTTTAGTAATATACGTGTTAATGCTTCTGTTTAAAAATGGTCTGTTATAGTGAATACATTTTAATTGAATTTTAAAAAAGCAGAAAAAGTGCTGTTAATTTGTTATTTAGCTTCTGCAAACAGTTTCATATTTTTCCACACTTCCTAAACTGTTAGCAAATGCATTCAGGGCCTTTAGAGTAATATTAATCATTAAAACGCCCAGTATCTAGATGCTTTAAAAATATATAACATTCTATATAGATTTTTAGTTTTAGGTATTGCTAAACTTTGCTCACATGGTGATCCTTCTAGCATTGTTCTACTATAGTAAGAAGTGGTTTGGTTATTTAAATGTGCAGTGGCCACTCCCACGAGTCCTAATAAACTGAATGACCGCCCTGATTCACATATCAGGTCATTATTTTTGCACCATCGTGCTCAACCCCTTGAAGCTTTCTGTTCTTTAGTGTACTAATGAGGTTTCCTTGAATTGTTTTCTTCTTTAAGAATTTCACCAGTTATGGTAGGCATCACATATATTAGAGTTTTTTTCTCTGTTTCTGTATTTACTCGTTCACATGTTTGTTTACATTAGAGCATTTAGGTTACAGCACATTTTCTGTATGTTACTTGCAAAAATATATGAGATTTCTGTTTTTGTTTACATATTAATTGCAGTCCTACTTTTATAATTTTTTTTTATTCATTTTATTTTTTTCTTAACCACTTCTTACATTACGTATAGTTTCTGATTGAAACAAAATGCAGGAACAAAATGATTCTGTTTTACTGTTTTAAAAATGACATATGGCAAACAAATTCCATATCAGAAGCTAGTTTAGTCATACTAAGACAGACTTATGTGTATTTGAGCTAGATTTATAGTTATTGTATTTCTTTGTTTTGGAAAAATGATAGTATTGTAAGCTTTTCTGTGTACATTGGTTGCTGTTATTTAATTGAAGGGATTTTCCCCAAAATTCGATATACATGATAAAATACTTACTGTCATTTCCTGTTTTTGTTGGCAGAGTTATAGTGATCTGCCTTTAATACTACTAAGTCATATTTATTTAATAATTTTAGTAATTTGAAGTTTGTTTTTCCACAATAAACATGAATCAGTGCTTGAGAGGAACTCGCTCTGGATGAAATGGCTGCCCACCACGTGATACACAATGACACCTCCACACTTTTTTTTTTTAACGGATTATGTACAAAATGAGCAAGGAAACTTATCACTGGGTTTTGTGAGGTTTCTTTTGTAAGACGATACACTTCATCTTGTTTTTGATCTAGCTGTTTTTTTTGATCATCTGAAAGTCACTTTATTTTTTGTTTTCCATTTTTTATCATATGATTGGACATAAAAAATGTTGTGGCAGAATAAGTCATTTATTGATTATGGGCTTATAGAATAAAATATCCCACAGGTACAGCATTACAGCCTAAAGCATTGCTAGGAGTAATTTATCAGCACAGTCACATCAGTACAAATGTTGCATATGAACTTTTAGGATGAGCCAGGTGCTTATGTCAATTATTTTCGAAAATCAACAGGTCAAAATTGTATGCTTGTACTGAAGAAATATTTTAATTGAGAATGATCAGTTAAAAATTGTTGCCTTAAGTAGTTCCATCTATGCATTTATCTGAACCTGCTTTTTACATTACAGTGTCTATTTCAGCAGCATTGGGTGTGGTTGAGGAACCAGTAAAGATGGAGGGTAGATATTAACACATTTAACATGTCAACAGTGACAATAGGTACATTTGTTCACAAAACTTTAAAATGAGGGTGTTATTTTAATATACTAATTCAATGCAATTTGCTAATTAACAAAACTTGCAATATAAATGTTTTTCCCTAAAATTTGAGTTAACTTGAATTTTGCACATGGAACAGAAAATTCTCCCAATTTGTAGTTGGCAATCAGCTTGTTAATGTTGTTACTTAATCAAATTACTAGTAGACAAATAGGTTAAGAATACGTTATTTTTGAAATCATCCTTTTATTGAACTGATTAGCTAAGTCAGGTTCCAGGAAGCTGAGTCTGTCTCTGCAGCATCAAGTGTAAGAATGAAAACTAGACGAGAGTATCAGTCCATCATGGGGCACATGGACTTGCACTTACAGACTGGCAATTCAGAGCCACCAATTAATCTAACAATCATGAATGTTGGGGGAAGACAGTTTACCTTTCAGATATGAGAAGAGCAGTAACTGAGACACCATTTGAGCTCATGCCACTAAACACTATCCCACTAAGTCGCCTTTTAAATATTTTGTGTAGTTTTAATAATGCATTTTTATAGTACGTGATGCCAAAAAAAGCCTTGTTTTTTCATAGCTGTTAAAATTTATTATGACACTTGGGTGCCTTGAGGAGAGTTTTGAACATGGCTAACACTTTTCAACAGACACGCAAAATCACAGTTTGGTTGACTATAGTTAGTGCAAATAGCACACCAAAGCAGATTTTCACGGTGTGGTGCTCAAGCTGGCATAAAGAAATTCGAAGACTTAAGACTTTTTTTTACAGTTCTATATATCATAGTTTAAAAGTTTTGTTTGTTTGTAGAAGACAAAAACAACAATGTAGTGTGGTTTCTATAACTTGAAGATGGAAGACCTACAAACCTATCGAATAACTGTTGAACTACACTTAAAGGTCACTTTCTTAAGAAATAGAATGAAATCCAGTGAAATGCTTACTCAGCTTCTGGGAGAGCTGTCTGCTAACAATGTACACAACTTGATAATATGAAAAACTCTTAAAAGGATTGGTCTTGTGTGTGTGTTGCAGTTAAGAGTCCATTCCTATAGAAATTGAATAGGCAGAAGAACTGGAAGCATATGAAATCCCCGAAGCATATGCCAGTGGTGGAAATTTTATGAATCCATGAGTCTGTGGTGAAACTCTTTGGGGTCTACGAAGATGTGCATTTTTAAGAATAAACACTTTGCAGCAGCTCAGTTTTGTTGGGTGTGGGTGTGAATGTAGGAAAGCAGAGGGGCCTGGGGTGCTGGATGTTTGTGTAGTCATGTGCAGATGTGCTTAGTTCAGCCAGCTTTCTCATTTAGTGCTCTACGGGTTGTTGTCAAAGCACCTCAATCCACACAATACAAAGTGCCTGGGAAAGAGCAAGGGAAGGGGAGAAAAAATGAAAAGAAAGACTGGAAGTTAGATCAAGGAAAGTCAAGATCATGATGGAGCTGATGGGATAGGGATGGCTGTCGGGACACAAGCCAGTGAAGGTTGACTGCACTTGCCAGAGGCCGTCTCCTGCTGCTAAGCAGTGTGAGCAGAGAAGATGTAGAGATGGAGGAGGCACTGAGGCTCCTTTCATCTCAACATTTTTTTAATGAATGGTTCTGACTGTGTCTTAATTCTTGAGTTTTATTTATGGATATTATTTTTCAATGGACTCCATCAGAACACTGGAACATATTAGTTTATTTATTTATAATTGTACCACACTTTGTTTTAAACACTGTCTGGATTAAAAAGCACAAAGCACATTTACTATAGCCTGTGCTTGTTTGTGTCCACATTGCACTAGTCCATCTTTGTTCATGACTATCAGTGTTACAAGTTCAAGTATATTATGCCAGTTTGCAGGCGACACTGTTATATCTTGGTAGAGTAATATATATATTGCTGTGCTTTCCCCTATTGTATTATTAATATGTAGCCTTAGAATGCCTAATCTCACAGACTTACTTCTGTTTATAAGGTATTATTGTATATAACTTATCCCCACCTTACCTTCTATATCCATAACCTCAGGCAATTAGATGTAGTAAAAAGACAAGCAGGAGTTAAGTTACACATTAAATAATGTAATCATGATAATATTCATAAATAATAACAATATGCAAAGTTACATTTGAATATTGGCAACCATACAACCTGATTAAATGGCAATGTGTAGTTCAGGTGGCACACAGACTTGTAGTTACTTAATGTCTCTAATTAAAGCATCATTGGTGCTCAGCTTTCTTCAGAACAGGCCTCAAGCCTGTTCAATATGGCTGAAGCTGTGCTCTTCATTATGTTGTCTTCAACATCAGATGTTAGTAAGAGAGAGAGAGTGAGATAAAGCAAGCAAATTTATGGGTTTTCTGTCCAACCCATACAGCCAATAGGACATCATGGTACTTAAAGGCCTCTGAGACAAGCCAATTCCAAACAGCCATACCTCAGACCAATGGGGGGATAGAACATCTTAACACCTGCCACCCCCCCAAGCCATATGTTAAGGTAACCTGGCTTTGTGTGGGGGATGAGAGAAAGACTTTAGCAAAGAAACACTCGCCAAACTGGTTTAAGGCACATCCTCTGCCAACTCTGTCGTAAAATTCAAAGAGACTCATTCGTAAAGGGGTGGGGGGGAAGTACACTGATGCCTTCTGTGAAGCACAGTGGTTCTGGCATGATTTGGCTGTGTGCTTTAGCCAACAGAAATGAAGAGGTACCCAAAGTTGATGGAATGATCACTGAGGAAGATGTACAAATTTCACTTCTTCACGAAGTACCTACAGCATAAGAGACTGACTTCTTATTGGTGAATTGTTGCAGTTTTGCATCTATTACACAAAATATTGAACTCAGTTGAAAAACACACGGTATTTGTGGTACTTTCTCTTTTGTTTATTCTAATTTTAGAGTTTTTTTTTGAGGAAATAATTGCTTAACCCCTCATATAACTTGCTTTTGAAATAATTATCTTGTGTGGCCTAAGACATCTGCACAGCACCATATAACTCTATCTAAAAGCCATGTTCAGGTCCGTTTGACTGTTTGTAGAGCCTGAGGATAATAATTCATTGCGATTTCTGTTACTTTGGAAAATTCTGTGTGGATTTTTTTTAACCAATTGTTAAATCTTTGGTTCTGTGTACATCAGTATTAACTAAAAATGTCTGAGTATTGCTGCAGTGGAAAAGCAGCTGCATGTAGTTATGTATTGTAAAGAGCTATAGACAGAAGACGGTGATTCATTTTTAATGAAAGGGTCCTTCTCGTAATGGTGCATAATAAGAGAAAATTAATGGAGCTGGCAGAGCATGATAATGGATGTACCTTTAGTTGTTCCACAGAAGATAATAATGAATAGCAGTGTGCTATGCTGTACTTAACTTTGCCTCTAAGATCTTTTTTTACTTTTGTTTCGTCACATATTATAGCAACAAGAGGTGATTTGAATCAAATTTGTCATTATTCCTCCTTTTGTTGTGTGAAATTAGCTTTGACTTTGGAGTTAACTGGATGTATAGTTCCCCATGAATGCAGTGATTTGATCTCCACATTTTGTTTTGTTCCTCTCTTGAGCTTTCCCAGTAAACTGTGGCACACTTCTTAACCGACTGACTGCATTAGGAGAAGTCCTTGCTTGTGCTTGCATTGAATGATTCACACATATAATTGTATGAATCATTTAAACAAGTAATAGCTAGGGACATTTTTGTTGCGAGGATTGTGGGAGGGGACTTTTTGTTGTTACTATCTCCAAAAATGTTCATCCAATAATAAGAACTAAAGCAAAACTCTTTTATGATTTTATCCCAGGTCACTGCTTTCCAAATAGGCAAATTTGGCTAAAATATGTACGACTAAGCTAAGGTAACAGCACATAGAGAAAAGGTGGACAGTGTGACTAGGTAAATAAAATACTGGACTTTAATCCTCAAAGTTGCCTGTTCAGTCCCCACTTCTGACTCATTGCATGACCTCCTATTAGTCACTTAATCTTGCTTTCTCATCATGTCACTTTTTTAAAATGAACACTGTGCCTTCTTTCATCTACTATACACTACATGACCAATAGTGTTTTTTTTTTTACATTTACGCAAGTGTGGACCTTCCCTTACATTCCATTTCCTCTGGGTTTTGTGAAGTTATTTAAATGCCTTTTAAATATGTTTTTCTTCATCATTTTGCATTTTTTTAACATAAATGAAGGATTTCATTAATTTGTTTTCCTGGATCTGTGCTATTTTTAAAAATCTTTACTGCTTTCCAAACCTGAGGATTGGAAATACACTGTTTACAAAAATGACTTTAAATTAAACAATTATATTATTAAAAATACTATTAATAATGATTTTCAGTAACATATAAATATACAACCGACTTTACTTTGGTAGTGGTGATCCAGACCTTTGATATCCACAAGACTTAGGGCTCGTTTATACTTCACGTTCAGTACACATACGTGCCCGCATCGTCGATGTCATGTATTTCCAGCGTTCATTTGATGCGTCCTCTGAGGAGGTCCTCAGAAATTAACGCAACATGTGTGCGAGTTGCAGTACCAGCAAAATGTCGGGGGGGTGCAGTATGCTTAAAGTTGGAATGTGTCGTTAGAGTCTCTGGTTACTATCCACATGTGACAGAAAGCCGCTTCGCGGATCCTACGAGATTGGTGTGTGCGCTTCGATGTTTGATGAATGGTTCAAAGTGGTGAAGCAAAATGCCGACATACAGATAGATGCATTCGTGGTGCTTTTATGTTCAAGCGTCGCATATTCCCGATTGTAATGACAGAATACATTTTAAAAGTCTCGCATACTATCTTCTGCGCCGTCTTTTTTTCTTGGGCTTCCTCCGGTATTGACAGCAGCAGCAAACAGCAATAGATTGCCACATTAAATGTATGATATTCCAACTCTCATTTAGAATCCTTAGATTTATACTTGATATCACTTTAATGATGAAATGCATTGAAGTATGTATGTTACATTTTACAGATAAATCAGTAATTCCGTTTAAATTATGAATACTGTTAATCATTACACACACATGAGGGTGACACGGTGGCAGAGCGTTAGCGCTGCTGTCTTGCAGAGAGTCACGTTGCTGATATTCCCTGCCTGGAGTGTACATGTTTTTCTGCTGGGTTTCCACAGTGTGCTCCGGTTTCCTTCCAAAGATATGCAGATTGGTTACACTAAAATGACGCCAGCGTTTATATGTGTGCTTGTATTCACCTTGGATGAGCTGATGCCTCATCCAGGGATTGTTTCTGCCTTGTGCCCAATGTTAGCTGAAATGGACTAATCCCTGGACTGATGGATTTAATCATTAAACATCCTTTTCAGAGATATTGCGGTAAGATGTCATTGGAATTTAATGGGTGTTCCAGAAAATTCACAACACAGCGAAGCTGAACCTGTTCTCACCATGATAATATCTCGCACTGCCACCTGGTGGATCCTCCAGATTTACGTAAAGTATGCGCTCAAGTATAAACAGTACAACGCTTGCGTAGCAGGAACGTCCGCTGCAGCATGCGTCACGTCGCATGAAGTATAACCCTGGCCTAAGTCAGATTGTGTTGTGTTCTGAAAGTAACTTCTTCATAATTGCTACAACGATTGAAAAACAATCAGAGAGAAGATGGATGGATAAATGAGTTCAGTCCATCTATTTTACTGCCGAAAGAACCTTTCTGCCTCAAGTCTGACAGGAACAGAAGAAAGTAGTGCATGAGGATGATACTAGAACTACTATACATTATTACTAGTTTGACAGTGAATTGTGAATTTAATGAATAAGGTACAGTATATGTGAAATCTGGTGCACTCCTATGCTAATTTATTTTTATACTTTTCTTTTCTCTCTGAGATGCGAACAGGTTTCAGAAATTCCATGTAACCGCTTATTCTGCTTAGAGGACATTGGTTTCTGAGAAACCAGGTTAACACACAGATTTCTCTGTGAGTAACATGGTTATTTGCCCATGCAGACTTTTAACCACATTACACTAAAGGATTTTGTAGTCTGTGCATGTCCACTGCACTGTGTTTGCCATTGCATGTGTTTGCTTTGCATACTATTTCAGCAGCCACTGGTAGGAGTGTTCACAGGATAAATTTGTTGAGGCAGATGTTTAGGTGATTACATTATTCCTTCACCTGATTAAAATAATCCGGCTCAATATTTCAGAAATCACTAAATTTATGTTTATGATCTGAATATACAGTTTAAGCTCAGCAGGACACTCTTGAGAGCAGTGTTGTAGTAATGCATTAAAAGTATTGTGCATTATGTACAGGTACTGTAGTTCAGTTACTTTTTAAAGTGACAAGTAACTTGACAGAAAACTTATTTTATTGAATTAAAATACCTGCGTTTTTATCCTAGTAGCACTGGGTTTAAGACAAGAAGCATACGTACTGCTATGCCGCTCCTATTGCAGGGTTCAATCACAAAGCAATCACATGCAAACGAGTGTGCTGCATGCAATCCAGTAACAGAAACATATTAATAAAGTTTTAGTTTAGTTTTAATATAACTATTTGGTATAGGTATGTTGAAAGAGTTTAGCTTTAATCTATTTGCTATAGATATGTTGAAATTGTGTGATCAGATGACACAGTAGTCAGTGTTCATACCATGAATCTTCAGTGGCTCATGGTGATAATGTAAAAAGCGGGTGGACGTTATTTACTTCACAGCACATGAAGAATTAAATGTATTTAGAAAACACAAGAAAATTATAACAGGCATCATACTTTATTTTGGATCCCCGGTGGTTGATGATGATGTTTAATTCTTATTATCTCTCAATGCTGACAAGACAAAAGAGATAATCGTGGACTTCAGAAAATCACATCCTGCCCACATCCCACTCAACATCAACGGTTTAGATGTGGAGACTGTTAGGAGTACCAAGTTCCTCGGTCTGCACATAACTGAGGAACTTACGTGGACACATAACACCTCATCAGTAATCAAGAAAGCCCAGCAGAGACTACACTTCCTGAGGCGGTTGAAGCGAGCAAGTCTTCCCCCTTCCATCGTCACCATGTTCTACAGAAGCACCATTAAGAGTGTTCTGACCAGCTGCATCACTGTCTGGTATGGCAACTGCAACATATCAGACCGCAAGTGCCTGCAAAGGATAGTGAAGACAACAGAGAACATTATTGGGGTGCCTCTCCCTTCACTACAGGACATATTTAACAAACGAAGTGTCCGCAAGGCCTGCAGCATTGTGCAGGACCCCTTACATTCAGTAGTTTATTGCTGATAAATTTTCCACAAGGCTTCATTAACTGGGAAACATAGCTGAACACCAGGCAAGCTGATTTGTTTTCTCTATTTTCTAAAATGTGGTATATCATGGCACCGGCAGGTGACAGCATGTTACTTGCATGTTCAACCAACATGTAAGAATTTTACTGTATTCTGTTTACATGACAATACTACTTCTACTTAAACTCCTGCATAATGGTTACAATATTAATCCAATTGGAAGTGACTTCACCAAAGTAAAGAATGATTGGTTCCCTTTTATCTTCATACATCTAATGAGATTTCTTTTTTTTTCACCTTGAATGCCAGCTAGAGAAAGTATTTTTAATATTTTTCCATTTATATAGAAGACTAACCTACATAAGAGGTCATATCTAAGCCTGTAAATAGTTTGATGCCATTTTTTTCCAGTTTGTAGTATATAGTAGATTTTCTTTCTATCCATCCCTTTTCATACACTCATATTGGCATATTGTGAAACCTAACCTGACTCATGTTGACATGTAGTGTCTCAAGACTATTTGAAGTTGGCTGTCCATTGGCTTCTGAGCTGTGTTTTAATTCCATTTGCTTTTATGTTTAGGATTCCATATTCACACATGCTCTTTATGCCAAAAACATGAATATATTTGCAAATAATGCTGCCATGCTGCAAAAAGATTATCACAATTGCTTATATTGTCTTTGTTTAGCTTTAAGTATATACTGTATAGTTGGTTAACGTTTCTTTCAGTATTGCATTTTTAGGCCACAATAGTTTAACATACCTTTTCATTGCATGCAGAAGTACTTGCCAGCTTTCAGTTGTTTGTTTGGCATGGGAGGATGTGTCCACCCAGTTTTTCCTTTAGCTTGTGTGTCCTTTGCTCTCGGAGAGCGCATGGCACTTTGACACATGAGGCGTATTGTGAACTTGCAGGTGCATTTTTCTGCTGAGGCTCCCATTACGCTCTGCATCTTTTCCTTCTCAAGGGTTTAATTGTCCTATTGTCGTTGCATTTTATTGTTCATTCTTGCTTTATACAAGGCCCTTGGGAGAACAGCTGTACTTGATGGACTTTCCATTTACATTGGGCCAACTGATAAAAACAAATTATCAAAACAAAAATGAGAACAGATTACATAGCCAATGGTGGGACACTGAGAATAACACAAATTGTTTGAGAGGTTAGAGGCATAGTATTTGGGAACACATAATGTTTTAAGATGATAGTTAATATTGTTAGACTCAAAGTGTTTGGAAGTGTTTTTACATGTTAATAGTAACAACAGTGCGTTGTATTACTAATTTTTTAAACTGTCAAGGCTGTTTTTACTGTATTTTTCTAGACCTTAACGCTGTTTTTTCCCATGAATAATATGGCTTATATATAACATTTCTGATAAACATGAAAAGGAATTCCTTTTTAATAACTATCTTTATTCAGTGGTTACTGTTTTCATTTTTGTGGATTTAAGACACATCTTTAATAGTTTATTTTTTTATTTTTGTTATTTTTTTTAATCACCTCAGCAATGGAAGAAAGGAAAAAACCCACTAACATTCTTTGGGAGTCTAAGACTGCTGAATGAAAACTCCCCTGATGTAGACGTTCACCATTAGACCAATGTCTTCTTTAGGTTAATCAGCATGCCTGTTTAGACCACCTCTTCCTTTGAGACCAGTATTATGTGCCTCCTTTTCTTTTGCTGTTTACAGAATAGAGCCTTCTTTAGTTCTAGTTTATTAAAATGTACTTATTTATGAGTTTATTTCTTGAGTTGAGAAAATATCTGTTGGGTTGACTTCAGCAACTCTTATGTTAGGTCCCCCGGTACAATTTTAAATACAAGCAAGGAAAGGAAAAAGTCACTTACCTTATACAGAAATGAACAGAAGACTTAAGGAGCTTCTTAAACGTGGCTCTGTAAACCATTTACATTACACTGAAAGCAACCTCACATCTTCTTTATTTGCATATTTATAATGATTCAAAATTAGGGCTTTGGTAAATACCTGTAAAATGTATTTCTAGATTTTTTTAGGAGTTATATGTATTTCAGTAATTATTCATTTTTCATGCAGGTGTGCCTTTTATCCTTTAAAATGCTTGTTAACGGTCTGCTATTTAAGTGGATTCAATAACAGGTATTCACCACTTCTGACCTGAACCAATTAAAGAGCTGATTCTTTCCCACTCATTCACTCACTCACTCATGGTGTCATCAGAAAAACACAGGACAAGGCACAGATTTATTGCATCCTGTTTTCCTGCTTTAAATAATCAGCAGTCTTTAAGGGAGAATTGGAGCCATCATTAACTCAAAAATCAGACTGAGGCACACATGGAACTCTTGGCAGTACTGGCCCTGGTGTGTGCTCCCATATTTCACAAAGTTCACATACTAGTCCACAAAGTCATTACGTATGAAACACTAATACACCAACATAAAACCAGATTTTTCATTTCTTTTTGGAAGTACTCATTTTCACATTTTGAGACAGAACTTGTTTTATGTGTAAATGTGTGTGCGAGTTTTCCACTAGTGTTTACCGTTCGAGTCATTTTTTTTTTTTTTTTTACCAAATTCAGTGTGTAAATCCATTTTAATCCTGTTAACCACATCAACCAATAGACACAAAAATTTATTGGCAAAGCAAGAGTTACCTATTATCAAGTTCAACATTGTTATAGCCATCAACTTTAGCTTGCGACTTCAAGTTATTTTTAATATCCATTGGGCAGTTCTTTTTTTTTTTTTGTTGTTGTGAACTACAATTGGCCATGAACCCTCTAAAACTAATAAGTAACAATAATCCAATACTCGATTGAAGTTTTATATCACTTAAGTTGGAATCTGCTATCTGTGAAGCTACCACATGCCTACTTGAAATTGGTTTTTAACTACCTGTAAAAATCCATTGAAAACATGCACTTAATTTTCTCTACTAATTCTTGTAACTCTTCTACAAAAATACTTAATAAACAAAAGTATGATATTTGTCTCTTTGATCTAGTAAATAAACAAAAATTAAAAATACTCAGTTACGTAAGTCCCCAAATGCATCCACATGTTACAGCTTCTGTATGTTTTCTAATTTGTTTATTTTGACACATTCTTTGGCACTCTTGAAAATGTGAACTGCATTCACAGTTTAAGAAGTGGACTCACCGGCACACTTCACAGATACAATGTAAATGGGGAATAAATTATTCTGATATGATCTGAAATTATTCTGATTTGAATGATGGAGATAGTTCTGTACAATCGTGAAAGACCTGGTGGGTTTATTGTCTCAATTAAAGTTATTAAGACAGAAAGCAAGCTCCCGAACAAATGAAAGGACAAAAACTTTTTTGTAGACCTGGGAAAATACTCTGCTTTGCGTATTACCTTTTATGTATGCCTTGCACTATGAGTCTATGTAGTATGTGAATATGACCAAACAGCCTATTTATGTTTAATCAGTCTTTAGCCAACCAAATATCTCCTGGTGATTCTGTAGGGAGAGGAATTAACTTAAATGTACTCTGTGAAGTTTGTCCATCTGTGTTTAAAACAGCTTTAAAGTAATAAGCTTATGAGCAAAGACAGACAGGCTTGGTTATGACTTGGTTGTGCTGCAGCAGTTTGTAGGTATTTTTTGAATTACTGTATTTAAGTGTGGTTGTGTCCACATGAGTGTGCCCTGATGTTGACTGGCACCCCATTCAGGGTTTATTACCTGCCTGGAGCCAAATATTGTCAGGTTTCTCCATTGGCACCACATCACTGAATGAAATTTAAGCAGATTTAAGAATGTTATCTTCTTCTGTGTTTAAGTGTTTATTTTGTTGGTGTCTAAAGAGCGACATCTGGTGACTTTGTGTTTTTTCTTTTGACAACTTCCTGTTACATTCCACTGACAAAATATAATCAAGTGAATGCATTATTTATGCAGATGCATCAGAGCAAATGTACAGCTTATATTTGGATATGCTTTTAAATGATGTTTTGATGCAAGTCCCTGAACTTGGTTCTGCTTGGTTATGAAACCATTAACCTATGCTTAATTTCTTAATTATATATAAAAAAACAAACTAACAAAATTTAATACTGTATTTTGGAATGAGCTGGATGTAGAGTTTGTGATTTGTTTCTCAGAAAGTTAGCCTGGTAAACATAGAGATATTTGTCTCAACAAAAGGAAACATTTTAATTTTATTTTTAATTGCATGCAGAAAGATTATACACCTGCTGCAATTGTTAGCCATTTCCTAAGTTTCAGCTGCCTTTTGGAAATAAAGGTATAGATTTATAGGCTAAATATAAGGCACTCATTTAAAAATAGTATTCCATCTTTATCTTTTTTAGATGAAATATTCTTGGAATTAGCTGTAAAAATACATGCATATGTATCTGATGATGTCTCTTCCAGCTGCTGAATTTCAAAGCAGTTACAAAATGTATGGAAGATTATTACATAAGGTCTTTTTACCAAGAGCAGGGCAGGGAGGAATAGGGTGAAGTTCAGAAGATACCATGGCAAGAAAATTTACAGAAAGCTGTTGACCACTGGAATTTACTCACCTACAATAGGTGTAGATCCTCAGAGTACTTTAAAAGTCTTTGCTAGTCACCTCAGTGTAACCAGTAGCAGGGGTGTTCATTAAGCAGCATGTTTGTGTTTTCACTTAAAAATGTGAGGAGGGTTTTGTTGCCCTTCTTTGTTTTTTTAATTGATGTATGACAAGCAGATCAGAGCATAACCTGGACAATACTCTTCTTCATTTCTTACATTCTTAGTGTTTCCAGTGT
The DNA here is from genome assembly GCF_016835505.1 of Polypterus senegalus. Taxonomy (NCBI): domain Eukaryota; kingdom Metazoa; phylum Chordata; class Cladistia; order Polypteriformes; family Polypteridae; genus Polypterus; species Polypterus senegalus. The sequence continues at coordinate 153,821,085 of NC_053156.1, read as the reverse complement.
TAATATTTTTATGCTGTACTGAACTATTAAATCTTCTTTTTTTAGACAGGATGTTGCAAAATCAATAACACTGCTGGTTTGTTATATACAGGGAGTGCAGAATTATTAGGCAAGTTGTATTTTTGAGGATTAATTTTAATATGGAACAAACACAGTGCTATCAGTCAATCCAAAATGTTAATAAACCTGAAACCTGAATGTTTCACAACGGAAATGTGAGTGTGAACATCATCAGGGGAATACATATGTGCACACAATTATAAGGCAACTATTAGTGTGCAGATTTATTATGCAACTAAAGGAAAAATGAAAATTTTCCCATCTCACTTGTTTATTTTCATCTGTTATAGTGAGAATAATAAACAAACACCTCAAAATTTACAAATAAACATCTCTGACATTTCAAAAAAAATAAATCAATCAATCAATGACCAATATAGCCACCCTTCTTTCCAATAACAGTCATAAGCCTTTCCATTCATGGAGTCTGTCAGTTTCTTGATCTGTTGACGATCAGCTTTTGTGGAGCAGTGACTACAGCCTCCCAGACACTCTTCAGAGAGTTGTATTGTTTTTCTCCCCCGTAAATCTAGCGTTTAAGAAGTGCCCACAAGTTCTCGATAGGGTTTAGGTCAGATGAGGAAGGGGGGCCATGTCATTATTCCTTTATCTTTAAGGCCTTTACTGGCTGGCCACGCAGTGGAGAACTTCGATGCAAGTGATGGAGCATTGGCCTGCATAAAAATCATGGTCTTTTTCTGTATCACTGTTTGAAGAAAGTGTCTTCGAAAAACTGGCAGTAGGTTTGGGAGTTGATTTTGAGTTCATCTTTAATGCAAAAAGGTCCAACTAGCTCATCTTTAAAAATATCAGCTCATACCAGTACCCCACCTCCACGTTGGAGTGGAGCTCTGTGCCCATTACTGATCCACAGTTCCATCCATCTGGTCCATCAAGAGTCACTCTCATCTCATCGGTCCATAAAACCTTTGAAAAAAATCTGTCTTCAGATATTTCTTGGCCCAGTTTTGACGTTTCAACTTATGTTTCTTGTTCAGTGGTGGTTGGGTTTCAGCCCTCCTTACCTTGGCCATGTCTTTGAGCACTGAACACCTTGTACTTCTGGGCACTCCAGGTAGGTTGCAGCTCTGGAATATGAAAGTACTGGAGGATAATGGGTTCCTGGTAGCTTCACGTTTGATTCTTCTCAAATCTTTGGCAGCTAATTTGCGTCTTTTGTTCTCAACACGTTTCTTGCGACCCTGTTGACTATTTGCAACAAAATGTTTGATGGTTCTGTGATCACACACCAATATCTTAGCAATTCCAAAAGTGCTGCATCCCTCTGAAAGACTTTTTACAATTTTTGACTTTTCAGAGTCAGTTAAATCTCTTTTTAGCCCATTTTGCCTGAGGAAAACTAGCTGCCTAATAATTCTGCACACCTTGATATAGGGTGTTGATCTCCTTAGGCCACACCCTCCCTCATTACACAAATACACATCACCTGACGTGCTTAAATCCAATAAGTATTCAAGTTAATACAGCTTGGAGCTGGAATATATACGCATTAAAAATGATATGGTCAAAATACCCACTTGCCTAATAATTGTGCACACAGTGTAATGGGTATATTACAAACTGTAGTCCATTGTGCTATAGGCCATAGTGCTGTTTTTCCTTTGCCATGGGACCATAACTGCAATTTGTTTTAGTGACAGTACAGATTGTTTTAGTCAAAAGAGTTTAGTTCTTTGCATTTGTAAATCATTTCATTTTTACTAGTGTGGGATATGGCCGGCCGTTCATCCCGCCCAATACCCCCAGGCCGCCAGGTAGAGCCCTTCTTGCAATATAGAGGTCCCCCAAGTTCCAGCAGGGCATCATGGACAGTGGAGTTTTTCATCACAGCCCTGCTGGATACCATGGGAACCTCCAGTGGACGCTGCAGGGAGGAGCAGGGACTGCTATTTTCCCTATAACCCAAAAGTATGTCTTAGGCACAGCGACAGAGGAAATGACGTACTTAAAGGGATGAAAAAGAAGAGTTTTGATCTGACCCGGAAGTGCTAGGAAATCACATGGACTGAGAGTTCAGAAGCACTTTCGGGTCATGGACTATAAAAGACTATGGGAAATCCCAGACGGACGAGCTGAGTCGGGTGGCAGGGGACAACACATCTGGGAGAGTGGAGAATTGTTGATTATTGATTTACTGTTGGAGTATTGTATGAGTATTGTGGTGTGGAGGGTGCTTTGTGCACATTATAGTTCAAATAAATATTATTATTGGACTTTTCTCTGGTGTCTGGCATCTGATCCGAAGGTTCAAGAGGACAACAGCACCCCGTATCAGTCACACTAGTTACATGAAGAAAGGCATGGTGTACTACAGGATCAAAACATGTTTCTGTAGAAAATGCAATGCAGCCACATATATCTACATCTACATATCTATATCTATCTATCTATCTATCTATCTATCTATCTATCTATCTAATAACTTTGTATAATGTTAACGTTTACCCCCCCGGGTGGAACTGAAGAGTCGCATAGTGTGGGGGAGGAACAATCTCCTCAGTCTGTCAGTGGAGCAGGACAGTGACAGCAGTCTGTCACTGAAGCTGCTTCTCTGTCTGATGATACTGTTCAGTGGAGGCAGTGGATTCTCCATGACTGACAGGAGCCTGCTCAGTGCCTATCGCTCGCCACAGATGTCAAACTGTCTAGCTCCATGCCTACAATAGAGCCTGCCTTCTTCACCAGTTTGTCTAGGCGTGAATCATCCTTCTTCTTTTTGCTGCCTCCCCAGCACACCACCGCGTAGAAGAGGGCACTTGTCACAACCGTCTGATAGAACATCTGCAGCATCTTATTGCAGATGTTGAAGGACGCCAGTCTTCTAAGGAAGTATAGTCGGCTCTGTCCTCTCTTGCACAGAGCATCAGTATTGGCAGTCCAGTCCAATTTATCATCCAGCTGCACTCCCAGGTATTTATAGGTCTGCACCCTCTACACACAGTCACCTCTGATAATCACAGGGTCCAGGAGGGGCCTGGGTCTCCTAAAATCCACCACCAGCTCCTTGGTTTTGCTGGTGTTCAGGTGTAAGTGGTTTGAATTGCACCATTTTAGTGCATTATACATTATAGTGTCGTCAGTGAACTTTTGCACGTGGCAGGATTTGTATTGGAAGTCCAATGTATATAGGCTGAATAGGACTGGAGAAATTACAGTCCCCTGCGGCGCTCCTGTGTTGCTGACCACAATGTCAGTCCTGCAGTTCCCGAGACGCACATACTGAGGTCTGTCTGTAAGATAGTCCACAATCCATGCCACCAGGTATGAATCTACTCCCATCTCTGTCAGCTTGTCCCTAAGGAGCAGAGGTTGGATGGTGTTGTAGGCGCTTGAGAAGTCCAGAAACATAATTCTTACAGCACCACAGCCTCAGTCTAAGTGGGAGAGGGATTGGTGTAGCATATAGATGATGGCATCCTCTGCTCCCACCTTCTCCTGGTATATGAACTGCAGAGGGTCAAGGGCATGGTGGACCTGTGGCCTCAGGTGGTGAAGCATCAGCCGCTCCATGGTCTTCATCACATGTGACGTCAGAGCGACAGGCCGGAAGTCATTTAGCACACTAGGGTGTAATACCTTTGGGACTGGGGTGATGCAAGATGTTTTCCAAAGCCTCTGGACTCTCCCCTGTTCCAGGCTCAGGTTGAAGATGCGCTGTAGACGACTCCCCAGCTGCAACGCACAAGCCTTCAATAGTTGTGGCAATTCTCTGGACCTACTGCTTTGCTGGCACGAAGTCTCCTCAGCTCTCTGCTTACCTGGGCTGCTGTAATTGTGGGTGGGGGGAAACTCTCTCCTATGCTGGTATCAGCAGAAGGATGGGTGAAGGATGCAGCACTCTGAGGTGAGAGTGAGAGTGGGTTAGGGTGGTCAAAGCTGCTAAAAAAGTTGTTCACCAGGTTTGCTTTTTCCCTTTCTCTGTCGATGGTGGCACCCCACTTCGAGCTGCAGCCAGTGATGATCTTCATCCCATCCCACACTTCCTACATGCTGTTATTCTGCAACTTCTGCTCCAGCTTTCTCCTGTATTGCTCCTTCACCACCCTGAGCTGGACTCGGAGTTCCTTCTGCACGCACTTGAGCTCATGCTGATCACCGCCTTTTACTGTCACTTGTAATCCATGTCTTGTTGTTAACATAACAGCGTACTGTTCTTACTGGAACTACAATGTCCATACAGAAGTTGATATAGTCAGTAGTGCAGTCAACAACCTCCTCAATGTTCTCACTATATGATCCCTGCAGGGTATCCCAGTCCGTAGTTCCAAAGCAGTCTCTCAGGGCCTGCCATACCTCAGGGGACCACTTCCTGAATGCTTGTAGTTGTAGGTAGTTCCCTCACTCTTGGTTTATAGTGAGGCTGAAGCAGAACCAGGTTATGATTTGTTTTTCCAAGTGTAGGCAACGGGGTTGCGCTGTATGCATCTTTAACGTTTCCATACAGTAGGTCAATAGTCCTATTTCCCCAGTTCTTACAATCCACATACTGGGAGAAGGCAGGTAATGTTTTGTCCAGCGTCACATGGTTAAAATCTCCAGCAATTAGCACAAGTGCCTTGGGGTGCTGCGATTGTAGTTTAGCAACAGCGGAATGGATGATGTCGCCCACTATCTCCATGTCTGCCCAAGGAGGGATATAAACAATAACAACATGTGTTGACGTGTTCAAACTCTCTGGGCAAGTAGTAGGGACGCAGACTTACGGCCAACAGTTCGATGTCCCTGCAACAAGTGGAGATTTTCACGTTTACATATCCAGAGTTGCACCACCTTGTGTTCACATAGAGAGCGAGTCCTCCTCCTTTCCACTTACCGCAGGTATTTGTATCTCTGTCCGCTCTAACAGTGCTAAACCCGGGTAGCTCCACGTTAGAGAATCCATTCCCGGACATTTTTCATTCCCTAATTCCCGGGAAACCGGGAATGGCCAAGCTCGCATATATAGTGTGTAAATGTGTACAAAGTGTACAATACTCTACTCAAAGTGTAGAAATAACAGAGTTATAGTTGAAAATAATTAAGTGGCATGGTTTTTTGGCCCATGGTGTTGTGTGTTGCCGATTTAATTCAGTCAACAATAGACCAGCAGCAGTCAGTCTCCCGGCTCCCACTAAGACTGAGCACAGTGGACTGGGAGGAGTCTGCACTCTGCACTTTATTGAAGTCTGTCAGACAATAGCTTTGAACAGTAACTTGAAATTGCAATGCGTCGGTCTGTTGCATCCACATTATCTGTGCCAAGAAACTTGCCATCACAGAATGATGACAAGAAACTGGATGCATCAGTAAAAGCTAAAATGACGGTGTTTCAGAGCAGCAGCAAGCACAGATGTGGCTTAGAACAAGTATATCCGTATCTGATGACTGTGCCGCCTACTTCAGTGGAGGCAGAGCGTGCTTTCTCAGCAGCTGGCGTACTCTGCACTCTGGACGACCGCACGCTGGACACGTTGTGCTTTCTACTGTACACTCTTATTACCGCAACTAACTAGGTACATGTACTTATATGACAGCATGAACTGCTTGTAGATAAGGTTAGTCTTTTATTGATGTCAACATATTGCAGTAGTTTTATTAAAAATAAGTGTCGGTTGTTCTAAAACCGTTCAAATGTGAGATGCCTGTGCACTGTGTCATCCCCGGGAGCCCAGGATTCCCGGGAATGACATGTGGGATTCTTGAATTCCCGGGAATGTATAAACCCGTCTGGGAATGGATTCCCTACTCCACGTTTCACAAAAACACAACAAACTGCATTCTCTGTAGGTCCTGACATTTTTCACCAGCACGGCCAGTTCATCGATCTTATTTGGTAGTGAGTTCACATTTCCCAGGATTACAGAAGGCACCGAAGGCTTGTAATGGCACTTCCTTGCAAGCTGCTTCACTTTTTGCTTAGCTCCAGCTCTGCTGCCATGATACCACCTTCTTACCTTGTCAGGTAAATAGGGAACCACACCGGTGCGGGCATTTGTTCTCAGCGCTTGAAGTTGACTACCTGAATAGATGAGTCTCAGCATGTAAAAATCCATGTCCAAGTAGTAAAAAGTGTCCAGGGAACGAGTCCACATAAAATAAAGTGGTAGGAGTGATCAGTGAAATAGAGAAAAATGTAGAAAGATAAAGTCATACACTGAGCTGCTGGAAAGGCTGCCACTCGCGGCAGCACCTAAGTCATCAACACAATACGCAATAACATTACGACACATCCTTCTTTCAACAGTAATTCGGATAGTGTTAACGGTTGTAGATATTCTACAGGATATTGTAAGTTGATGTTTTCATCTTCCGCAACATCAGCATAGTCTGTTGTTACGCATTTAACCAATTTGCCGTGTAACCAATCAACAATTTTCGCATTAATTCTTTTGATTTCATTGTTTCTCTGTGCTAGGATTGCTCGTGTACTCATTTCTTCTGTTGATTACTATTCGGGATGAAATTCTTCAATAAGATTTGGACATAATAAGTCTTCTTTTATTGGGAACTTAGAGTGAGGAAAACTTAAAAATTTATAAGAGCTGAGAGCGCAGGAACTATGTCTGAAAAAAGCATTCACACGAATGAGAGGTGAAAGGACTGTGGACCGTTAATCAGAAATGGTTGAGAGGAGGGCGGGACTTGAAAAAATCTCTTGGTACTAACCTTGTCTTGCGGGACTTGCAAAAATTTCTTGGCAATAGTCTCGTCACAAGATTTTCTTTTATAATAGAGAGACATGTTTTGTCATCCTGCTCAGGATAATTTACATTTACTTGTAGGGCTTTATTTTGTTTTTTTTTACTGTGTTGAAAAAAACTATTTGTACACTTTAAGTTAAGCTTCATGCATCTGTAACAGGCTTTGAATCTATCTGTCGATCAATTGATTGATCAATCATTGAGTTTTTCCGTACTGGACCAGCTCAGTGTTACAAACAAACCACCAGACGTACAACTATCAGTCTTGATTTGTATACTCTCATGACTATAAGACAGGTTGAGGATAAAATAAATGAAGATGATCAATTACCATCTATTTTTCTGTGTTCTTTGTGTATTCAGGTTTGATGACTTCTAATTGCTACATTAATCACTGTATTCGCCATGAAGCCAGGTGGGGGACATTACTATAAGGTGATGTTATGTGATGTTGTGTATGATTTAATGTTGTTTATAAAGGGAGAAATTCTGTATCCAGTGCCAGAAGACTTTCTTTAAGAACTGGGTTTAGTAAAGAAGTCAACTAAAACCTTGTCAAATTTTGCAAGAAGACAAAATTCTAGGGATCCACCATTCTGTCAAAAAAGCAAGAGTAGGGCAGACTTTGTTGCTCTTTGTTGATCTATCCTATGTATTCAAAGTGTACACTTTCTGTCTAACCAAGTTTCAAGAAAGAATGAGTTGCAAGAAAACATGCAACAAACAGTGAGTTGTTAAACACTTTTCGAAGCAGAGTTCTTCAGTATTTAGCTTTATAAAATTGCGTGAGTAGAGCAGGTTTTATGTTATTTTCACAAAACACTTAACTGTTTTAGTAGTAATGTTTGGACAGCTCACCTCTTCTGTTTTAGATATTTAAAATGTACTACTTTACAATACGTAGTATGCTCATGAAGCATAGTGCTTATTTAGTACACAGAGCACTTTGCTACTTCTCCCATTGACACTTTAATTGCTTACTTACGTATGGTTTTCCTGAGAGAGGAATTAATTTGACAATGTATACTGTACTTTGTTATGTACTTTCTTTCTTTCTTGAGGACACAGTCTAGTATAACTGTTGCCAAGATTCCTAATTCTTTTAAATCCCATTAATACTCCTCAGCATCAGATGTTTTCCATTTAGCCTTACATCCTTATTCAATCTTTCCAGAAAGCACTATCACAGATCACGTTGCAAAAAATAATTCACCATGTAGTCTTAGTGAAACAAAAAGACTTTATGTGAAATGAAGTGTCATAGAATTAAGAGATGTCAGTATTTGGGAGGCAGTAAACAAAAGGTAAATCTTCTGCCGAAATTTAAATGATGTGACTAAAAAGGATTGCATTGAAGTATGTGAAGATAGATTCTGTACAGGGTTGTGGCTTGTCTGAGTGAATCTTACTGAAAAATAGTGGTAGTTGTAATATTGTCATAAGTACAGCATCTAACCAAGATGCAGCATGTCACCATGATGTTAGGTTGATGCATTGGAGGCAACTGACACTAATCAGTGTTGTTGGTTGTTTGAGTATAATTATTGTGAATGCCATGCACTAGCTGAGCGCCCAACAGTGATCCAAAATTGTATGAAAAGAACAAATAATCTGACGTCATTTCAGGTATTTTATGGTCACACTATCTGAAAATACATATATTATGACGGAATTTTCATTCTCCACCTCCACCTTATGCCAATCAGATTTCAAATTAACTTCAGTGTGTTACTCAGACTGTCATTTTTATGACAGACGTTTTTCACTTTTTTTTGTGTGTTTTCTGCATACTGCTTAAAGTATACATCTTTTTTCCCCTTCAGGGAATCCGTTTCTGATGTTAGTTTTTTCATAAAAGCCTTTTCTCAAAGGTACTTGGGCACCACCATTTTGGAGCTATGGTGTTCTGGTTGCTAAAGCGATATTTCCCATAAGACACCAGGAGTGTGCAGCAGCTGATTTCATTAGCCTCACCTTGTAAATGTACACTTTTGGATCCAATCATCTGAGATCTGTATATTGAGTGTTTTCTATGTACTATTCTTTTGGTGCATTTTTGGTTTAAAAAAAAGACGGTTTTGGTAAAAGATTGATTTTACTTTCCAGGTAATGACCATGGCACATTTTTATGACCATGTCTTTTCTCTCTGTTCTTTCTCATTATAAACACCCTCTGTCTCTCATCCATCCATCCATTATCCAACCCGCTGAATCCGAACACTGGGTCACAGGGGGTGTGCTGGAGCCAATCCCAGCCAACACAGGGCACAAGGCAGGAACCAATCCCGGGCAGGGTGCCAACCCACACACCAAGCACCCACTAGGACCAATTTAGAATTGCCAATCCACCTAACCTGCATGTCTTTGGACTGTGGGAGGAAACTGGAGCGCCCGGAGGAAACCCACGTAGACACGGGGAGAACATGCAAACTCCACGCAGGGAGGACCCAGGAAGTGAACCCGGGTCTCCTAACTGCAAGGCTGCGCCACCATGCCCCTCTGTCTCTCTGTAAAGCAAAACAGTCATTATATTCTTTTTATATAAAGTATTGAATGAAGTATAACACAGTAGATAAGAGTTGTGCTTTGAAAGGAACATGTCATTTCTATGCAAGTTATGATGGAAGACTGAATTTTCTTAGAGGAACAGTAACAATGTTGTAAAATGAAAAGTGATAACTTAATATTCAAATTTTTAGATTATACTGACATTTTTTGTTGCATATTGTAAAGGTCTGAGTTGTATTGCATTTATTATTAATATCTTACTGGTGTTTTCTGAAGCTGCCTGATCACTGTTTGGAACTGCTTACTGCTCTCTAGCTTATTTATTTATTATAAGAGAGTACATTTCCAGTTTATTGAGAATTTTAACAAAAATGTGCAGACCCATAAAGCACATCAACATGTGAAACATCTGATTTTTCATTTAATATTAAATAACAACCATTCATAATTTGTACTTCATAAACTTTCTCAGAGTGGGCATGTGAACTCTGTTTGGTAAAAAAACATTAGGTTGGGAATTTATGAGTAACTGTAAAATAACCTCCTACAATTTTTTATACAATACAAGCCACGTTAGCTGTAATAGAATAAATTTTAATACATTTTATATCTCTTGCCCTTTGTGTACCATCAGTGCATTTCCTCTGTATCCTCCCCTGCCTGAACCTCTCTTGATTGATGCTTCCTCTTTTGAGCGCATTCTTGTATAGCCTGCACCTGAGGCTCTGTCATTTCAAGATCTCCTTGCTCTCCTCCTCTCTACTTTTATTCTTCCCGCCTTTGAAAACCATCTACTCCTGTACTCCTACTTTAGTGTCTCACACTCACATTTCCTATCTCAGTTGCATCACCAAAGCCAAAGTAACAAATCATACCACAGCCAAACTGAACAAATCAGATTGCTCTTAGGGACTGGACACACACACAGAGACTTTAGCATTTTATTATATAGTACACTAGGGTTCTTTGCCCCCTCTGCCACCCGCCTGCGCTATGCACCGTTGTGAAGAGGGGGGCGGAACCAAGGAAACGCAGTCGCTCCTCCAAAACCCCTCTTAAACGGTTATACAATGGGAAACAAATACAGTTGTTTTTTTTACCTCCTCTTTGCTGTCCTTTTGTCTCACTGCCTTGTCTTTCTTCTCTCTCAGACATCCTCAAACACTATTTGATCTCTTTTTGCTGTTCCGTTATTTCACCGAATATATTTTCCGTTATTTCACCGAATATATTTTCCGTTATTTTCCTAACCCTAATACGATTTTTACTGTAATTTTTTTGAGACTTTCAGATTTTCCTACTTCCATTATCTCTATGCTGCTCTGCATGTGTATCATGCCATCGTTTTTGAATTCTTTACGACGTTCTACTTTGTCATGTATTCTGTCTTTTTCCGGCCCCGGGTGTGGTTAAATCTCTTGGCACAAATTCTAGTCTCACGGGACGTGAAAGTATCTTTCTGAGAAGGTCATGTCTCGTCCCAAGTTTTTTTTTATATATAATAGAGATATATGGGAAAGGATGGGCTATAGGTGATTCATATTCATATTTCATTAAGATTCATATTTAATGCTATTTGTTATGATATGAGAAAAGACAGCCAAAATGTGTATTTCACAAAATCATTCATACTCATATGTACCCATTTACTGAAGGCTATTATTCCAGGCTTTCCAGAGCCCACCTCAGATACCTGCAAAACAATGATACACAAATGAATGTCAAATAAAAAGTTTTTCCTAAAGATACTGTGGACTCAAGCAACAAAAAACCTAACCTTTCAGGACGTACATTCCACTGTTTACTTACAGTATACATTGGTTTTGAGCTATTCTACAATGAAGTGTGTTTTTTAGAACCACCAGTCCATTTTCAAATCTGTTTAATCCAATTTGGGGTTATGGGGACACAGAGTCTCTACAGACAACCATGGCAGAAACCAACCCTGTCCATAACACAAACGCACACAATCGTACTCTTTCATGTTACCAATTTAGGTTTGTCCAGTATGTTTGAAATGGGAAGGAATTCAGAGTCTGCGAAGAAGAAAAAGAATAAGAATCCATGTGAACATGAGAAGGATGTACAGATTCTTCACAAATATTTTCCAAACTAGGGTTCTGCTGGATACCAGTTTTGAAAAAGTACAGAAATTTAAAAACTGTATGGTACCAGCATTTAGTTAGTTTTGGTAGAGGAAGTAAATGGTAGTTTTTAAGTATCTTGTGCTCAGTCAAATGTATAATATTACTATAAGCACACTGTGGGACTCCAAAAGGAGCCCAGACCCTTAGGTTAATTTACGAAGCACGGCTAGGCAGGGAGGAGTGTGTTTGTGTTGGGGAGCAGGGAGACCACTCTGAGTTATAGAGTTATTTGTTTCTATACTGCTTTGGTATTGGTATTGAGGTCCAAAAGCTGGTATCGATACCAAAGTCAAAATTTTAGTACCTAGTCTAGACCAAAATTAAATAAAAGCCCTCTAGAGCTTTGGGGTAACAGCATTAACCACTACACCAATATGCCCTTTCACTAAAAATCAAAGAGATTTAACGCATGAGGAACCTCTAAAGCACCTGCAAAGAAAATCTGACAGATCTTCCTGTACACTATAATTACATCAATTCAAAAAGTCAATGAAAAGAGACTTGAGCACAAGCAGATTGTTATACGTTTCTCATCTTTGTTGAATTACGTTACCCGGCTTCACCCCCTTCCCTTGAGAAGCTAAATGTTGGCTCCAGTTTTCAGAAACAAAAACAATTTTATGGATTTCTATGTTGTGTTGGTTTAAACAGAAGGAAATATTTTTGCTTTGCTGAACTTTTACTTTTTTAAAATAGTGTTGCTTGTAAACTTATTCCTTTTCTAGTTTTGTTGTAATCAAACTGAAGAGTCGTTGGAATTAGTCAATTAGTCCTGCTTTATTTGGATGAAATCTGTGCAATGTGAGCAGAAAGGAACTCAGTCTTCTTTGAACTTGCAGTGTGCAATCAGAGAGGTTTATATTCTCCTCTGTTTCTTTTATGCCAGAACTCATTTACAAGTCAACCAAGTTTCGATGAGGAAAAGCTATAGTTGCAGGTTATTGAGCCCTTGTCATTTAATACCCTTCTTATTTGAAATTACCAAAAATGATGCTATTTCCTTCCACTCTTTACCTATGGATCATTGCAGTTTGTTTCAGCTCTATGATTTTTGCAAGCTATTCCCTCCATGTGGTGCTGCATTTGTTAGTGAGTCACTCCATCTGCCTGTGGCTGTTTTCCATTCCACAGCTCATAGGTACACATGCCAAAATCCACAGGGGCTGCTGTTGGCTTTTTTTTTTTGGTCTTCTCTGCAATTGCTGTAGAGCTTCTATGCCTTTAAAGTCAGGGAGAATGATTGAAGTAGAGGTTTGAAATGGAATTGCACTGCGGCCTAATCTAGTCAGTGTGCTGTGTGGGCTACTCAAGAAGCACCATATGGTATTTTTTCATTAGATTTCCTTTACTATGTTTCTCATATTTTCTTTGCGGGAGAATATGATCAGAAAATTACTTGTCAAGACAGCTCTCTTTTGATCACTTGTCCAATGAAAGGAAAACCACGTTATTCTAAATGCAGTACTGTTTTTGAAAGAAAGCTTAAAGCTCAAAAACAGTTTCCTAAACCACTGGGCATAGACGTGCGGTGACTAATTTGGATTTATAGCTTTCTCAAATGTATCCACAGCATGTCTGGACGACAAATGATCAGGACCTGGTATGTTTTGATGCAATCACAGCTCGTGTAAATCTGTTGTAAAAACATTAAATCATATTAAACTTTAAAGCTAACATTTGATTATGTCATAGTAAGATCAATGATGCCTTTGTGCCTACTTAATGATGCTGCCTTAGCTTTATAATTTAAAATGTATTTTATAACCTGTATTTGAGTATTGTGAATTTCTTTGCACTGCTGTCTTCATCAGTTGAATAAATCAATTGTTTTACACTAAACTCTTCACATTAATTGACTCTTCGGAGTGATGCACATGATCATATGTGAGCAAGTTTCTGTTTCTTTGTGAATTGCAGGTTCAGATATAAAAAATATAGATAATGGAAAAATAGTCAGATACAATACAATATAATTTATTTCTGTATAGCCCAAAATCGCACAAGAAGTGCCGCAATGGGCTTTAACAGGCCCTGCCTCTTGACAGCCCCCCAGCTGTCTTGACTCTCCAAGAAGACAAGGAAAAACTCCCAAAAAACTCTTGTATAGCTATGGGAAAGGCAGTTCAAAGAGAGAACCTTTTCCAGGTATGTTGGATATGCAGTGGGTGTCAAATAAAGGGGGTAAATACAATACAATGCACAGAACAGAACACAACTAATGCTCAATACAATATAATAGTGCAGTACAAATCTTACAAGTACAGAGCAGAATTCAACAGTAGATGATATTCCATAATATGATTTGGATTTGTTTAGCGTCCTGGAGAACTCGGCCATCAAGCTACCTCTCCCAGTTGGCCATTCCACAGCTGGGATATCCAATGAAAGGACTCCTGTACCCAACAATTCCTCCGACCCTCCATCAGGGAAGACTTTACTTTAGGCAGGCAAAACAACTTGGCAGGTGGGCCGTGGCACCAAGTACCACATTTGAGTACTGAGAAGAGAAACAGAATAGGTGAGGGTTAGTAACAAATTATAACTATGTTACTTATGTTGACCAGATACAGATGACCAAGGTGGGCAACAAACAGGGCAAATAAAAGTTTAAAAAAATGTTCAACCTGAATGGCCAAACTATAACCAGGAAAAAAGCTAGATGAAATCAAAATGCAAACTAAACTTTGTTTTTCTTTTCTGAAAGGAAATGTGACATTCAGAAAAGCTGAAAAATGCAAAGCAGAAGGTACATGAGGAATTAGAAAAACCCATCCTTTCATCCCTTTTTTGAAATCATTCTTTCATTTAAATCCACTGAATATAGTTCTGGGTGACAGAGGGCTCAGGCTGAACTCTTTTCCGGCAGCATCAGGCTTACAGAAGGAACCATCTCTAGTCCGTCTTAGGGCTAATGCATGCATGTTCCCAAACTTAACCCTGAAAGGGCCATTAGAATTGGCCAATGAGTGTAACTGCATGTTTTTGGATATAGGAAAAAAACTGGGGATGGCCTTTAAAATCACTTTAGTGATGCTATAAGGTAGCACAGCTATCCACTCCATCGATGCCTTTAAAATACATTAAAAAAATAGTTCATTTTTTAAAATTTGAAATATGTGTTTTGTTTTGGATACTTAGTGGCTGTTTTAATTATCCACCGAAAGTATCTGTGCTTCAGTTTCTTCACTAGATAATTTCTTTAGCCTGTCATATTCAACTCTGTTATAAAAATGATAAAGTTTCTCTATTTAAACAAGTACAAGCCTTATCATAAATTATTTTCGTAGAAACTTTTTAGTGTCACATAAAATCTGTGACAAGCACAGGAAGAACAGTTGTTGCTTGGCAGTGAAAACAGCTCTACTAAGCTTCCTGAAAAAGTGACGGTGAATGCAGTTTCTTCGGAAAAGACCTTGATGAATCTGATGGAGCAAGTTTAAAATCAGCTTAACCTGCAAAATGTTTTCTTTTAAGAATGTCATAGCATTTACCCCGTTTGGTGGCTCAGTGTCTATTTTTAAATTCTTTTCTTATTTTTCTCGCAACTTTCATCCACCAGATATTTCTAAGAGCTGCCAATTTGCTGGATGAAACCGTGTTTTTAAAAAAGGGAGTTTTTTTTTTCATCCAGCATATATCACTTTAACAAAATAAGGTTATTCACGAGGAAGTGCAACTGTCTCATTAATAAGATTTTGAAGTATTTGCTTATGAGGTACCTTTTTGTCATTTTGCCACTATTTTCTCTTAGCACTCTACATTTCTCTGTTGCAGTAGGCAATATTTCGTGACATCTTTTTTTTTTTTTTACCACTTCTACCTCCTGACCTCATTCTAAATTTGGTGGTTTGAGTGGCTTTATCAGACGGATGTACCAACTCAGCCTGGCTGTCTGCCTTAGCACCTCAATACTTGACTGTTTACCTGTTTCTACTGGCTCCACTGGTCTAGCACGTAGCATCTTTAAGGTTTTTTTCCTTTTCAGCCCGGACAGGATGTTGCCCGGCTGCCTGTGGTCCCCCTCCTGGCAGTTGTTCCTTATGCTTAACAGTTTTCTTTAGTCACAGCCTGACCAAAGATGGTGTGCATCCTGGTATTTTCTGCTGCCCCTGTCCTTGCTTGTTCTCTTGCAGTCAATACTCTCCAGTTTGCCCAGCATACCTCTTTCTTGTCAATGAATCTTTCCCTTGTTTCTTGGCTTGTGTTTTGGATAAGATCAGTTCAGATTTATTCAAATAGTAGCACTTTCTATTAAATTTAAATCATTTTGCATGTTGTTGCTTTTGTATCAGTTACATTATATGTAACTCTGCTGTATTGGGAGTCTACACAATTCAGTATCTCCAAAGTTGTGCAAACATGGTTATTCTTAATCCTACAGGGCTGTTTTATAAAGACCAAAGTTTTTGGTATTCCTCTGTTTACTTGAGATTACACTATAGCTCCGGTCTGTTGATAAGCTAAACCAAGTTAGTACCTTTTTTGAAACAAACCTGGATTTAGACTCTTCTCATATGTGTCATGTGCTGAAAATGAAACATGACACTAATCAGTTTGGATGCTGCTTCATGTATATAGGGCCAATGCACCGTGCTGTATATAGACTTGACATACTTTTTGATGCAACCTGAGCGTTCAGCTGGGCTTAGACACGGCAAGTTTTTGTGGTAATAATTCAGAATACAAGACCCCCTTTATCATGGTTTATGGTATGAATCTCCTATCGTCACCAATGCCAGCTGGGTTGTAACCTAGATTTCTTCAGTTCAGGTAGTAATCTGGTTAGATGCTTCACACAAAATTTTGCGGAATTTGGTACGCACGCTGTAAAACATATGTTAGCCAAGTGAATAGACTGTTGATTTTACAATGAACACTTGTCGAATGTTTTTAGCAAGTTTATACTTCATATGCTGGTAGTGTGGCAAGTCAGAGTAACTTGTTGGAGATAACTCAAAAGTGATTTTAAGGTATCTTGAAATTTTAAGATATTTTAAAATAATTTATGCAAGTGGTTCCCAAACTTGGTCCTGGAGACCCCCTATGGCTACAAGACTGCAAGTTTTTATTCCAGCCAACACTCGTGTTTCATTTGATTCCAGGCCTAATTAAGTGAGTCATTATTTCTTAGTCTATGTAGAATTTACAAAATTAAGTTTGGTAGATTTTTCTTAAAATGTGCTAAGTAGTTATATGGGGAATACGTGTTTTGTTTTTAAGTAAAAACTAGGGGGCTTTGCCACCTGCTTGCTTTGCTCGCCACATCCCCGGCCTATGCTACGCGCCAGCCACTTTGCGTCTCTGCCACTCTCGTATGTGGATTTCACCTTCACCAAGGTGACAACAATTCTTTTAATTCTCGCGGATACACCGCTTTATTGGGAAGAAACACTACTTTTCCCTGATGGCAACATGAATTAGACGATCTACAAGTCTCCAACTTAAAGTTTAAATCTGAACAATATATACAATCTCTTTTTGCTGTTTTTCACCAAGTAATAATTTCCATTTTGTTTGCACTAATGTGATTTTTACTATCATTTTTTGAGACTTTCAGATTTTACTGCTTTCATTATCTTTAACCTGCTCTACATGTGTATTGTGCCAACATTTTGAAACCTCTTTACGGCATTCTACTTTGTCATTTACTCTTTGCCTTTTATTTCCGGCCCCATCCATGGTTAAATCTCTTGGCACAAAGTCTTGTCTCGCGGGACTTGAAAGTATCTCTCTGAAAAAGTCACGTCTTGTCCCAGGCTAAAAAGTCTTGTCTTGTCCCAGGTTTTTTTATATATACTGTATAATAGAGAGATATTTTCATCCTAAACTTTTCCAGGTGTTCTGGTTATTTAATTGATTATTTTCTAATTAGCAGGTCTGACTCTGAAGTAGTTGCAGCTTCTATCATCCTGCGTGTCTGCTCTGCTTGTTGCTAATTGTCACTATTAGGGTAAAATGAAGGGAGCAAACTTCACAGGAAAATGGGAAAATAATAGGAAAACAACAAAAGAAAGTTAAGATTTTATAGCTTTAGAAAAAATAGAAATATTTCTAAATGTTTTATAAATGTAAAAACCATAGTGTTGTGCTTTTCTGAAGGCAGAATAAGAGAAGAAAAAAAGACCAGCTAATTCAATGAGATCAGTTGTTATCGATTATTATCACTGATTGTGAATCTGGTAGGAACATAAACCTTCAGCCCCTGGGGATCCCCAGGACTGAGTTTGGGAACCAATGGTTTAGATATTGGCTAGTACTGTACACCTATTTCATAATAGCTTAAATTTGTTTTATAGCTTAAATGTATTTTAAAAGTCATTAAATACACGTCAGAATAGCTTGAAATGATGTCCTGTTCACTTTGAAATATCTCAAGATATCTCATAAACATTCTGCAATATATTAAACATAACTTTGTGTAAAGGGTTTTTATAGGGTTTGTTGTCATTTTAAGATATCTAAAAATTAATTTCTCTCAAAATGACCTGGAAAGTATGTCAAGATAATTTAAACTATAATCAAGATATCTTTAGAGGCACTTGAGACATTGTCACATTAATTTAACATTTGAGATATCTAAAATTAATTATTTAATTTGTCAGATTAATTTTCTCTTATCTTAATATGGGCTCTTCACAATTTCAGAAATTTCAAAATCTATCTGAAGTTATTAAGATCTCAGCTTGAGACAACTAAAGTACAGTTAAACCATTTTAAATTAGTTTCTTAATTTATGGGATGCAAAATGCATTTTGACTTATAAAATGTACAATTAGATTATCTGAAAAATAGGAAATATTACAGGATGTGATTTTAAAATATGAATATTGAACTGCATTTCCACTGTGTCATAATGTTTGCCTTTTTTGGAACTTCAGACTCCTAAAAACGGGAATTCTTAGTCTTTTAGGTGAGCATGATCTCTCTTGAAAGTTTTTACCAAAATGCAGGCTTTCTATACTCTTTGCATGGTATTAATGGTATGTCCAAAAATCAGACAAGCAGTACATTAATTAAACCTTGTGTGACGCTGCAGGTTTGCTCCACGCTCCCACCATCCCTATGGGAGCCCTGAACCCAACACTGTCGATAATGTCACCGAGATGAGCTGACAAGTGAGGACAAATCTTGCATTAAGCCAGGGGAGTTTTCCAAAAGTGCTAAAGTGCTTTTATTAAAATCAATCAAACCGTGTCCAAACAAAAGTCAATAGTGCAGTGCATCAGTTTTCAATAAATTCATATAACAAGTGTCCAGTGAGGATAAAATCATCAATAAATAAATTCTTTAAAACTTGAGATTAGAAATGCAGAAGTTAAAAGGCAGTCTCTCTCTCTCCCTTTACTCTCCGGCCCACCTCTGTCTCTCTCCCCGGCTCACCCATTCCTCTCACAGCCAACAACCACGAGCTCCTTCAGCTAACCTCCATCTTGGCCTCCTTCCAGACGTCATTGCCAGACCGACGAGGTTAGCTCTCCTCCCTTCATCCTTCGCGTACCCGTAGTTGCTCCTCGGATCCCTCAGGAGGACACCTGCTCTGCTCACCCCACTCATTCAAAGTTTCAGTGGGGCGAATTAGTCCCTAGAGCGCCACAAACAAACGCTCCTCCGCGGGGCCCCAGCTCGTGGTGTCTCCTGCTAGAGGTGTCCAGTTCATCCTCCTTGGACTGCTCTTTCCCACCCTTTAACCTCCTTTCTCTTTTCCTCAATCCTTCCATTTTATTTCTTTATATCTCCATATCTCCCCCTCTTTCCTGGTGTCGACCCGTATATAAACACAGTACATATCTCTGCACACCTCCGTGGGCGCAGCGCCTTAATCACACACCGCAGGAAGCCAATGAGGCAATCAAGAATGACCACACCCACACGTGCAGGTATGACTCGCTCCCGTTACCTCATTAACTCCCCGTGGTCATGCAATCGCGCCCACAGAGAACGGCACAGCTGTATGGATTTAAAACCCGTGCTTTTTATTGGAAGCTGTGGACCCGCTATACCACACCTTGCTATTTCTCGTAAGATATGTGATCTATACTAATAAAAGGCAAAGCCCTGACTGACTGACTGACTCACTCACTCACTCACTCACTCATCACTAATTTTCCAACTTCCCGTGTAGGTAGAAGGCTGAAATTTGGCAGGCTTATTCCTTACAGGTTACTTACAAAAGTTAAGCAGGTTTCATTCTCAGGAAATTCTACACGTAATGGTCATAACGGTCGACAACGTCCGCCATGTTGAATTTTCTTATTTATGGCTCCATCTTCACGAAATTTGGTAGGCAGTATAAGCCCGTCCGTCGCTCCAGTCTCTACATTCCCTTCCTTGCTTCGCCACGGGATTCACGTCTCCCTGCTGATAACTGCAGCCTTTTTATTTAATCCACGGCTTCTCCGCTGTTTTATTGTTCGTTTATTATGATTGTAGTTATTGTGTAGGTATTTTAGACTTACTTTACATTGTTCAGGTACCCATTTCCTTTATCGTTCCAACCGTAACCCCATTAACATGTCTATCGAGGTGATCACCATCGATCAAAGAACTGTCACTTACAGAGTGGTTTCCATGCCCGGAGATGGCACCTACCTTTTCCATTCTCTTTGTTACATATTGCACGGCCATATCAGGCTCACTCTTGATATCCGGAGGAACATTGTGTCTTATGTATTGAATGACTGGGACAGGTTCAAGGTGTGGACTGATGATAGTACAGGAGATAATTATACTACACAGGAGCAATATAAGAGTGAAATGCTTAAGCCCTTCACCTATGGTTCCTCATGTGAGTTGATGGCTGCCGCTGAATTGCTCGGTTGTCGTTTTCAAGTGTACCGAAATGGCCAAATATTTTACACCTTTCGACAACCGCCAATGCCTCTTAAACATCTTAGATTCACAGGTGATGATTTCAGTAGTGGACACTTTGATGTTTATGAATGTTTAAACTCTCAAAAGCTGGATGTGAAGTTATCGATGAAACCGGTTGTGTGCTTACAATGCTTGACAGATGCCGAATGTCACTTCAACATAAGTCCTGCAAATACTGTCGTAATTGAAACAAACCATGAAACTCAAACCGATTATGACAGCAGCAATCCAAGCTGTGAGATTTGAGACAAGATTACTTTTCACATGGCCAACTGTACGTTGCATGCTCAAGAGTAAGCTCAGCGCACAGCTCGGTCATATTACAACCGGAGGGCCAAAATGACAATGTGGTATACAAAGAGATCCTTAACAAATAATTATTGGTATATTTTCCCTCAGTTTAAAAAGGTTTAATTTTCTTCTTAATAAAAATTTTAAGGCAGTACTTCTGTGTACTACTGTGAAGCATGGGTATTTTGCTAGTATTAAATAAAGTCAAGTCAAGTCAAGTTGGGGAGCATGCACTGGTACAGTGTGTTGCCTTACCCAATACACGATGAAACAATTTGGGGTTCTGGGTTTTAACCCCCAGGCAGACACGAAGTCCAGTTCCACCCTCCGGAAAAGACGCTCTATCTGCCGCAGCCAGGTGTTATGTGGGCGGCCCCTTGGTCCGTGAGAACCCTAAATCCAAAGATGACTTTCATTTATGTTAGGTAGAATGCCCAGAGGGGACTGGGCAGTCTTAATGGTCTGGAATCTCTCCAGCCTTCTGGAGTTTTTTTTATTAATTAATGTTGACTTATTTTATTTTCTTACTGTGTCTTTTATTTTTCTATTCTTCATTATGTAAAGCACATAGAGCTACTTTTTGTATGAAAATGTGCTATATAAATAAATGTTGTTGTTGTTGTTGGCCTGGTCCAGCCACTCGGGTCTCCAACAATGAGGATCTTACGAGCCGGATCACCCTCGGGGAAATGCGCCACATGGCCGTAGTGCCGTAACTGATGCTCCCTCACAATGCAGGTAATGTGCCTCATTCAAGACTCCATGAGGAACCGCTCATTCGACACAAAGTTAAACCAACAGTACCCAAGAATTTTCCGGAGAGACACAATACCAAAAGAGTCCAGTCTTCATCTCAAG
The DNA here is from genome assembly GCF_016835505.1 of Polypterus senegalus. Lineage (NCBI taxonomy): Eukaryota > Metazoa > Chordata > Cladistia > Polypteriformes > Polypteridae > Polypterus > Polypterus senegalus. The sequence goes on along the minus strand of NC_053156.1, from coordinate 153,799,649 downwards.
TCAGTGGATGGCATCCATGTCTCGCAACCATATAGCAAGACAGGAAGCACCAGAACTCTAAAGACTTGGACCTTCGTCCTTTTTGTATAGATATCGGGAGCGCCACACACCCCTTTCCAGCAACCTCATGATGCCCCATGCTCTCCCAATCCGTCTACTGACTTCATAGGAAGAGTCACCAGAGACATGAATGTCACTGCCAAGGTAAGTAAACCTCTCGACAAGGTTGACACTGTCTCTGCAGACAGACACACTGCTACTGGCTGTGCCCAAGAGGTCATTAAAGGCCTGGATCTTGGTTTTTAATCCAGGACACTTGCAAGCCCAGACACTCGGCCTCCTCGCTCGGTCTCTCGAGTGCCCTGATCAGAGCCTCCATTGACTCAGTGAAGATCACAACATCATCAGCAAAGTCAAGGTCCGTGAATCTTTCTTCACCAACAGATGCCCCAAAGCCGCTGTACTCAACGACCTTGCCCAACACCCAATCCATACAAGCATTGAACAGAGTATGAGTAAGAACACACCCCTGACGAACTCCAGAATCAACTGGGAAAAATGCAGAGGCCCTGCCTCAATTCTGCACAGCACTTACAGTACCAGTATACAGGCCGGCCATGATATCCAGCAACCTCGAGAGGATCCCGCAAACTCTTAGGATGTCCCACAGGGCAGCTCGATCAACTGAGTCGAACGCTTTGCGAAAATCAACAAAGGCTGCAAGGAAACTCTGACGATATTCGAGTTTGTGTTCCATGAGAACCTTCAGTGCCAGGATGCGGTTGATGGTAGACCTCTTAGGCGTAAAACCAGACTGTTCCAGTCGCTGGTAGGTAAGCAAGTGATCACGGATCCTATTAAGGATGACCCTAGCAAGGGCCTTACCAGGCACCGAGAGCAGTGTTATCCCCCTGTAGTTGCTTCAATCCAGGCGATCACCCTTCTCTTTTCTAATAGGGACAACAAGTTCCGTTTTCCAGTCAGTTGGGATGATGCCAGTCTCCCAAATGGAGGCAAAAATTGCTTGCAATGCCAGGAGGACAGCCTTACCACCAGTCTGAAGTAGTTCACCCCGGATACCACAGATCCCTGCAGCCTTTTCCTCCTCAGCTGGTTCACCACCTGTGCAATCTCAGTGAGATTGGGTGGTTCACAGCTAATTGGAGGATCATCCTCAAGGACCGTGGACCCAGAGATATCCAATGTCCTAGCTGGAGGATCAGCTTTGAACAACTGCTCAAAGTAGCCAGCCCAGTGAGTCACAACTGCAGTGTCATCCAGAAGGACCATTCCATCAGCTGCCCTGACTGCGGCTCTCTGAGAAACAGATTCAGATGTGTGTAATGTTATTCTACATTCTATGCACACACATTAAATAAATAAATTTAAAAATAGATAAATAAAACGAAGCATTGGCCGCAGCTCACCTATTCCACAAAGACACATGCTGTCAAGGATTCACACATCCAATTACTTCTATATCCTTCATTTTCCAAGACAGTCACTGCCTTTTTTGAGTAGTACAGTATGCTGCAAGTTGTATAAGGGTGATGGTTTACAAATGGGCATTTAACTACTCATTTACTGAGGTGCACCCCACTACCCTACAGATAACAAAATGAAAACCTGGAGATGCCAAGGAAAGGTTTTCTGGTAACATAATTGAACTGGCTTAACAACAGTGTTGAAATCTTACTACGGTATGTATGCATTTGTGATGTTCTAAAGACATTTATTATAACAACACTATCAAACCTTCACAATCCAGTTCAGGGTCAAGAGAGACTGAAGCCTATCTTAGTAGTATTCAGCCTGAACAGAGAATCCATTCATCAGTGGAGATGCACTGCATTAATAAGATGGTGAATGATGTCAATTAAAATATTTATATTCCTCCTTCATTGCAAAATGTAACTAAACCAAATAATGTCAAGGCCATTTGATGTTAATAGCCTTCTGCTAATACTGTTCATAATTAAAATGTAACATAACATTTTCAAACCTGTTTAATTTAGTTCAGAGTACAGGTGGCCTGTGCCTATTCTAAAAATACTAGGCACAGGGCTGAAACCTAAGCTGGACTTGGCCCCTTCACACACACACACACACACACACACATACACACACACGCTTACAATTACATAAAATCCTCCATTCACATTTCAATGAAGTAAAAAGAAACTGCTGTATACAGTAATTAATAGAGCAAACAATAAAAAAATAGCAGGCAATACACAGACTTTCAGACAATTTTCTTTTTCTTCTATTTGTCATGTTGCTGTCTTGCATGCTTATGATAAAGCTCTAAAATCCAAAATCATGCAGCTATCATCTTGCTGCTGATCAAAACTGAATACAGTAAATACCTAATTATCTCAAATAAGCTCCCACTAATTACTTAGTCTACCATTATTCATTCAGACTTTTAAGATCAAAACATTCCTTAGACCAGCATATTCTTTACATTATTGAATGAAGCATAACACAGTATTTAAGAGTTTTATTTTTGAAGGAACCTATCATTTCTGTTCAAAGTTATGATCTAAGAATAACTTTTGGATAATCAGTTTTGTTGTTTAAACTTTATTTTATATACCATAGCACAAATAATAATATTCCAAAATAAAAAATGCTAGTTCAAAACCAAAATGTAAATATTGCTTTTACCTCCTGCGATATCCCAACATTTATACAAATATAACACTTTTTCAGTAGTAGCAGGATTTCACCTTTCTGTGCAAATGTTGCATGTTCATCTGTACAGAACCTTTGCCATACTTCATAGAAAGCTAAAGATATAATGGATATGTTACAGCCAAAACCCGAAATCGGCCAAAGCGGGAAGTGGCCAATATCGCTGTAAATTGATATAATATTCTAGTCTGGAGCACAGACAGTTAGAGAAGAGTTACTAGCAATAACAAGTTGTATATTGGTTAGTTAAGAGCTTCGTGGTGAAGCCTTTTCCGAGTTATAAAAATATTGCTCATTAATCGTGCCCCTCAGGTCAGCCTTCACACTAACCTAGTCCTCGATCATCTAAGGGAAGTTGCATGCATCCCATCGCGTCCAGAGCAGCATAGCCGCCTAGGTATGGCTAGGGGGAAGTAATCATTACAAGAGTCCCGTAGATGTTTGGAACGCAGCCAGGGAGGCATTCACAGGTATGCGGCCAGGGAGGCACTCAGAGGTATGCGGCCGGCCAGGGAGGCACTCAGGAGCAAAACCCAGTCAGGGAGGTGCTCAACAGTCAGTGGTCAAAAAGACCCATAATCAGGATACCTTAACATGGTACTGTTCATGTCCCAATCCTCTAGTATGAAGAGGCATTTAAAGCTAGAAGAGTGGAGAGATGTCAAGGAAGGAAGAAGAGAAGAAATGAAAGATCAATAATGGTATTCTGCTCATACCGACGTTTAATGTTTGTTACGAGAAATGATATTATGTCTTCTGGAGCACAGACAGTTAGAGAAGAGATACTAGCAATAACAAGTTGTATATTGGTTACCATAAGTATTTGAGGAGTCATATATTTTGGCTGCTAAACAGGTCTAATTTGAAATGAACTAATTTTTGTGTTTAATTTTTATTCTTTTGCTCATCTTTGTTCAGCAAACCTGCAGTTGATGCTGTTGATAAGTATACATGTCCAGGAACTGTAGCATAATCCATGTAACACAAACAGTTCATTTAACATTTTTGGTTTTATGTATTTTGTACATAAAGCAGCACAGTTGTCAAATCAACAAATATTTTATCATTTGTACTCATACAATTAATGTCGTAATTGGTGTTTTTTTTATAGTTGTACACATACACCCCATAGTTAAAATAAACACAAAATTAAATTCATTAAAAAAAAAACATGTTTTAAGTTTGTATATGTAAACATACAGTATCTCTATACTGTACATGTTTATGCCAATAAAGGCATTTTCACAGGAATAATAAGGAAACACGTAGTGTTTATGATTTTGGCAGTTGCAGCATTGATAATGCTCCCTGTCATTCTAAAGTTTTCATTCATCCAAGTGACACAATGTTAAGCTTCACCACAGGGCACCAGGAAGTAAGGCAATTTGAGAGACTTCGTGGGAGCCAATTACAATGAATACCACAGAAATTAACAAGCAGCATTATGCCATGATAAATAACATTTTTTCACTCTTGATTATAAAGCTGAAATTAACACGTCATTTTAAATATTGTCAAAAAAAACTCTTACAGAATGTGAGAGCCCCATACATAAAGACTTGGTTTCTTATATTAGTTCTGTGTGCTTTGGAGTGTGAACATTAACTGGTTCTTTGTGGTAAAGGATGAGGCAAAGATATTTATGTTAATATACTGTATATCAAAAGTAGGAGTTTAATGTCTCTTAACTAGAAGCCAATCTAGACAGTAAAAAACTTGAATTATATGGTGATAATTTCCTAGTTTTATTATGACCTATGCTGAATTTTGTTGAATCTGCTCTAAAGCATTACAGTAGGGACATATACTTGATTAAGATGAATTAACGAGTTTTGCTCATATCCTTCATTTTAGGAAACCATTTTCATTTTGCTCTGTTTTCTAAGCTTGAGAAAGTCTTGCATTGTATGGAAATCTGAGTAGGAGCAAAGTTATTTTTTTCCAGAATTTAAGGATCATCTTCATTCCTCCTGTTGATGACATAACAAGTCTCATTCACTTTTTAAAACAAAGACAGATGAGTTTTATCAGGATACAAATAATGTACTGTATTTCTGAATGACCTAATAGCAGCAAACACTCTTAGCACTGAACCCACTGGACACAAAGGGAAGCCATATATAGCTACAGACTGGAATGAGGTGAACTTGTCTTTAGACTTTTTCCTTCACTGAAAATGATTTTGTAAGTAAATGCATAAAACTATCTACTATCAGAAAAGTCTTCGACGTCCAGCTATATTTTCAAGCCATATTACTATAGTATTGATTTCACATGCTCTCTGTCATTAATTCTGTGTGTCCTACCTCAGACACTCATCTGTGGGGGACATGCAAGTAAGAATTTCATTATACCATGTGGACATATGTATTACCGTGAAGTTTGTGACACTTACCAGGAACATGTATTTGTTTCATCTACTTCAGTCTTTGAAGATTAACACCCACACAGATAAACACACGCATACACATAGCAGGAAAAGTTTTGAGTGGTGCCAGTCACTCCACAGTATTAGGCATAGGATTCTCTACCTAAGGACTCACTATCACCAGCACTAACAAACATGTGAGTACACTCATGACACACACTAAAAGTGCCACTGTTTTGGTTATATGCCACTAACTAACCAAACTATGTCTTGCATTTACCGCAATTGTTCTAATTGTTGAGGAGCAACCTCAATGGTCATGATTAAAGCGTGTGGGGTAGAAAGCAGTGATCTTCTCCACACTAGGCACCCTCTTATTATTTCAATCAATCTAGATAAAACACAAAATATAGGAAATATAAAAATAAAATGGAATAACAAAAAAATCCAAAATAAAAGTGATAGTAAAATCTGCATATAAACAGCTTACTGAAAATCAGAAATGTCAAAGAGTGGTTACTGTCCTGGGTGGCTTTTGATTTAATGATCGGTGTTATTCATAGGTCACATTTTCAAATGTCCAGATTAAATGGTCACACGTGTCTTGATCTCTGTTGCTTCCTGTATTGCCTTTCTGTTGTGTTTTTTTTTTTCTTTTTGGTGCCTCGGATGAGGCATTTTTATGTTACAATGCACATATGAGGTTTTGGGACATATCACCTTGCACAAATTTAATTGGAAGTCTTGTTCTGATGACACTGACTCTGATCAAAGCGTTTGATCTTTAATGAACCTCTGCACTTTTTTCTTTCTCAAGCTGTAAAGTAATTTTGCAATTTCTGGTAATGTGGCATCCATCCGTTCCCTGGTTATAAATTATTTAAAGCAGGTTCTGTGACATCTGTACTTATTTCTCATTCACGAGTCATAAACTAATTGAAAAAGAAACTGACTGAAACAGATATATGTAAATTACTAGTACAGGAAGAATGGACAAGAAAGGATGCTTGCAATGCTTGTAATTAAAGTCTTGTAAACTTAGTTCATCTTGGTTCATTTGAGCAAAGTAATGAAAATTTAATACAAAAGTCTGCAGTTCAAAAATTGTAGATATTCCACTCCAGGACAACAAGAACATACTTTTGAACTTGGGTGGGCCTTGGAAGGTGTGTTCTACTATGATTTGATACTTAAAATTTGCAGCTTGTGCTGTTTACCATTTATTCTCTAATTTTCATGTAGCATGTTGTATCAGTAAACCAGCCATAGTGAACTTCATTTATTTTGATGAACGCTTCTCTACTGAAAGCCTTTTTCACGTACTGACTGGTTTTCATTGTAGAACAATCTGCAGTTCATATGCATAATTAGTTTAGATTTAAAATTCTGTGAATATTAACAAATGTTGAAATTATGTTTTTGTTTAACTGTCTTATACAGTATGAATTTTTTATTGTTGGTGCAGTTCTTCACAACAGCAGGGGCAGATCAGAAAAGTGTTTCATTTATGGTGGAAACAATTATTTTTCGGGGGCGGCACAGTGGTGCAGTGGTAGCGCTGCTGCCTCACAGTAAGGAGACCTGGGTTCGCTTCCCAGGTTCTCCCTGCATGGAGTTTGCATGTTCTCCCTGTGTCTGCGTGGGTTTCCTCTAGGTTCTCCAGTTCCCTCCCACAGTCCAAAGACATGCAGGTTAGGTGCATTGCCGATCCTAAATTGTCCCTAGTGTGTGCTTGGTGTGTTTGTGTGTGTGTGTGTGTGTGTGCCCTGTGGTGGGCTGGCGCCCTGCCCGAGGTTTGTTCCTGCCTTGCGCCCTGTGTTGGGCTCCAGCAGACCCCCGTGACCCTGTGTTAGGATATAGCGGGTTGGAAAATGACTGACAATTATTTTATCATAATTATGGTAATTAACTAATTCAATTAGGGGTTTGCTAAACTGAAAATCTTGACTCTTTGGAGATATTTGAAGTCCATCTTTAAAAACTGTTTTATACCCCAATAATGCAAGATATATATATATATATATAACAAGGTAAAACCAAATGAATTGTGCATTTATCGTCAATCTGTTTGTCAGCAGAAAACCAAATATCATACTTTGAGACTACAGAGATGTCATTAATCATTAGTGTCACTTTACTTACTAATAAGTAACATTTTGTGCACTTGCTCAGTGTGAGGCAACTTCTTCTTGTGGCAATTATGCACTGGATATCCTTATCATTTGTTTTATTTGTAAAAGAGATGTCATTGTTTTTAACATATTTTGGGATAAATCGAAAGGAGCCCTTCAGACAGGACTATTTTTCTTAAAAATTCTGAGTCATTCCTAAAAACCATTTTGAATATTTGCATTCTCTTATTCCAGGTCAATAAACAGCAGTTGAAAATGCATACCGTGTTCTAAAGACACATTTCTAACACAATTCTGAAATTCACAAATGTAAAAGAAAAATTTGGGGATAAAGGTCATGTTTAATACTTGCTATTGTTAAAAACAATTGTTATTAGTTTTCATGTTCTAAATTTAGATAAGACACTTGGCAGTTAGTAGGTTTGTTAAATGTAGCTGAAATGTTGTCTTCAGATCATGTAAAACATTTTAGATACAGCAGACCATGAATAAAATGAAAACATTTTAAATGAAACCATCATTGCTTGTTTTCATTAGAATTTATAATCAGTGCCACACTGATAATAGGCGATTCATTTTTCTGATCTCAAAATTATGGTTTGCCTACTCAGATGCTATCCAGGCCCACCTCCTTTGCAGATTTAATTGCTTATGAGGAAAATATATTTAATTCTTCATTTGTTTTAGATCATTTTGCTCTTTAAATACTTGAATTATAAAACATGCTGTTTTGGTAAATTATTTCTGAGTAAGTTGCTGAGGTACTGGAATCCTTATTTGCTACATCTGGAGGACTTTCATAAATACTTGTAAACATCATACAGAGCAGCCAAAAAACTAAGATTGTTAAATAAATATATTAATTATTTTTCTGAAATACACACTAACATATTTTTATTGTATTTGGTATTGTTTTAGATAATCCAGTTTTCCTCCCAAATTCTCACCACATGCATGTTCAAAAATAATCTGGCCCAATCTGTGCGTTTGCTGGTTTGTATACGTGTATGCCCAACACTGCTTTGTGTTTAAACCCCAGAAGTGCCAAATTAGATTAAGTTGGTTAACAAATAGATAACTCAAGTCTTGAAAGAATTGTTTTTTGGGACGGGGCTCAGATTTCCTCCCAGAAATATTTGATTCCCATCAGATTATTTAATGTGTCTTAATATGTATTTACTACTAAATTAACGTTTTGTTTTCAGGAAATGAAAGATAAGTGTTTAATTAGTACAATCAAATTTCAAACAGCAAGATAATTTTGGATACTTTCCTTTAAAACATTTTGAGTTTGCTTTTATAATACAACATAACATTAGTCACTTTTTTCAGGTATATGGCATTTTGCTTTGCCGGATTACATTTGCCTTGTACATTCAGGAAGCGTTAGCTCATTAATAACACTTAAAGAGAAATAGTGTGCATTCCCATTCAAAATTTCAGAGATCTTTTAAAAAAACAGAAACATTCTTATTTTTGTTTGTTTGTTTTCATGTTATATGTCATTACTTGGGTCTGTAGACTCATCCAGAAACAGGACTGACATGAATCTCAGTAGCTTTATCATCCATCAATGTACCTGCAATTGAAGACTGCAGCTCAGTGTCTCCCATACTATTTAAATGTGTGTCATATGTGCTTTTACACCACTGTAAACTTTTTTTCTTAGTTTAGCGATAATCATTAGTCTTCAAAAATCTGAGTGCCACAAATAAAATGTTTGCTGCTTAGTATAACAGCTTTACTAAGTGTACATTTCTGTGAGACTGCTTTGCTTAGACAATACACAATATTTGGTATCATCAAAGCATTTTGTTTCAATGCAGTATCATCCACTGTGTATCTGGACAATGTCTAACTTTTGAGACTTATTATTTCAAAACACTGTTGTAGTACAGTAGTTTAATACCTTTTTTGGTTTTTACTTGACAACCGTGTAATCCATTACTTTCAGAGATTTACTGCAAAGGTTCTGTTCCCTTACCAGTACTGTGTAAAAGTTTTTATTTATAATTTAATTTACCCATTTATCCTCAGTTTTGCTAAAAGTTAAAACAGCTTTCACTCTATGCTAATTGGTTCAAACAATACAATACAATACAATTTATTTTTGTATAGCCCAAAATCACACAGGAAGTGGCGCAATGGGCTTTAACCGGCCCTGCCTTTTGACAGCCCCGCAGCCTTGACTCTCTGAGAAGACAAGGAAAAACTCCCAAAAAACCTTGTAGGGAAAATGGAAGAAACCTCAGGAAAGGCAGTTCAAAGAGAGACCCCTTTCCAGGTAGGTTGGGCGTGCAGTGGGTGTCAAAAAGAAGGGGGTCAATACAATACAATACACAGAACAGAACAAATCCTTAATACAGTATAAAAATAAAAATTTTAGAAGTACAGAGCAGAATTTAACAGTAGATGATATCACATAATAAGATTTGGATATTTTAGAGTTCTGGAGACCTCATCCATCGAGCTGCCTCCCCCATTTGGCCATTCCACGGCTAAAACAGTGCTGGGCCAGCCAATCCAATGAAAGGACCCCTCTTTCCCATGATTCCTGCGATCCTCCATCAGGGATGACTTTTCCATAGGCAGGCAAACAACTTGGCAGGTGGGCCGTGGCACCAATTGCCACATTTGAGTACCAAGAACAGAAACAGAATAGGTGAGGGTTAGTATTTAATTATAACTATCATGTTACTTATGTTTTAGTGCTAATGACTAACAACAGAGATGCAGTATGTACAGTTAATCAGCAGCTCTAGTCAGGATATGCTAAACTGAAGTAGTGAGTCTTCAGCCGAGATTTAAAGGCTGGGACCGAAGGGGCATCTCTTATAAAAGCAGGCAGACCATTCCACAGTTTAGGGGCCCTGTAACTAAAAGCTCGACCTCCCACTGTTATTTTATAAATCCTTGGACTCATAAGCAGACCGGCATCTTGAGATCTTAATGTGCGCTCAGGTTTGTAAGTCATGATAAGTTCAGACAAGTAAGTCGGGCCATTTAATGCTTTATATGTTAAAAGGAGATTTTGAAATCTGCCCTAAACTTAACTGGGAGACACCATATTGAACTTCTGTGTATAATGATGGAGTACTGTCAGCACATTTCTGTACTTATTGGAATCGATTTGATAAATAAGAACTAAACCAAGCAAGCACAGAGCCTGTAAGCCCAACATCGTTTTCTAGCCTGTGCAGTAAAATAGAATGGTCAATGGTGTCAAATGCTGCACTTAAGTCTAACAACATAATTACAGTGGGGTTTCCTTCATCAGAGGATATCAGAATGTAATTTACAACCCGTGTTAGTGCAGTTTCTGTACTATGACCAGTGCGAAAACCAGACTGGAATTTCTCAAATAAATTGTAATGCGTAAGGTGTGACTGAAGTTGACTGGCGACTACTTTTTGTAGTATTTTAGAGAGAAACAGTAAATTTGAAATAGGCCTATAATTATTTTGTGTGTGTGGGTCTAGGTCTGACTTTTTAAGTAATGGTTTAATGATGGTTCATCACATCATTACTCTCACAAAGCATGAACAGACCATTTATATTTATTTAATACTACAATTGGATAAATTATTACAATTATGTGAATTACAGCAATCATAGTAGCTTCTGTAGCTGAAGTTTTTTCAAGGGACGACTGCAAAAAATGCAAGTGGGGAGAGTGGGCCTGAGTAACAGCGCATTAGGCAACCCTTATTTCTGAGATCAAAAAAGTTAATTATGCATTGTAGATCTATTATTAAAGCACATTATCCATATGGTATATCATAATTTGTCACTTGTCATGCAAACAAACAACATATGTTTGCCACGGTCGTGTAAAATTTAAAGAAAATGGAAAGGCAAAACAGTTACATTTAAAATATTTTCAGTAATTACAGGTTTTTACGAGGAAAATTAACTTCAACATACTGACAGAATGTTAGACTGCATCTAGGGTAATAAGGGCAAAAGCTCAAATATTGTCTGCATATAATATAAAAGCTGCATATCACACAATTCATAACAGCAAATAGCCACACACTTTGTGCAGTGTAAAGAAGACAGTTATGAGTATAATATATATTAAATAACGTTAAGCAACATCATCAATAGCCTACTACTACTACTACTACTAATAATAATAATAATAATAACAGTAATAAATAAACAAGTAGATGGTTAGATAAGGGTGGCATGGTGGCGCAGTGGGTAGTGATGCTGCCTCACAGTAAGGAGACATGGCTTCGCTTCCCGGGTCCTCCCTGCGTGGAGTTTGCATGTTCTCCCCGTGTCTTCACGGATTTCCTCCCACAGTCCAAAGACATGCAGCTTAGGTGCATTGGCGATTCTAAATTGTCCCTGGTGTGTGTGTGTGAGTGTGCCCTGTGATTGGCTGGTGCCCTGCCCGGGGTTTGTTTCCTGCCTTGTGCCCTGTGTTGGCTGGGATCGGCTCCAGCAGACCCCCATGACCCTGTTGTTAGGATATAGCAGATTGGATAATGGATGGATGGATGGATGGTTAAATAATTATATAACATCAAAATTCAAGCACAATACAAAGCACAACACTACAGATGTGTGAGATTAATCAATTAAAGAACAGTATCTCTTGCTATATGACCTTTAAATCAGTTACTCTCTGCATATTAGTGCAAGTACAATGCTTGTTTTTCCCTGAATATTGTAATTATTGCAACTTGCATCAGTTTAATTTGGTGGTTTACCCATCTACAATGGATAGACCTAAGGTAGGACTAGTTTTTCTCACTATTCTGATGTTTGCCTCAGTAGGTGGTGAATACAAATGATTATCATATGACGTGAGCTTGTTACAGGCTTGAGCTGTAAAGAGCTGTACTTCACCATCCCTTTCCACGAATGGCTATACAAGAAGCAAAGATAACAACTGTGGAATTGAGCTTGAACAATTTTAGCAAGAGGGACAGAGCAAAAAAATTAACTAGTTGGGTAGAGTTTCATGGCAGTTTTCAAAATTACTGACCTGTGGGCTTTCAGGATTCCCATAATTTTGATAGCAGCATCCAATATTATAAGAAAATGAAAAACGATCCATCATGATGGAACACCCATAACTTTGCTCCTGATTTTTCCCTTTTAAAAACATTGCATGATTCTTGCATTTCCAAATAATACTTGAAACTGAGAATGGCTGAATGAGATGAAGTAGCTGCATTGTGTTACAAAGGCATTCAGAATTCTTTTTAAAGGTTACTGCTGAGAGGGTGAGTTAAATTGCATATTCGAACTTCTTCTTTCGGCTGCTCCCGTTTGGGGTTGCCAAAACGGAGCATCTTTTTCCATATCTACCTGACCTCTGCATCTTGCTCTGTTATTCAAAACTTGTGCCAACCGTTGTTAACCCAGGCCTCAACTCATCCGTTATGGAACTTTGTATTAATGCCTGCATATTGATCTGGAAAAATTTTACACCAGATTCCCTTCCTGGGCTTTTATTCGGGCTTTGGAACGGCATGAAGAAACACACTGGATTGTGCATCCCCTGTGGCTGGGTTTAAATTGTACATTCAAACACTAAACCTAAAAACCAAGGAGTTGTTATTTGTCACCTTCTTGAAAAACTATTAAATACAACAATTTATGGGTTGATCCTGAAACTACTATCTCTGCTACTTTGGAAGTGTGTGACTTCATGAAATATGTGTGCAGTGCAGCAGAAGATCTTGGGTGAAATTTCTTCATGTGCATCTCTAAATACTGCCTCAATTTGCTATCTTTTATGAGTACTCTGAGTATCCTGTGAGTACTGAAATCATAAATTGGTTATCTGTCAACTTGGCTTCAATTCATTATTTTTCTGTGAACTGTTAAATATTTCTGATTGTGTTGTCCATGCAAACTACCAAAATAATCCGCCCATTGTTGTTGCTTCTTTTATGCATTTTGGATACAGCTGCTTTTGTCCTTTGTAAAATTAGTAGTGTAGTAGGGTAAAGTTGGATTCATAAATACATACAGAACTGCTTTTTAAAAGTCCTCAGCTGTCTGTTAAAACCTGGCTTAAGAGTTACTCTTGCACTTTTTGCCTTTTTAATAGAATTGTGTAAGCTGTTTTGCCAGATAAAAGTTAGATGTTTAGCCCTGGCATTTAACATCCTTACATTTCAGACAAAAATACTGGACCACTTACTTACTTCAATTCCTATTCAATTTTAAGATGCTGAGAATAAAGTAAGCAGTTAGAACCAAATATTTAGTAGCATTGTTGATAATCATTTTTATCTTCTTATCCACCTGATGATCATTAAGAAGATTTAAAAGATTAGTTGGCATATAACCCATTTCTTGTCAACAGGACTTTTGAGGGAAAAAAAACTTTTCAGAATTTCAAGTGAACAGCGTACTTCACAGAATAAATACTCCATCAAGAATTTCTTGGCTGTGGTTACAGTGCTGTTTTTCATAGTTGCTATGGTAATATTCATAATAGTTTGTATAATACAATAACAGCAACTATAACACTTATTTATATAGCTCATTTTGACACACAAGTATAGCTCAAGGTGTTTTACAAAGAGTGATGCAAAAATTACAATAAGACTTGATGTGGCTTCACCCCTTTAGAAAGCTCTCATGTTACTGATCATAGAAATGTTCCAAGTAATGAATATACCAGACTATTGGAACAGTTGTGATGAGAAGAGGCCATTCAGCCCAACAAACTCACCGATCCTATTCATCTCGACTCTCCAAAACAACTTCATGCTAAAATTTTTAAAATTTGGTAATTTCTTCCATGTGTCTGTCTGTGGTTCTTTGTGTGAAGAAAAACTTTCTAATGTTTGGTCCAAATCTGCCCTTAATACGTTTCCAACTGTATTCCCATGTTTTTGCTCTAGAATTTATTCTAAAGTAAAATACAGTTGGATCCACTGCACTAATTCACTTCATAATTTAAACACTTCAGTTATGTCACCTCATAACTGACCTTTACTTAAACTGAAAGGGTTCCAGTCCTTCATTCGCACCTTATACTTCTCTGTTCCAGAATCAGCCTAGTTGCTCTCCTCTGGACTTTTTCTAGCACTGCTACATCTTTTTAAATATCTCAAAATTGCAGGGATTCAGAAAAAATAGGCCTGCATTAAAAATTAAGTAAAATGTTTTCTAATAATGGATTATACCTCTCAAAATATGTATTACATATTGTTTATTCCTTTTGTATTCAGCTATTAATTTTACATAAATAGTCTTATATTTTTATGTGTGCATGTATACAGTGCATGATCCAAAGCCACTTAATCTGGTTGGATCCTACCCCGAACTGGACAGGACACAATTCTATAGCAGGGCACACTCACACACATTTCCATGCTCAGTCATACTATTCAAAATCAGATTTAAAAGAAAACATAATATATACATTTATAGGATATAGAAGGAAAACCAAAGTGTGGATATGTATTTGTATATTCATAAACACAGGGTATATGATAATAACATAGTTTTAAGTGCCTTATTAATTATGAATGTTTGAAAACTACAGTTGGAGACTGATGGCTATAAGGAAAGCTAAAAATTGAAATGGTTTAGTCATGGTTTATAATCATTAGGTTGTTTGTAATTAATCATCAGCAACTCTTGTGTCCACAGTAGTCAATGAGCTATCATAATTTGCAGTAGCACAACTTTACCTCAGAGTGCTATGATTATAATCAAACAAATTTCTTAGACCTTAGAAGGCAGACCCAGTTATTTAGATTTTCATTTACAGTTATGTTAGAGAGGCATACAGAAAAATGTCTCATGCAATATTTTTGGTAAACCCCTTAACTTAAAGCTGCAAGTCTACACTTTAATCAAAAATTGCTTTATTTCATATCTATTGAGGTGGTGTACAGAGCCAAAATTTTGAAAAATGTGTCACTGTCCAAATACTGTGTGGACCTAACTGTCTGTCTGTTTTATGTTACTTGACAGGCTGCCAAGATGTTTTCACCTAATAATCTGTCTCTTGATGCTAAAATTTCATAGTCCAAAATGTCCACATTTCTAGTTATGGAAACTTAGCACTGCCATTAAAAAGATACACTTCTGATATCTTATTGGACAATACTATGCTTTTGAGCAGAACAATTCCATTATGTGCTTGACTGTTAAAAAGTAAACAATGCATTTATTGAAAACACAATACCAGTAGAATTTTAATTGAGTTTTGTTTTTTTTTGTACTGAATTTTTAGCTAATTTTCAAAAACAGTGTTGTTATATTGGGGCATACCTTTTTCATTCATTCAAAGAATTAATACAGGCAAATGTCACAACTCCACGTGTACGTAAGAGAAAGAAATAAATAATTCATTAGCCACAAATACAACCGGTCTTCAAGGGTTTTAATGAATAACAGAGACAATTTGTGCTAAAAAAACCCTGCTAGGTCTTAAATGATTGTGTGTAAGGAGCTTAAAAAGAGGACCTTAGCATCACTTCACTCATCTAATTCAATATGACCATAAGAAAGTATATGCCTCAGCCAACTAGTAACTAGGGAGCACAAAAATGACGCAAAATACAATGCAAAATGCACAAGATAATACGCAAATTGCTATAGCTGGAGAGAGTGCAAAAATGACAGTTATTCTATTCTAACAAGAGTAAGAATAGCTCACAAACTTACTGTGTCTAAGGCCCCCTTTAAAAGGGAGAATGGCCAAACACTGTTAAAAGTGGCAATAGCCACTGCATAGAAATCATGACACCTCTACCATTCTGGAAACAAATTGACATAAAAATTGAAAGAAATTCAAAAA
The DNA here is from genome assembly GCF_016835505.1 of Polypterus senegalus. Lineage (NCBI taxonomy): Eukaryota > Metazoa > Chordata > Cladistia > Polypteriformes > Polypteridae > Polypterus > Polypterus senegalus. The sequence goes on along the minus strand of NC_053156.1, from coordinate 153,783,673 downwards.
TTACACAAATCATAACACTATGTTTAAATTGCTTTACAACATGACAGCAGGATATTTTAGTCCTGTCAGTAGAGGTTAACTTATGAATATAATATTTTAACATATTTAAAATGACAATATTTTTGTAATGTGTTGGTTATAACTGAGAGATCAAAGCACAATAAGAGTCGTAATAAGTTCCAAAAGCATATCCAAAAGTGCCCATCAGAATAAGGAAATCACATTAAAAAACCCCTGGGTACACAAAAAAGGCCTTACAGAATTAAAAGATGTATTTCCACAGATTGCTTGGAGGCACAAATGCAAGCTCTTTGGAATAAAAATGGCAAAATGGAATTGCCTGTAAAACAAGCAAACAAGTCCCAATACAGATATTTAGAGGCAAACTCACAAAACAGAGCAAAATGGTCAAAATCCTGAAAATTCACAACTAAAGCACAACAAAAGGAACTAGAACTCACCAACTCCAGAGCACAGTCACAGTGAACCGCCAGGAACTGTGGGAGACCCACCGGATTTATAGGGTGGAGGGCAGTTCCTCTTGATGATTGGCAGGTGGCCCAGCCTCTTTGGGGACCACCCATAAAACACATAGGACATAACGGAGACAATGAAAATACAGCAGATAATTAACAAAATTAACAATAACATAAATAAATTCTCAACAAAGATCAGGAAGGACATAAAACAAGACTGGACTCCTGCCCGGGGATGAGCTTTGACTGAGAAAAAATGTCTGTTTGTTTTATGGTTTTGTACATGATTTATTTTATTTTCATTTATCTCAGAGATATTCCTTTATCTTAAGATGATCTCCATTTTTGTTAATTGCTTATGTTTTTTGTAACAAAATAAAGATTCTCTTAACTTCTAGCAGCTGTAGTAAAAATATCAAAGACAGGATTAAGGGATTAGGTACATCCTTGATAAGCCCTGTACAATGAAATAAAGGAAAAACAATTGTAGTAACAATAATAGAATATGACCATTCCAGTCTTCAAGACTAGTTTTCTTTATCCAACAAGTTGCATTTGGTGTGCAGGTGTGTAGTCTAGACATAGATGTCACATTGAACACTGTATTCCAGTTTTGGGTAGCTTTATATGTTGTTCAGTGTGAAAGGGCAGAACTTCCAGTCCAGCAGTAGAGGAAGGGATGCTAGTAAACCACCTTTGAATCCATTCTGGAGCCAAAAGAGGAGAAGATGTTACCAACAGCGCCCTCACGTGCTCAAGAGTGGAAGTGCAGCCAATATCAGAGCCCCCACTCATGTGTGTCAGACATAGCTTTGACATTGCTGTTCAAATAGAAATAGAAATTTCAGATAGAAATTTTATTTTTACTTATCTAACCTTGTGAATTTCCAGAAAAACAAAATAAGCTGTTTTCTAAATATAAATTCATTTGTGTCAACATATATTTTATTGGGACTGACTTTTTTAAATGGTTTCTATTTTGAAACCTTTTAAATTGTATCCCAAGCAGAATTATTAAATATTATAATTCTGTTGTAACTGGTTGCTACTTATTATTCCCTTGAACGTCCATCTTTTCACCAGAATACCATTTCATGTTTGACATCACATGGATGCGCAGTATTTCATTTATAGGTCTGGAGGTGATGTGTTTTGCTGTCAAGAGACTTGCTTGAATGAGGGTTGCTTGGACAGCTGTTTTGCTTCCTGCCTATTTGATATGAGCATGTGAGGGTCAGCGTTTACTTTCAGTGGCATATACGATTTGAGGGAAGCCTCCAGTGTCTCTCAGTAGAAGGAAATGACTCACTTTTTTCAACACTAGTCACTTCCTGAAAAAGTACTTTTTTTCCTCATTTGAAGGATGTTTGTCGTATTGTCTTGCAAACCAGAATGTATATATCTTAAAAAAAAAAAAAAAGTTGTTACCTTTTACGGTGTGTATGTTGTCTCCCATACATGTATATATCCCACTAAATTCTTATTTGATTACATAGCCAAACTGTCACATAGATGAAAAATTATTAATGGGCAGATCACTAAAACTATGTAATCCAGTTTTCTTGTTTCTAAGTAAAAATAAGTAAGAAAGAAGTAATAATAATGGACATGAAATGCTTTTGCAATCTAAAACGTTATCACTGTTTTGGAGAGTGCTATTCAGAAGGTTTGAAGGGAGGGAGGGTATTGTTTAAACTGTTTCATTGTATTCTCAGTGTTCAGTTTTTAAAAGTGGGAGTCTAATTAATTATTAATGATACTGAGAGTCAATCTTCATTCTGCCTTGGTGTTTGGTTCATTCTCTTTCATCTCTTTTGTCTTTGAGCAGCAGATTAGGGAAATGTATGGACTTGGATTTTTAGTTTAAATAGCTTGCTAAAGAAATTGAATCTCAAGGAAAAAAATACTATCCAGTTATAAATGAAGACTTTTTAGTCTGAGGTATAATTTTCAAAAAATGTTCTTTAAGTCCATTAGCTCTCTAAGCCATCTGTTTTCTCTTCCAACTTTTCCTTTTACAATGTTATGTAGGTCCAAAATTTATCCTTGAAAAATCAGGGAAGGCCAGGACAAGATTCTAGCACACTTGAACCAATACCCCTACTCATTCATTCATCCTATCTGTCTGTCAATCCGTTCATATACTAAACCCGATCAACCCAAATTCAGAATTAATTTGAAAATGGAGCTGGAATCTGCAACTTCTGGTGTTAATCAGAAGTTGAATGGGCGTACACATACACACAGCAGCAATAATCTGTCATTCTGGCACAAGGGGTCTAACATATTTTTGGGATATGAAAGGAAAATGGTGAAAACCCCAATAAACTTGAAGAATCCCTGCATACACCACACAGCAAAAAGGCTAGTAATGCTAACCTCCTCACCACATGACCATCCTTGCATCACTACTGATTTTAATTAAAGGTTAATAACAGGACATAACACCTCGCCACATGATTGTTTATACTTACACACCTACTTCTTAAAATACCAAAGTCCTTTAGACACTACCTATGCCATTACGGCAATTCTAAATTCTCTTGTATAGAAAATATACATTTTATCATTTTTCTTGCAGATTTGTATTTTTCTTTATCATTGGTTAAAATAGATTCAATTTTGTTCTTGAATACCTTGAATAGGGTTTTTGCTGCATTCTGAATCATCTGTTTTGCAGCTTTTTAGACATGAATGGTAAATTGAGCAACTTGAACTGGGCTATGTCAGTGTGTAACTGCAAAAGAAAAAATACATACATACATGTATAAATAAATAAATAAATAAGAAGATTAGAAACAGTATTTCAGCTGTGAAATGGAATGGCATCACTTCATAGCAGCTGGGTTAGGTGTTTGGCAAGAGGACAACCTTTGGTTACAGTAATTATCTGAGAAATATGCAATATACTGTATATACTGTATATACTGTAGATGCAATGCAATACTATATTTTTATAGCATCTACACTCCACTCTGCATTTCAGCAAAATACAAACATGTGCAATATTTATGCCAAATAACATTACCTGCAAGCAAAAGAATGAGAGTCAGCACAGGAATATTGTGCATGGAGCAAAACAGTTCACCTCAGTTTTGGGAAAACTACATTATGCTTCTGCTGAACTGCTGAATCTTAAATGCAGTAGTCATGTCAGACATTGTAAGATAGGCGATGATGTTACTTTTGTGTGTACATCATTTAAAAAATAAATTGTATTTTTTTTCCTTCATATTTCTTAGAGTTTTTTATCAAAGCAGTCATCAAATTAGTTCAATTCAATTTTATTATTTGAATAGGGGTCACATTAAAATCACAGTAAAGAAGATCTCAGCCATCAAACATAACTTTGTACGAATAAATACAATACAGAAGTGAACATAATACTTTGTGGTCCATGGCCGGCCAATGCTTTTCATCCCGGCCAATACCCCCAGGCCGCCAGATGGAGCTCTCCCTGCAGCATGGAGGTGCCCCGGATACCAGCAGAGAATCATGGACAATGGTGTTTTCCTCTACAGTCCTGCTGGATACCACAGGGGCCAACAGAGGACGCTGCAGGGAGGCCCAGAGAGTTGTTTGTGCCCTATAACCCGGAAGTACGTCTTAGTCACAGCGACAGGAGAGATGAATTACTTCCGGGGTGAAGAAAAGGACTTTTTATCTGACTTGGAAGTGATAAGGAATCACAGGCTGAAGGATGGGAAACACTTCCGGGTCAGGGACTATAAAAGGACTCTGGGAACTCCCAGATGATGAGCTGAGCTGGGTGGAAGGGTGGCAACGCGTCTGGGAGTGGAGGATTGTTTATTAGTGAGATTTGTATTGTGGTTTATGAGTATTGTGGAGAGGAGGGTGCTTTGTGCACTGTGCGTTATTAATAAAGTCAATATTTGGACTTTTACTTGGTGTCTGACATCTTGGACAAGGGTTCAAGGGAGCAATAGCGCCCCCTATCTGTCACAACTTGTAATATCAAATCATAGATATTACGTATACAAATTAAACCAGCATTAGCACAAGTTAAATATGTGGATGTTTATTAAAGTAAAACATGTTTCGAAGGTTAATTGCAGTTGGAATGAAGGAGTGTTTGAACTTTTGCTTATTATCCTCTGAAACCTGAATCCGTTGATGGCAACACATGTAATTGTGAATGTAGTTTGTAAGTTCACTCTCTGCTTTTTCTTATGAAATAGCTGGCCATTTCAGTCTTTCATTTTACAATTTGATTGGCTGACATTAAGATATTGGCATTGTTGTGCTTGAATGAGGTTTACATCCTTTCGGTGGAGGGTGAAAAGTGTATAGAACACCAACTATAGCTTTTGTTTTCGCAAAAAAAAATATTTAATTTGTTCCTACTATAAGGCAAGTTTGAAAACAGAGCAAATATGAAATAAATCAAGTGTAAGTAGAGCACTCCATCCATCCATTATCCAACCCACTATATCCCAACTACAGGGTCACGGGGGTCTGCTGGAGCCAGTCCCAGCCAACATAGGGCACAAGGCAGGAAACAAACCCCAGGCAGGTCACCAGTCTACCGTAGAAATAAGTACTTTCTAACTCTAATTATCCTTGTGTACTTTTTGCAGAATTATTTTTTTTTTGGCTTTCAATTTAATGTTCATTATACTGTTGTCTGTATTTGCCAGCATTTTTGTCTCTAACAGCAAGAAATATACCCGTTGGAGTGATTCTCTGATACAATATTAGACTTTTACTTGGTCTGGAAATGCTATTGAGAGAGCAAGGATTGTTTTCTTTATTTTTCTCATAAATAAGACCTAGAAGAATTATTGCCTAGAAAGTGACTAAATATCACCCAACCAAAAAATATAACAATGTATTTAATATGGCAGAAAAGTAAGCCCTGAACAGTAAACAGGCCCCTTCTTTACATTTTCTGTATCAGACTCGACCTATATGAAATAACCCTTTTGGGTGGGAGTGGGGGGTGTTGGCGTGGCACTGTGGCAGATTGGATTCCTGTGGCTTTTTCTAAATGTGTCTAAACCCATGTGCACCAAAAATGGTGAAATATATCTCCATTTTCTGAAACCACATGGGTTTTTGGCAGGCTTTGAGTAAATCTGTGCAAAGCATTTTTCTTCCTTCCTTTCTTTCTTTCAGTGTTTGTTTACTGGGGACACAATTCTCCATCCAAAAAGATATTTTTTGTGTTAATTTTTCCACCCATATAGAAAGCTAAATCAAACTAAACAAATTGTTTTATCACCTGATTAGATATACTGTATACCCATTCAAAAGTAGCTGTGACTTTATTTTTTAAAATCTGATGCACAGCACATACATTGCATTATACCTCAGGCATAACACATTAAAACATGGGAAGACCCATTAATTTCATTACAGATCACTGTTGTCATTTTTAGTGTTTGAAACAGGTTCAAGAAGGAATTAATGACGCAGTAGTTAGGCTGTAGGTCCTTTACGAGAGTTGACATTGAAAAATCTATGTGATCATCATATCTTTATGCCTTGGAAACGAAGTCTGTTAGGTCATCCATTTGAGGATGTTTCCAATATGGCATTTGGAATGAAATAGTCAGTTTGTTTAAGCTGGATGAATGTCCTTTAAGCATTGTGTGTTGAGTATATGTTTTATTTCTAGCTGGCACTATAACCAATCCTTTGAATAAAGATAAATTGATGTATTATCAGGTGGTAAAAATGACTAGAGGTAAAATGACTTTGTGCCGTGTATTATCAAAATGTAAACAGACTTGTCAAACACAGGTTCAAAATTGGGGGTACCGACCAAGTAATCCAATTTAGATATCTCCAACAAAACAACAAAAGATAACAAAGAAGAAATCGGCATTCCCCGGTAACAATAAGCTCTTTTGCTTTAAATGATCAAGAGAAGATCCCATCTTAGCCTTCTCTTGCTCACTTGAGGGCCAAATTAAAAAACCCTGACCCCTGTTGGTTTGGGGGTATATATATATATATATATATATGTATATATATATATATATATATGTATTGTGGGCGCTGGCCCGGACACAGACAGACGGACATCTCTTTTGCACCCAACACACGTTTATTTTGCAAATATTTACAATGCACAAACCCCAGTGCCTCCAGCACCGATTCCCCCAATGTCCAGGCCTCACAGTCTCTGTGCCTCTCTCTCCTGGCCGCCTCCAGTCCTCACTCTAGCTCCGTCCTCTTCCACCCGACATCCGCCAATGACTGGAAAGAGGCGGCCCCTTAAATGGGAACCCGGATGGGCTCCAGCTGCTTCCCGGCTTTTCTCCGAAGCCACGCCCCAGTGTGGCGGAAGTGCCGGCTGCGCACCCGGAACCTGTCCGGGTGTCCACCATCGTCCTCCCCCCAGCACTTCCTGGTGTGGCGGAAGTGCTGGGCTCCCGGGATATTCAGGCACTGGGGCACCGCCTGGCGGTGGCCACGGGTCCCTACAGGGCTGGGCTTCCAAGCCCTTCACCCGCGGCCCCCAACATAACCAGGCGGACGTTCCCTCTCGGTCTGGAGGAGGCGCAAGCCCTCCTCCGGTCCTCCTGGGCGTCCCGGCCGGGCTCCAGCCCCAGCCGGGGACCACAGTATATATATACAGCAATCCCTTGCTATATCGCGCTTCGACTTTCGCTGCTTCACTCTATCGCGGATTTTAAATGTAAGCATATCTAAATATATATCACGGATTTTTCGCTGGTTCACAGATTTCTGCGGACAATGGATCTTTTAATTTATGGTACATGCTTCCTCAGTTTGTTTGCCCAGTTGATTTTATACAAGAGACGCTATTGGCAGATAGCTTAGAAGCTGCCCAATCAGAGCATGTATTACATATTAACTAAAACTCCTCAATGCTATAAGATATGCTTGATTATTCTTTTGACTGCTTGATTGTTTGCTTGTCTCTGCCTCTCTCTCACCCTCTCTGACATTCTCTGCGCCTGACGGAGGGGCTGTGAGCAGAGGTGCTGTTTGCACAGAAGCTGTTTGCCTAGTGGATACGGACGCACCTCTAAGAAATGCCACTTTATCGTGGTGCTTCCAAAAGCACACATTGATTTTTTGATGGTTTGCTTTAATCTCGCTCTCTCTCTCTGATGTTCTCTGCGCCTGACGGAGGAGATGTGAGCAGAGGGGCTGTTTGCTTAGAAGATACTGACACTCCTCTAAAAAATGCCGCGGCAAACTTAAAAGCACATGTATTGATATTTTGATTGTTTGCTTTTCTTTGCGAGCGCTCTCTCTCTCTCTCTCTCTGAAATTCTCTGCTCCTGAAGAGAAGATCTATTTGCATTCTTTTAATTGTGAGAAAGAACTGTCATCTCTGTCTTGTCAGGGAGCACAGTTTAAACTTTTGACTAAAGGGTGTTATTTCATGTCTAGAGGGTTCTAATAATGTTAAAAGTGTGGGAGAGTTTATAAGGGCTTAAAATATATAAAAATAACTACTCAAACATATGGTTTCTACTTCACGGATTTTCATCTATCGCGGGGGGTTCTGGAATGCAACCCCCGCGATCGAGGGATGGATATATATATATATATATATATATATATATATATATATATATACAGTGTATATGTATATATATATATGTGTGTGTGTGTGCGCGTGTCTCCAAGCCCAGCAACAATATGGCTTGTGAAGTCTGCAGGGACGTGATCAGGTGTCGACTGGCTGTGGTACTTCAGAGCTGCAAACGGAAAGATGAGGTTGTGAGTGGCAGCGCCCCCTCTCTTCCCAGGGCGATACTACTTATCTTGAGCCCTTTTATGTGCAGGTTGGTCACACAAACAAAATACACTATTTATAGATAATGTTCCGACACACATGACCCTATACTGGATTAGGTGATTCCAATAAGATCATAAAACCTACAGTGTAGATGAAGGGTGCACCAACAACTGATTCATTTCACCTTGCCAGTATACTGTAGAACTCCAATAAACCCCATAAGCATATTGGATACAGTTAAACAGTGGCTTTGGCACATAGAAAAGTGCTAAACCTGGTAAATTACACTCGGCTTTCAAAATAAAGAAGTCCTAGTTTTGTGCTCAACCAGGTCTTGAAATAACAGGCAATTGATAAAATGTAAGAAACTTGAAATAAACAGTGTCATGTTATCATATCTGAAATTTAATACAATAGGTGTTTCACGTTTCCATGAAAATATGTGATTTCTGATCATCTGTTACCTTTTGAGTGTATGAAATGTACTTTTACTGTGTACAGCTTTGCAACATGCTCATAAGAGCTTTATAATAAAAAAATAAAATGAAAAACAAGAAAACTAAAAGGCTACTTATATTCACAATCCAGACGAACACCTTTCATTCGATACTATTTTTCATTATTTTATGTCTAATCTTCATGGAAACCGGGCAACACTGATGTCCTTGTTTTTAATGTCACAATAATTTTAACTTATGTAATACTGTAGAGTTGATTAATAAATCAATGAAACCCTTTTTTTTATCAATTTTCAAAAACAGCAAATGCTCAGGTCTGTTACTAGTTTTACATGTGCCTCTTTTGCACACTCCTATTACTTCGACACCAGTACAGTTGTAAACGCTCCTTGGCACCTTTTTCTAACACCATTAAGTTATTAGTTTCATGTAGCATAAATTGCAAAGTCTTATAAGGAGAAAATTGTCATTTTTCAAAGCTTATGATGATAAATATTTTTCACTAGTGAATATAAGTGTGTAGTATCTATGTGGTTCCATTCTTTGCACAGGACACGTGCTTTTTTATATACTATTTAAAATTGAATTACAAATATGAAGTTATTTTAACATTTGGTTATTGGGCTAAAACATGGCCTATGCAGGTTTTTTATTTGTAGACATGTCAATCTCTTGCCTTTGCCCTCGGGCACCAATATAACATTTACATATTTTAAACAGTTGAAATATAGATAAATCGTTAAATATAAATTTTGTATCAAAAAAAAAATGGTAGTGCAATGCTTTCCAGTAAACTACATTTTTAGTTGCATACAAAGTACAGAAATAAACAGATGTCTGCTGCCAACCACCAGCATACAAGATATAAATGGCCTTAAGGAGAAATTGATAGGTAATATCAGATGGTGTTATGGGAATTTCTGAATGAATGCTTGCATCCCTTTGAAACCACCATTTTGGTGGATTTTAACTTGAGGTAATGTTTTATTGCTATTCTATTTTCTATTGCTATATGTATTAATTGCTCAGCTATTAATTTTTAGCATTATGCAAGGTACTCTCATTAATTCATATTCTTTAAGGAGGTAAACCAAAATCAATCAGGTGAATTTTACCTAATGCAATGTCAAACACGCTGATAGACAGAAAAACACACAATTTTAATTGTATCTATGTTGGTAACACACTTGATAAAGAATAATGTATGTTGGTTATGTGTTAACTGTCACAACCCATATCCACAAAGCGGGTAGGTATAACAAAATCATTCACAGATTAAAATCATATACTTAGAATATATTCTATTTTATCATTTGGTAAAGTGTATTTCCTTGTCTTTATCCTACTGTAATTCATCACATTAGCTATATAAGGTAAAATGATAGATAAAGTAGCTCAGAGGTTCTAAATGTCTGTTTGGGATAATTATCTCCTAGTGTTGCGTTCTGAGAATTCAGTATCTATTCCCATGCACAAATGTTAAAAGCCATGGTGGCTTGCAGAAGACTTACAGTGTCTGAATCTGTGTCAGGTACTTCTTGAATGTCTGTGCTATGGCTAGCCACATGCAATGCTGACAGTGCAACACTATCCTAAACAATCTTGTTAAACTGGGCTTTTACAATACTGTTTATGAAAGTACCATTAAAGGTACAGAGTGTCAATGGTGGCATGTGAAATGCATATCGATTACAATATCCACCAATCCAATTATTTTGTTGAAGCCGGTCTTGAAAATATTTAAATGCATTTTTGAATACATTGTTAATAAGAATACCTCTTTAATTTTTTTTTTTCCTTTTTTTTCGAAACTGATTTGTTTTCAAAGAATAATGATGGTCATATAGTAAAAACACTGAGTTATGTTCTTTTGAGATGTTTTAGAAGTTACACAAGGGCCTTCTAAGCCCCCAGAGGTTTTTTTGTTTTCACTGCTTTATACTGTTAGATGCACATTATTGTCTTATCTATTTTTGGTGAGTGGATACAAAATTTGGCTCAGGTTTGAAACTGTGGAAACAAGTATGGTCTTTTCTGACCAAGCTGTTCATTTGATCAGCATTTTTGTGGGTTAAGGTTTTTGTGAACTGTGTGCTTTTCAGATGATTTGATTTTTACTGTGGCTTCAGTCCTTACAAGAATGCTATGTTGTAAATCTGTATTGATAAAAAAGAACAAAACACAAAAGAAAACCTTATGAAAAAATATTTTATAATCCATTGCTACACCCATGTATTCAATGTCAGTTTTTTTTTAAATACAATAGATTACTAGGAGTAAAAAGAGTATCTACTTATGCAAAATTCATTATTATCAGAAATTATCTGCAGCTTCTCATTCAGTTCTTTTTCATTTGTCATGTATGTTACAGTATAAATTGTAGTAGTAGTTGAAAACATAACAGTGAACTTTGGTTCACTGGTTTCCACATTCCCAGGGTTTGGACCTGTTATCCATTAATGAAAATCAGACCACTTATGTCTCCTCTGCTCAAACATTACAGCATAAACATCACTGAAGTCTTCCAGGAGGACTGAAGCAGGCTCTTGGTTCCTAAATATTGGTTTTCCTACTTGCCATACAACTTGAACTGAGAGCAAACTCTCTTGTAGCTTAACCAAGTTAACCTGGAAACACTGCTCGCAGAGACTGTTTCCCTCAGGATCCTTCCAGTTCCCAGTGGACTCTCTTGGTTATTTGCTATACAGTGTGTGAATGTGTCTGTGTATACTGTATATGTATAGAACTGTATATGTACAGTATATGTACATACACACATACATATTTACACTTTTAAGGGATACCTCTGCACCTTGTTCTGGGTATGTTGTTAATCTGCATCCAGCCATTCATGTAGGCCTTCCAACCTGCAGGGAAAAACTTGGGGGCTGGTGGCAGAATTGGCACTCCAGCCACCATAAAAAAACCTCACACTGGTTCCACTCCATCTGAACTAGTGTGGTGCTGAAGTGTCATCCGTTGCATAGCTGCACTCGGGTCCTAATCTGGATCCTGAGTTGGTTTGTCATGTGGTTGGTGTGGCAATGTGCTGTATCAGCGCATGTTCCTAACCTCTCTCTCTCTCCTTTGCATTAATGCAAACTGCTTAATCCTCCAAATAGCCAATCATGTGGCTGCAGTTCATTATACAGTATATACCTGTATAGTATGGAGATATGGTCATAACATTTAGTTGTTGTTCAGCTTAGCATTAATAGGTACAAGACATATGACTTAAGTGACTTTGACTGTTGTTTGACTGTTAGCGTCAGATGTGGAGGTTCCAGCATCTCAAAAATAGTGACTCTTCTAGGAGTTTTCACTCACTAGAGTGTCCAGAGTTTGTAAACAATGGTGCAATGGATAAAAGAACCTCCAGTGAGTGGCAGCGCAGTGGGTGGAAACACATTGCTAATGACAGAGATCAAGGGGAGAAACCAGATTAATTTAAACAGAAAGGTCATGCAAAGCATTATGTGACCTGAAGTGTAATGGTTATAGTATCAGAGGAGTATAAATACATGTTGTTGTTGTTGTTGTTGTATCCTGGGTTCAACGGTCAAGTGAGAAGTGGTAGATGAGGTTGCAGTGGGATTGTGAGCACTATATTTGGATGATTGATCTGAAAAATATCCAATTTCTGATGCAACTTGCTGATTACAGGGAAGAAGACTGGTGTAAACATCATGAATCCATGAACCTGTTTCACATTGCTGCAATGATAGTTTTTTGATAGTGAAGTGATGTGAAGAACTTATTTTGGTACACGTTTTGCCATCTTAACGCTAACTGAGTTTAATGTGCATGACACGACGTATGTAAGTATTGTTATTGACTTCATACATCCCTTGAAGATAGATAGATAGATAGATAGATAGATAGATAGATAGATAATTTATTAATCCCAAGGGGAAATTCACATAATCCAGCAGCAGTATACTGATACAAAGAAACAATATTAAATTAAATAGTAATAAAAATGAAAAAAAAAAAAAACAGACAATAACTTTGAATAATGTTAGAATTTACTCCCCCGGGTGGAATTGAAGAGTCGCATAGTGTGGGGGAGGAACGATCTCCTCAGTCTGTCAGTGGAGCAAGACAGTGACAGCAGTCTGTCACTGAAGCTATTCCTCTGCCTGGAGATGACACTGTTCAGTGGATGCAGTGGATTCTCCATGATTGACAGGAGTTTGCTTAGCGCCCGTCGCTCTGTCACAGATGTTAAACTGTCCAACTTTACTCCTTTAATAACTTTAATAGAGCCTGCCTTCTTAACAAGTTTGTCCAGGCGTGAGGTGTCTTTCATCTTTATGCTGCCTCCCCAGCACACCACCGCGTAGAAGAGGGCACTTGCCACAACTGTCTATAATTTATTTATAGTCACAGTCTACTCTTTTTCAAGTGGGCATTTTTAACAGAATAATGCACCAATTCACAAAACATACGTACAGTTTCTCAAACTGAACGAGATGGATACTTTAGTTCACTCTATAGGTGTCAATCCATGAGGTGGAATGGGAGGTTTGTAGCACAAATGTATAGCTAAAACATTCCAGGAGGTGTGTGATGTTACCAGTTCAGCATGAATCCAAATCAGGAAGGATACTCACATTCTTAATGTTAACTTCTTGGGTGATAATTAAATCTAAAATATGATTATGAGAGTGTGTACAACCTTTTACAATTTGGAGAAACCTTACTGAATCAGTTAGGTAAAGAAACTTCTTGATGATAGTCTCTCTTCCTTATCTCTGTGAATATTTGTGTGACACTGCTTAACTCACTTAAGGAATGAACCAGGATGTCTCCAAATTAGTGATATAATTATGAACATTATGTGTATGTAATCTTTCTTACAAGACACGTGACTGCATCATGATGATTTTTAGAGATTATCAAAATGTCTTTTCCATTAAGGGATGTGAATGTTCTTATGGAAGAAATAATCTGTGATGACAAATAGACAAGGATACAAGCCGCCCTTGAAAACTAGGGTGAAGTCAGAAGCTTTTACTGTATTTAAGGGCATTTTCTGATTTAATGTGCTGGTGTGTGTGATTTTTCTATTTCATTTATTTACTCAGTGCTCCTTCCTAAAACCCACTAACTGATTTCATTAGTGTTTAGTTATTAATTTTTCCAGGGATGCTAGAAGAAGATGGTAATCATGCAGTGATCAAGCATAGATAGATTTTTCATATAATCTTTGTTTAACTGTTTAAGATTCATAAGAAAATAAATAGATTTGATTTGCTTAAAGTTAGTGTTCTATAAGATCAACGATGAACAGAATAAAAAAGGCCTATCAGATATAAAATATCTCATCTTACTATATTTCTTTGTTATACCGATTCTATCATTTTAAATCTGCAGTTGTGTATGGTCACGCAACATATATTCTGTAGGTGTCTGTTTCCTTTAGAAGCAAAAGCTCCCTTGTTGGAATAAGTTCTTTTAAATTGTGGCATTTTAAGTAACCAAAAATATAGAGATATGATATTAAAAGGCACAGAGACAGTGACATTAACCTTAATATTATAGCAAAATGTATTATAACAGTGTCTTAATCCTTAATGTGACTGAATGTAATTTTAATATAATTAGAACCAAGAAAAATAATACCCTTGCATATTTTAATTGCCCCATATCTTTTTAGAAAGTAGAGACTTGAGGAAACTGTTCTGCTGTTACATTTTCATATATGGGCAAGTGACAGAATACATGAGATTTTTAAACTAATGCATTAAATTACAAAAGAGAAAAGCGGTTCAGTGGAGTGTGGATGAAGTATTATGCAGAACAAAAGTTTGTTAGTCATCAGAAAGAAATGCTGTTTATGAGATTATTAAAATGGGGCATGCGCTAATTTTCCATCTGTTTTTATTTTAGTTCCCGGAGTGTGGTTTCTTTGGCATGTACGACAAAATCTTACTCTTTCGTCATGACCTGAACTCTGAAAACATACTGCAGAGGCTAACTGCAGCAGAAGATATTCATGAGGGGGACCTGATTGAAGTTGTTCTCTCTGGTAGGTAACAGTGAATGCTTTTTAGGTCACAGTGCTATGCAGTTCATTATTTCTGTAATATTTTTCTGAAGCAAATTCCTTCTGTCCGTAGTATAACATTGGATAAAGATTTGAAGCCAGGAATCTGTTTGGAAGCTGTTTTCTGTATATATGCCGAGTCAACTATCATAGCTACAGTATTCATCAACTTTGACGTTTTTATCTTTGTTACTGTAATCATTCTTGTTTATCACCTAAAAGGAGTTTAATAAAACACTAAAAGTGCAGTGGCTTACACAATTTATGTACCTGAAATTGCCATACAATATCTGTCCTGTTCTGCACAAATATGGTAACACTGTTTCTGTGGAGAAAGCAGCATTAAATTCTCAAAATTGAAGGCAGGATCTTGTGTTGCTGTTGAAAATTCTAATTAAATTGAATGTATGTTAATAACTGATATTGCCTACAGTAATTTCCTTGTGAATAGGTACTAGATCTAGTTTGTTTTCTTCTTATAATATTGAAAATCATTTTGGTTTCTCACTATTTATTATCATCTCATCACGCTTGTAGTGTGATGTTCCTTATGTATTAATACAAGAACTAAATAGTGTGTGCCACCCCTGTAAAATTTGGAGGTTTCTCGTTACCTCAAACCTCTAGCTGTGGTTTTCCTTTTGAAAACAGGTGTTTAGCTCTCAAACAGAAGCAAATTTGTTATTTTTTCTCCTTCACCAAACAGCTCTGTAAATCTAGCAACCGCATGAAGCATTTAGTTGGCCACTTCCGTAAGTTGACACAGTCGTAGATTCTGCACTTGTTTTGTGCAAATGTCTTGGCAGAAAACTTGACTGCATAAAGATTTATACATTTTGTCTGCTG
The DNA here is from genome assembly GCF_016835505.1 of Polypterus senegalus. Taxonomy (NCBI): domain Eukaryota; kingdom Metazoa; phylum Chordata; class Cladistia; order Polypteriformes; family Polypteridae; genus Polypterus; species Polypterus senegalus. The sequence goes on along the minus strand of NC_053156.1, from coordinate 153,768,103 downwards.
CCATGACTCTTGCAGTCATTGCTTTAATTATTTGTGCCTAATCTCTCATAATGTGTCAGTAATGCTGTTGCGCAACAAAATGTACATTATTAAGATGCCAAGTCTGAATAGCTGGTGGAGAATTTGTAGTGTTGTATGCTTTCCCATTTGAAATATTTTCTTTTTTATTATTGTACTGCTTTTACACATGACTCTTTCTGTTTTGTTTTGTTTTCTTCTATTTATGTAAATTCTCTGTGCCATTGAAGTTAAATGTGTCATATATTATACTGTATGCGGAAGAGCAATTTACAATAAACATGGTGAAATTGGTGGCTTGGTTTTGCCGCAGTTTCATTTTCAAACCCATGCTTTTTTGCTAGTTTTTATCACTGCTATGTTACTGTCCTATTTAATGCATTGATCTTTAGTAGTATAAGCATGTGACAGCTTTGCCTGACTTCAAATCAGAACCTTGGTGATGACTGTCAGTATAAAAGTGCATTGTTTTGGACATTCTTGTTTGACTTGAGCAAGACATGAGAATAATGAAGAATTAATCTGCTGCAGTGGTCTGTTAGCTCAACTACCTTACATGCATAAATAGTTACATATACATGTGTAGGCACATTAAATGAATGTAATACAATTTTCATTTTGAATCCTATAGAATATGATTTAAAGACAGGCTCTTTATACTCGAAGGGCATGGCTGAGACTAATCTTGAAGAGATGACAAGTTTTCAGAAGCTGATGCAGATGTAAAGTTCTAGCAGGGAAGGGAGAACCTGTGAATGCGTAAAGATAATATAGCTGTCTGTCTGTAACCAGCCAGAAAAACAAGACATTGAAAAGTCTTGTTAGGCATACATGAACACAAATTTAATAAAAATGTGTATTTTAACATTTAAAGATATAAAAGTTAATGCCAGAAGCCCGTCTTCAGATAACACATTCCTACTCATTTACTAGATTGTGCAGAAATTAACAAAGACTCTCGCTCTGACTTGGTGCTGTTCTATAAGATTCCTTCTGTTATTGTTTGGGACTCTCAGTCTGTATAACAAAGTTTAGTGTATCTTTTAATTTCTTTATTCCTTTCTCTTCTGGTATTCTGGGTAAAGTTTTAAGCAATAATTCTTGAAGAGATTTTATCCCATGGATTCTAAATTAGCTGAGTGTGAGCATGTCATAGACTTACACCCACACTGGCTGGGGTTAGTTCCTGTGTTGTGCAGGAGGAAGGCCTGAGGCTTCCTGCCCTTGTGCCTTGTGCCGATAGGATAGGCTGTTGCTCTTGAACTGGATCGGGTTTGCATGTGTTCTGCTGAATGTAAGGGAATGAATAGTCCCAGCTGTGTATTATGATCCATGTAACTCTAGAGACAACTTGCAGCTCACACAGTATCATTTATAAGCTTGCATTTAAGTCTTCCGCAGATATGTGGTAATTGTTCAAGAGACCTTTATATTAACATTTTAAAGGAGTTAAGTGTAAATCTAGAGTCACTTATACTGGGACCGATGAGCTGTTTCTTGTACACCATTTCCATGCCTTAACTGGAAGCATTGCATTCTGTATTTCCAAATAAACTATAGTAGTGATATTTATGGAAAATCATTATGCACACAATTTAATATTCAGTTCCATATATAACATCAATTCCTCACTTGATAATCTTTGGAAAACTGAGTCTTTATTTTTTAAATTTAATTTTAAGTGATGTACTTACACCACCAGAGGGCACCTGATAGTACATATTGTTTGAACACACCATAACAACTTGCCATCATTTTAGAACAGGCATGCATGCTTACAAGAAACTCACAGTTTATTCTGCAGTCCATGCACTACTGGAGAACATTATTTAATTAGTGAGAATGCTTATTTACGCGTACCATATGCAGCATAGAATGTATTGATTTTTTAAAAAGGCATTTTAGACACTGCAATATGCTACTTCAGCAATGAGCCTTCATGTCTCTGCTAATTTAACAGTTCATTCTTAATACATAACTACTGTAATTTTGTACAGAGGAGGAAGCAATTAGAACTCATTGAAATGTAATCTTCTTTATATAAAGCTATACTGTACAGGAATTTTGTTATATGTTTGAAGCCATCAACAAGCATACAGTATGCATTTCAATGCTGAAGTGTATTTTTGATTTGGAGAACCTACAATTAATGGTAAAAGCAAGTTCAGCTCTCAATTGTAGAAAGGCAGAATGCTGGGGATATTCTGGACTAGGCACCAGGTAAAAAGAAAAAGAAAAAAACATACCATACAGTTTGCTTTTTTCATTCTTAATTTAATGATAATTTCTCTTTCTTCAAGTCAAGTCAAGTTGGGGAGCTTGCACTGGTACAGTGCGTTGCTGCACCCACTACACAACGAAACAACTCGGGATCCCGGTTGGCAACCCCCCAGGCAGACACGCGGTCCAGTCCCACCCTGCGGAAATGACTCTCTATCTGCCGCAGCCAGGTGTTATGTGGGTGACCCCTTGGCCTGGTCCAGCCACTCGGGTCCCCAACAATGAGGATCTTACGAGCTGGGGAACGCACCACATGGCCATAGTGCCTTAACTGACGCTCCCTCACAATGTGCTTCATTAAGGACTCCATGAGCAACTGCTCATTCAACACAAAGTCAAACCAACCAACCAACTTTTCTTTCTTGTAGTCAGCAATATTTTAAGTTGTTGTCTTCCTTCCCATTGCGTTCTTATTTACTTACATAGTAAAAAGGTATGTTTAAAGGATGATTCAGCAGTTTAATTTTATAAGTAACAGTGACTCTTTGGACAATGTGCGGCCATGGATTAAACTGGTTATGTAGAAATTGTTCCACATCAACAGCTTTCAGTACCGTGCATTTACAAGGTTTTCATTTAACAGTGGTAGTGCTGCTGCTTTGCAGTAATGAGGTTGGGGGTTTGCTTCCTGGGTCCTTCCTGCGTGGAGAGTGCTTTGAGTAGTGAGAAAAGCGCTATATGAATGTAAATAATTAATATTATTACTAGTTGCAAATTCAGTTAAATTGTCAGCATTTTAAATAATGAATTGTGTTTGTAGTTATTGGTTGATTATTTTCAGACAGTCACCCAAACACCATCTATTACAGCATCAGGGGGGTCTGTAGCTTATTCCTGCAACCTTTGTTACCAGTAAGAATGAACCCAGGATGGAATTCCTGTCCAGTGAAGATCCACCTCCACCCTCATACTCTGTTTCTGAGGTAATTCAGAGTCTTCCATTAGCCCAACATGCTTGTTATGTCAGTCATTGAGTGTAGAAAGTCTATCCATAATATGCATTGTCCTAACTGAAAATAGTAGCATTATACAGTTTAAGTGGCATGTTGATAAAATTGAACAAGTCCACTAAAAAGAGAACATTTATTCCCTTGATATATTTCTCCTTTAATATCAAGCTGAAAAAGAGTCAACCTCTTCACTCATAATACCAGTGTGACTTTTTGTACCCTGGAGCTTTTCTGAGATTTCTTAATTGTGGAAAACTTAGTGGTGGCTCAAGGAAGGGTCAGTAACATACATTTATTGGCGAAAAACATTAATAATTCACCAATAAGATGATTTGATGGAGATGAGCTTTAAGTTAACAAGCTCTGTTGGAAATAAAAAGATTTCAGTTAAAAGATTTCAGATTATGTCTGTGCTAGTTTGGGAATAATGTTAAAGAAGCAATTTCAAATTGCATTCCAAATGCAGATTTTAGAAGTCCACACACTGATATGCATTAGTTGTGTCTAGTTTTCTATGTCAAAAATTCACAAATCAGTTAAAAAAAAACAAATATATTGACATGTAACAGTACAGGACTACAAATCTAATCAGATAAGATTAGGGTGAGGTCTAGTTCTATATTATAAACTTGTCTCTCACAGGACTCACTCAGTTCCCCACATTTACTTTTACATTGTGCAAATTTGAAATGTTATTTAAGTTAAACTGAATATGTTTGGGATTGTGGAAGGAGAACAGAGAAGAATGTGTAGGCTTCCCCACACTCAGCGACCTGTGGGACCTGAACCCAGGACATCTCAAATTTTGACAAAACGGTGCTAACCACTGCTCCACCATGATGTTTTATATAGATCTATACTAATAAAAGGCAAAGCCCTCACTGACTGACTGACTCACTCACTCACTCACTGACTCACTGACTCATCACTAATTCTCCAACTTTCCGTGTAGGTAGAAGGCTGAAATTTGGCAGGCTCATTCCTTACAGCTTACTTACAAAAGTTGGGCAGGTTTCATTTCGAAATTCTACACGTAATGGTCATAACTGGAACCTATTTTTTCGTCCATATACTATAATAGACTTCTGCTCGATGCCTGTGGGAGGCGTAACTTAGTGCCTGCCCATATAAGGCCTTCTGTCAGCGGTAATCCAATAGAAACACTGCCGCTAAATATTCACGGGTGAAGGACTGTGCTTATGCAGAGGAAGATGAGATGGTCAGGGTGGTGTTTGGCACAAACTCAGCGAAACTGCGAGAGAAACTGCGAAGAGTGCTGGGTCTTAGCTAACATTAAATACAGCCGTGGACATCGATTGATTTTGTGAATATGTAAAGTCGGCGTCAAAATATATAAAGTCAAAACTTGAATATATAAAGTCATTCCCGAATATATAAAGTCAAAACTTCAATATATAAAGTCAGCGCTGGAATATATAAAGTCAAAACTTAAATATATGAAGTCATTCCCGAATATATAAAGTCAAAACTTCAATATATAAAGTCAGCGTCAGAATATATAAAGTCAGCGCTGGAATATATAAAGTCAAAACCTGAATATATAAAGTCAGCGTCGGAATTTAAAAAGTCATTCCTGATTATATAAAGTCAACATCGGAGTATATAAACTTACTCCTGAATATATAAAGTGAAAGTCAAAATCTATTGATTGAAACGACTCTGAACTGAACTAAGTTAACAAAAACGTATTCAGAAAAATAAATTAAAAAAACACTGTTCAGTTAATGTTTTGAAAATGATGCATGTGCCCTGCCCAGGATTGGTTCCTGCCTTGTGCCCAGTGTGGGCTGGGATTGGCAAGCGCTGACTTTATATATTCTGATGCTGACTTTATATATTCCAAAATATTCCAACGCCGTCTTTATATACTCAGGTTTTGACTTTATATATTTTGGAATGACTTTATATATTCAAGTTTTGATTTTATATATTCCAGCGCTGACTTTATATAATCAAGTTTTGACTTTATATATTCGGGAATGACTTTATATATACACAAGTTTTGACTTTATATAGTTAAATTTAGTCATCATTGCATGACTTTTTCTTTACCATAGAAATTTAAAGACTAAATTCAACTTCCATTCCTAACAAAGATATTTCTGGCGACTAAATAGAACCTACTTATATCCAAATTCGAGCTATTGAGCTGTCGACTGCCTGCCTGAATAAGTCACCCTCGCTTCGCTCTTACTTTTTTACCGTTCATTTAATCATGGCTAGTGGCGGAAAAATTCTAAAATGGAAGGAGGATTACACTGAGTATGGCTTTACCAAAACAATTATTGATGGCGAATCCATTATTCATAAAGCTTCAATTGATGATCTGTTTTTCTGTGTTAACCTCATATTTTTTCATACTTCTTCTCAAACCAAGGGGGTGTGAGGGTAAAATGAATCGGAAAGCGCTGATCAATGTAATCGGTGTACCAGGAAATCATGCATTGACAGAAGTTACCCTTTGCTTGGAATGCAAAGTGTGATTAAATGCGTGATTTTTTAACGCATTATGGAGCACATGCATCAAAGCTTCTCAGCTGTGCTTGTGCTAAAAAAAGGAAACATTTTAAAAATAACATAACACGATTGTTAATGTAACCTTTTGTAAGTAGTGCCTGGAGGATTTAGTGTGGAGAAACTGTAGAGACAGCGTGTGTATTAACTTGTGGATTATTCTGTGAGTATTTGGTGGCAGTGTCACAAAGTCACTTCCATAACACTGCGTTAGCTACGGAGCTAAGCTCAGAGCGAAATGAGGTGAATGGGAGGGGAGATGATGACGTAACTCCCCCACCCGCCTTAACTGTCAATCCCCCACAAACATAGTCTCTCAGAATTTGCATAAGCACAGCCCCTTCACCTGCAATTTTAACTTAGGTATAAAGTGATCAAAACTCTCGTTTATATCCTGCATCCTCTCATTAAACTTGTATCCTGCATTACCCGTGGGCATGACAAATGCCAGCAGCAGCCTGTCTATGAACTTAATTTAAACTTTAGGTTTACACCGTGCTTTGTTTCCGAAGTAGAAGCACTCATAATTATGGTTGTATATGTCACTCGCTCGCTTCTTATTGTTTCGCTGCCTGCTCAATTATATAAGGCATGTTTTCTTCGACGCTTTTTGAAGCCCTTCCTGGTTTTCTACGTACTGCGTTGACAGTCAGTTCACGTGATTACGTGGGAGGCGTGATGATGTCACATGAAACTCCGCCCCCCACGGCTTTCGAGCTCAACTCCATTACAGTATATGGAGAAAAATAGCTTCCAGTTATGACCATTATGCGTAGAATTTCGAAATGAAACCTTTTGTAAGGAAGCTGTAAGGAATGAGCCTGCCAAATTTCAGCCTTCTACCTACACGGGAACTTGGAGAATTAGTGATGAGTCAGTGAGTCAGTGAGTTAGTGAGTGAGTGAGTGAGTGAGGGCTTTGCCTTTTATTAGTATAGATATGTATATATGTATGTATATGTGTGTATATATATATATATAAATATATTTATATGTGTGTGTGTGTATATGTATATATATATATATATATATATATATATATATATATATATATGCCAACAACACAATTACGTTGTCAATCATGTTACGTTATTATTAAAATGTTTCCTTTTCTTTTTCATTACTTCTTTAACACACTACTTCTCGGTATTTTGCTAGTTTGTCTATATTTTGCATCTGAACATTTTTGTACTTTCAGTTGATTGTGCAACTGTATTTCATTATTTTTCGATGCAAGTCACTTCATTGTTCAGAGAAGAGACAGCAGTTGTTGTAGTAACTTTTCACATATTAGTAAACCTGGTTGATTCCTAGAAATTATTCCTGATCTTGACCTTGGCAACAGGCAAATTGAGTTTCCCAGGATTCCCAACTTCAACTTTGTTTACACGTGCACTTATTTCACAGATTCATGTGGAAAACTTGTAATAGTCCCCAGGTTCAAAGTAACAGATTGAATAAATGGCTAGCTGATTGTGTTTGTAGGCTGGCAGATGAATAAAGAAATTTGCTTAGTAGAAGACATTATGTGCAAGTTGGAATCTGAGAATTATCTTGGAATTAAATACTGGTCCATTGATTTTATAGAGCAGTACAGTTTGATGTTTTTTATTATTTATTTGTTTTTAAATCCCTTTTCTTTAAACATGTCAGGTTGAAATACATTTTATATACAGTATTAAGTAGAATTGTATGAATCAAATTTATTCATGAATTAATGAAACAATTTAATTTTATGTAACAATTTTTTCACATTGAAGATGAAGACAATCTCATATGCAGAAACACTGCAGCACTTTATATTTGTAAAAAAACAAATTGCAAGGTAATACATACAGTAATTAGGTAACCAGAGCACATACTCATGCATTTATCAAACACTGATTTACAGTGGGATGCAAAAGTTTGGGCAACCTTGTTAATAGTCATTATTTTTCTGTATAAATCGTTGGTTGTTACGATAAAAAATGTCAGTTAAATATATCATATAGGAGACACACACAGTGATATTTGAGAAGTGAAATGAAGTTTATTGGATTTACAGAAAGTGTGCAATAATTGTTCAAACAAAATCAGGCAGGTGCATAAATTTGGGCACCGTTGTCATTTTATTGATTCCAAAACTTTTAGAACTAATTATTGGAACTCAAATTGGCTTGGTAAGCTCAGTGACCCCTGACCTACATACACAGGTGAATCCTATAATGAGAAAGAGTATTTAAGGGGGTCAATTGTAAGTTTCCCTCCTCCTTTAATTTTCTCTGAAGAGTAGCAACATGGGGGTCACAAAACAACTCTTAAATGACCTGAAGACAAAGATTGTTCACCATCATGGTTTAGGGGAAGGATACAGAAAGCTGTCCCAGAGATTTAAGCTCTCTGTTTCCACAGTTAGAACATATTGAGGAAATGGAAGACCACAGGCTCAGTTCAAGTTAAGGCTCGAGTGGCAGACCAAGAAAGATTTGGATAGACAGAAGCGGCGAATGGTGAGAACAGTCAGAGTCAACCCACAGACCAGCACCAAAGACCTACAACATCATCTTGCAGCAGATGGAGTCACTGTGCATCGTTCAACCATTCGCGCACTTTACACAAGGAGATGCTGTATGCGAGAGTGATGCAGAGGAAGCCTTTTCTCCGCCCACAGCACAAACAGAGCCGCTTGAGGTATGCTCAAGCACATTTGGACAAGCCAGCTTCATTTTGGAATAAGGTGCTGTGGACTGATGAAACTAAAATTGAGTTATTTGGGCATAACAAGGGCGTTATGCATGGAGGAAAAAGAACACAGCATTCCAAGAAAAACACCTGCTACCTACAGTAAAATATGGTGGTGGTTCCATCATGCTGTGGGGCTGTGTGGCCAGTGCAGGGACTGGGAATCTTGTCAAAGTTGAGGGCGCATGGATTCCACTCAGTATCAGCAGATTCTGGAGACCAATGTCCAGGAATCAGTGACAAAGCTGAAGCTGCGCCGGGCTGGATCTTTCAACAAGACAACGACCGAAACACTGCTCAAAATCCACTAAGGCATTCATGCAGAGGAACAAGTACAACGTTCTGGAATGGCCATCTCAGTCCCCAGACCTGAATATAATTGAAAATCTGTGGTGTGAGTTAAAGAGAGCTGTCCATGCTCGGAAGCCATCAAACCTGAATGAACTAGAGATGTTTTGTAAAGAGGAATGGTCCAAAATACCTTCAACCACAATCCAGACTCTCATTGGAACCTACAGGAAGCGTTTAGAGGCTGTAATTTCTGCAAAAGGCGGATCTACTAAATATTGATTTCATTTCTTTTTGTGGTGCCCAAATTTATGCACCTGCCTGATTTTGTTTGAACAATTATTGCACACTTTCTGTAAATCCAATAAACTTCATTTCACTTCTCAAATATCACTGTGTGTGTCTCCTATATGATATATTTAACTGACATTTTTTATCGTAACAATCAATGATTTATACAGAAAAATAATGACTATTAACAAGGTTGCCCAAACTTTTGCATCCCACTGTATCTAATACTAGTTTACAGTTATAAGTTAGCTTAAGGCCTTGTTCACACGGGCGTTAAAATCGAGCGTTTTTTGCGTTCGTAGCGTCCGGTGGCGCGGATCAAGCGCCGAGTGTTTTCTACGTAGGAGTCAATGAGAGTGTTCACACGGGCTTTGGTGACGTCGTTTGTCCGCTGCGTTTATACGGCATCAAAAACGTTGCATGCAGCTTTTCTTGGCGTTCAAAACCCAACGAACGCAAGGAAACCGCTTCTAGTTCGTTTTCTGCGCATTTATTTTACGCCGGAGGACCGGATATATATAAGTTTACATGTTGTATATGAAAAATATTAATATTTTTATGTTTTCATATACAACATATATATTTCATATTGCTTATTTTATTTTATTGTCTCGTAATTTGTAAACCATGAACCTATTAATTTATGTTCTAATATAATATTTGATAACGATTATGTAGGGGGGGCATTTCAGTGCATAACACCGGTGTAAGCGCACACTCGACTACTGTTTCCTTACCTCAAAGTGACAAGTAGTCTCTCTTTGGGGCTAACACCAAGTCGCATATTGGTTGATCGTGCAATGTGGCATTGCACCAGCTGCAGCAGACAATCAAAAGTGGAAACCGACATCCGACAGTAATTAAAAAACTTGCGCGGAAATTTTCGCATTTCTTCATAAAGCACAAAAAAACTTCCTTTAACCCAGTGTTTCTCAAATAGTGGGGCGCGCCCCCGTGGCTCCGTCAAGGTCGGTCGCGTTTAACCTCGGGGAACATGCTTTTTTATTTTTCTTTTAAATTTTTTTTGAATTTAGAATGCACTTTAAATCTTTTCCGTTACATTTAATAAAGCTATTCTTTGTTGGAAATTGGTCCATATTTCTTTCTTTTTTTATTCTCTTATACGTTAATAAGGATACAGTGTTATGCAGAGGTGTACTTATAACAATTTTATAGACAAATGATACTATTTATAGTCGCGCGGGGGGCGCAAGATGTTTTCTTCTTCCTAGGGGGGAATGACAGAAAATAATTGAGAAGCACTGCTTTAACCCGACGTTGTGCATTCAGAGGATTAACCCAGTAGCGGCGGCGGGTTTTTCTCTCCCTACGTCAGTATTACGAGTATTTTAAAACAAGAAGATTAATATCTAACATAGCAAAATGGTCCATATTGAAAAGAGGCACCTCAAATAAAACGACAAGGGCTTTCATATCCAGTTCCCGACACTGCCTCCACAGGTTAACACACAAACTACAATTTGGGCGGCAGGCTGGCGTTAGACTGAGACAAACGAACGCCGGTGTAGAAGTCAATCGATCGCCACCACAAAATGCAACATAAACGTCTAGGACGTTCAGAGCAAGTTCGTTTATCCAAAAACTTAACGCCCGTGTGAACAAGGCCTAAGAGGCATGTCTTTGAAATTGCCTCTGGAGATTTTTTTTTGGCCATCTGACCATAGCATTGAACTTACAGTATCATTAAAGACATAAACAAATCTCTTTATGATTCTACTTTATTTATTACTTGTACTGTATTTATGTGTCATGTAAGTGCATATATCAATTCAGTCTTATCTACTATTTTTGTTTGTCACTTTTTCATTCTTATTCTTATCTATTAGCTGTATTACCTGGCTATGTCTGGAAAACGTCATAAGATAAGAACAACAGGTATAGTGCTGTTAATAAGAAATACTGTCTAACTAGCCAAGTACTTTTCTGTATACAGTATTTGTTTTTTTTTTAACCAGGTGTTAATTTTATTAGTTCATTGATGTTCCATTCTCTTGAACATGCTACATACAATTGCACATGAGCAAAACATTTGTGCTGGAGATCAGTTCTTGCTTTTTCTTGTGACTGACCTTGGCCTTTGCTGATGGTCATTGGGAAAACACTATTTTCTAGGAAACTGTATTAATTTGAGTTCAAACGGGTAATTTAGTAGGAGTAATATGAATTTGAGGTAGAAATATAATCTCAGCCTGTAGCTATCCTTTAAGAAAGGCAACTTAAATCAGAATTGAACGTTGTATTGCTTTGATCTGTAATCTTGTACTGTCACAGACTTTTGGAGGGTATTGAAGCTTACTTACTTAAACTTATCACACACAGCATTGACATTTACAGGATGTGCATTTATGTGGGATGTGCAATGAACGGAACATTTTAAGGACTGTACAAAAAGAAATAGGTGAAAATAAATAATATCACTGTGGTGGGCTGGCGCCCAGCCCGGGGTTTGTTTCCTGCCTTGCACCCTGTGTTGGCTGGGATTGGCTCCAGCAGACCCCCATGACCCTGTAGTTAGCATATAGAAGGTTGGATAATGGATGGATGGATAAATAATATCATGAGCTATTTATTATGTTGCAGTGCTTGAAGTGGAACCCAATTACTGGCAGTACTCTGTTTAGTTGACATCTTGCTCCTTTTTTCTTTTTGTAATTACTTTTACACGTCAGCATTTTAGTAGAACGGGGGTTTAGAGTGTTGATTGGGGGAGGCTGTGGTACACCAGTAGTGGACCAATAAAATACACAGCAGTGTCCACCTCATGTACGTTCTGTCAATGGTTACTCCTTTACTGAGCTGACCAATCATTTACAACATACCAAGGTATGCCATCACTCCTGGCTTGTGCTATACCTATTACTTGGAAGTGAGCTCCTACACTCTACTGGCTCTTTACTGTTTCTGCTTTGTGAAGTGGAGCGCGGCAACATATCGCAGTCTGACTTCCAAGGAGACACCCCAATTCTTTGCAATATTGCGTGTATTTCACCACTAAGGGCTCATTGTCTCCCACCCTGTTGTTTGAGAGTATATATACTGTATACAAGTGCAATTAACATTACACACTGCGAGGAGTAAGAAGAAGCCAAAAGAATAGGTAGTACTTCATGTACCCAGGGGCAACTGCCTAGGCATTTCTACTGTGAACTTTGAGGACCTTCTGTCCTTTCCCTTCGCTTCTGATCATTTTCATAAAGTGACAGCCCCACTTCTTTGTGTGATTCCTTCCCCTTCTTTACAGCGATCAGCAGAAAAAAGGCTCAGAGCCTAAGAATAGCCCACTCGTAAAGTATTATTACCAACAAATATGGACAAATAAAAACACGTTGGCTATTTTTTTACCTTTAATTTTATGTAAATTTCAGTCAAATCCATTAAAGAATTTTAAAGATTTTGGGGTACTGTATTTATGTGTTTCTGCTGTGTGGATGTGTTTACCCCTAAATATTGATGTATCACATGTCCTTTCTTAGCAGATACCTACTGGACTATAAATAGTGATTTTGTTGATGAGTGAGTGAGTGAGTGAGTCAACTTTTCATTATATTTATATAAATTTAGATTTCTAATTTGTTTTGTTTTTTCCTGCAGTTTGTTTTTTAAGAGTTTGTAGATCAATTTGAACCACATTCCTTGCATGGAAATGTGTTGTACAAATAAATGTTATTGGTGTAGTTATAGAAAAGTACCCACAGAAAGTGTACATGGGGAGAAAATGTCCAGTTCAAAAAAAATATATCTAGGTCAGGACATGTTAAAGCACACAAACCACTACCTCACCATTTTGTATTCTAGTAGTTCCGCCGTTCAGCATGAGCCAGAGGTTTGCAACATCATCTTCTTTCCGCAGAAGAACCACAGTGGTCATTTGGGTTTGAATGATGAGGAAACTTCAAGATTAGTTTATCCTGGTAGTACATTTTCTGGCACATGGACTTTAATTTTTTTTTCTCCAGCACATGTTTACAAATTTATTTGACTCTTTTATTTATAGGAGAAGAATTGTTTTTTTTTAATATTCAAACAGATTGTTTCTGCTCAGTGTACAGTTTACTTACTTGGAGTGAAGTAAGCATTAAAACCATTGACTCTTTCAAAATAAATTCATAGTTGTAGCAGTATGTTCAGGTAGCACAATCCCAAAAGTGGAGTCTTCTGGCATAACTGGAGGCTTAAGGGGGGATATATGTGATATAGCGGCTCCTGTGGCTCAGAAAAAGACAGTTGTTTTTAATAAATCAAAAATTAATTGGCCAGCTTGTTCTCCATGGGTGTGAGCGCTCACGCAGCTGCAGGGTGTTGGTGGAGTAATTGGGGCGAGACACATCTGCACATGAGGGTGCGGTCTGTCTCAATTACTTCATCGGCTTCCTGCAGCATGTGATTGAGACACTGCAGCTAAGGAGGCATATAAGAAAGAGCCAGCAAAAGGAAAGAGAGGAGAAAGAAGATGGATGTTAAAGAATGAAGAGTACAGCAGGCAGGAATGAGAGAGAGGGACAGGGAGCCAGTACAAGTGCAAGAGGAAGCAGACAGCCGTGAGGTGTCCAGCTGCTTCCCGGCAATCAGTCCTAGCCACACCCCAGTGTCAATGTAATTGTTTTGTCACTGTTATGAGTGTTGCTGTCATCAAGGATTTGATTATCATTATTTCTTTCAATCAGGTTCGTATTTGGAGGACGTGCTGTGTTCAAGTTACATTCCATGTTTGTCAACCTTTGTAAAGATAACAGGTTTCATTCATCGAAGTGTTCATTACCCAAATCGGTACTCGTGAATCTAATATGTTTAACAGGCATTGCCAGTATTAGCTTGTGGATTTGCCTGGCGGAAGTGCCGGCTGCACACCCGAAGCCGGTGTAAAATATTTGGCCATTTCGATCCTGGTGTCCCCTGTCCTGTACAATTCCCCCAGCACTTCCTGGTGTGGCGGAAGTGCTGGGCTCAGTTAGTGCAGGGTTCCTCAGGCACCTGGGCGCGTGTATAATTTCGCTTGGCGTTGGCCATGGGCCCCTACAGGGTTGGGCTTCCAAGCCCTCTACCCGTGGCCCCCAACATAACCAGGACGGACACCCCCTCGCGGTCTGGAGGAGGCACAAGCCCTCCTCTGGTCCTCCTATATATAGCTGATTACCCATTGGCTTTGGTCACTGAGTGCAAGGGAAAAAAAATAAAATGTAGTCTATAAGTTATTAAACAATAAAACATTAAACGGGCCGGACACCCCTTTTATGAAGTAAAGATACATTGAGCACTACTGGAGTGGTTTAATTTAAACTACATTTTAAAGACGGTATAACACAACGGGTAAGTAGTACTAACAGCAGCTAAAATGTATATGGATCATCTCTTGGTAGTAGATCCCTTTTGAAAGGCGCTACACGACAGCTGTGGTATAGAAATCACATTTTCTTTGTGAACGTCCAAATTTCTGCCTGTGGTAATGTGCCTTACCGGCATTACCAGCAATTAAAGAAAATTAGTTTTGTGTCCTCTGCAGTGTTAAGAGAGAAAGGCTTTGGTTTGAGATAAAAGGTGTAAAGAAAGGAAACTTGCCTTTTTCTTTTATATAGTGTAGAGAGACATCTTCGCTGATGATATGAGTGTCACGGCGGGTCTTGTGTAGACTGGAGAGACAGCCCTGCCATTAACTGGCTGGGATGGCACTGTCGGTCCTCCACTCTTGTGGGTGTCTTCATAATCCGACCTGACGACCTCATAATCGTATACGTGCAAAAGAAAGTGCGCAGCGCCTTAATATTTGTTTGCCACGGTCTAGAAATGGGATCCAGTGTTTGCAGTTGTCTGGGCTATAGCTCAGGGGAAGTAGGAAAAAATTTAAAGTGTTTACTTTCACTTAAGGCAGAAGCGCAGTCAGCGTCTCAATGGCCGGCACAGCTACACGCGCACGTGCCGGCTGCCCGACTTTTATAATAGTATTTTTGCAGTGCTGGAAACGCCACTTTTTGCAGACACGTTCACATGATCAAAAGTCTCTGCACTATTTAGAGGTCTTGCATGTTCTCTGCGTACTGCGTTCATAGTCAGTTCACGTGAGCCGCTCGGAGGACATGCATCAAAGCTTCTGAGCTGTGCCTGTGCTATCTCGTGCAATCTTGCAATGTCCACGTCTTTATTTAATGTTAGCTAAGACCCGGCACTTAAAAGTTTCTCTTGCAGTTTCACTGAGTTTGTGTCAAACACCACCCTGCCCATCTCATCTTCGTCTGAATATTTAGTGGTAGAGTGTTTGTTTCTATTGGATTGCCGCTGAGGGACAGCCTTATATGGGCAGGCTCATATAACTCCGCTTCACACGGCGACCGAGCTGCCCATTATGGTCATATACAGTATACGAAAGTAGGTTCCAGTTATGACCATTACGCGTAGAATTTTGAAATGAAACCTGCTTAACTTTTGTAAGTAAGCTGTAAGGAATGAGCCTGCCAAATTTCAGCCTTCTACCTACACGGGAAGTTGGGGAATTAGTGATGAGTGAGTGAGTGAGTCAGTCAGTCAGTCAGTGAGGGCTTTGCCTTTTATTAGTATAGATAAAAAAACTGAGAAATCACATGTACATAAGTATTCACAGCCTTTGCTCAATACTTTGTCGATGCACCTTTGGCAGCAATTACAGCCTCAAGTCTTTTTGAATATGATGCCACAAGCTTGGCACACCTATCCTTGGCCAGTTTCGCCCATTCCTCTTTTCAGCACCTCTCAAGCTCTGTCAGGTTGGATGAGAAGCGTCGGTGCACAGCTATGCACAGCTATTTTAAGATCTTTCCAGAGATGTTCAGTCGGATTCAAGTTTGGGCTCTGGCTAGGCCACTCAAGAACATTCACAGAGTTGTCCTGAAACCACTCTTTTGATATCTTGGCTTTGTGCTTAGGGTCATTGTCCTGTTGAAAGATGAACTGTCACCCCAGTCTGAGGTCAAGAGCACTTTGGAGCAGGTTTTCATTCAGGATGTCTCTGTACATTGCTGCAGTCATCTTTCCCTTTATCCTGACTAGTCTACCAGTTCCTGCCGCTGAAAAACATCCCTACAGCATGATGCTGCCACCACCATGCTTCACTGTAGGGATGGTATTGGCCTGGTGATGAGCAGTGCCTGGTTTCCTTCAAACCAGCGTGACCCAGTGTTGAGCTGCAACATGCAAGATTGAGTCTCCACGTTTGAACAGGGAGGACCTGGGATTGTTTTACTGATTTTATCTTCCACGAACCCTGGTCTCTTTACTGCTAGGCAACAGCACTACCACTGCACCACCGTGCCACCAATGCAGAGAAGTAATGGTGATTATTCTTAAGTCAGTATCTGAGAGGTATGCATTCTTGACCACTTCATAAACCACAGTGTCGTCCTTTGCCACAGTTTATCATGAGCTTTATTTTATTTATTTGACAAGAGGCTTTTATTAATAATATAACAGTACTGAGAAACACCCTGATACATTTGGTTTGCCTGGTAAGGCTCTAAATTTTTATTTCAGAATCTAAACTCTATACTGTTTCATGGAATGATGCCTGACCAATCTAAGTAAATATTTCATATTTCATTTTTTGATTCTGCTAGGAGCTCTGCCAGCAGCCTTGTCAACAATTTTAATAATTTCATAGTATATTTGCAGCATAATGCTGACACATTCCTCTTAACTTGTTTTCTCCTACATAGCTCCATGTACATAAATAAAAAAAGTTTGAAGATAATTTGTGTCTGCAGTGTGAAGTAAGTTAAGACTGGGACAGAGGTGAATAACTCGCTTCTACGCAGATGGTAAATGGCATAACACAAATAAAAAATTGACAAAAGAGAAATTTAAATATTTTTATAACAATGTGAATAGTAAAACATTAATGGTAGGTTAATGACCAAGCAGCACACTGGTGATTTTAGAATTAACTAAAAATTAAATTGAATCACTACACGCTGGTATCTTTAGATGCAATTTTTTTTTGTGTATACATAACTGCAACTGCATATACTTAAGTAATGACAATATAGAGTACAAGTATATTGGCTTTGGTATGTCAGTGTTTTTTCTGGTTTGGACACCTATATCTGTGAAGTTACTTTTTATCCTACCAGCCAGATGTATGTCATACATTTTCTGTGGTTTTGCAAATATTAGTTTGGTTCAGTTGCATGACTTTTTATAATTTCTTATTAGTTTCCCACAAGTCTGTTTGTCTTTAACTGGCAGGGGCAAAATGAGATGTGTCTCATTTCCACAGCACTTTTTTGGGGGTAGAAAATGTTTAGAATAGCATGAGTTACAGTTCCCTTGAGGATAGTGGAGGGAACAAGCAAGAGATGAGAAAGAAACAAAAGAAAGGATGTGTAGCTTGACAGGTTGAGAAAGCTTTAGTCTTTTTCAAATCATGTATGGGGGGAAAAGTGTATTGTTTTTGTCTCCCCCTTTATTCAATACATTGTTTTTACTTTATATCTCATTAGTTTTAGAAAGTTATTTACAAAGCATTTTTAATCATAAACTTTATTAGGTATGGCTACATAATTTTGATAACTAAAGATTAAATTAATAGATTAAATTTGTCAATTTTTATTATAACTTTTATCAGTTATATGTTACAGTTCCAGATCAGAACTTATAATTTGCCACCAGCTCTGGTTGTTTCAGATAAAGCATCTTAATGACTATGACATCTGTATTAATTGTACATGTCTCCTCAGGCAGGGTATGGTGACTCGATGGTTAGTTCCAGAAGACGTCTTTTGAAGACTGGACCAGTCACAGTCTATGTGAAGTTTTACAATTTTCACTGTGGTTTTCTCTGGGTACTCAAATCCCAAAGTCATGTGTTTTAGAATAATTAACGAATGTAAATTTTCTCTAATACATATGTGGGCGTCTGCCTGAGTATACTCTTTATTGGATAGGGGTCTCATCCAAGTTTATGCCTTACTTTGTGCTCGATGCAGTTGCTCTGAAGATAAAACATTGAAAAGAGACCATTGCCTTATAGGTCCTTAAATACACACATTTTGTTTTTGTTTTTTTTTTGTTTTTTTTTTAGTGGCCGAAGGGCACTTCTCTGACTCACTTGCCTTAACTTATTAAATTAAACTTGTGACTGCTGGGGAGAGGGGTTCATTGGAAGCAGGCTTTCTGTAAGATGACATTATGGGAATCAACAACCTTATTAGAGAAACAGAAAAAAAGTTAAAGCGTGTAGAGTGACTTTTATTTGAGTTTTCTAATTTTTTTCCAGTTAGATACAGTTAGATTTATGACTGTTCATGGGAAGAAATATTACATTGAACACTGTAGGGATCCAGCTGGGCTATCCCATTTAATTTTATGATAAACAAAAGTAAGTGCATGGTTTCATCACATAAACCAAAAGAATTCAAGCTCGCTGGCCTTGTATAATATCTTAACTGGCTTCTTTCTTAGCAATGCTTGTATTGAGCAGGTCAGTTTGGTAGCTCCATTCCTTTGAAACTTCAGGTCCGAATGAGACTGCACTGTTATAGAGTTGTAACCAGAAAGGACGGGGCCTTCCTTGGGCTTTGGCGGCAGGTCTAACACTCTCATTGGACATTTTCTCAGAGCTGTGAAGGTAAGAGACAAGACAGTTAGTGACAGCGCCCCCTCTTGCCCTGGGGTAGTATTGCATACCTTGGAAAAGCTATGAAGATGATCCTCATATATGATAACATATAAATACATGAAGAGGACAAGAAAAGGTCTTTTTTTAAATACATTAAGATAAGCATTTTTCCATGATTGTCGCTGCAAGCAAAATTAATGTGAATTTACTATCCATCCACCCATTATCCAACCCGCTATATCCTAACTATAGGGTCACGGGGGTCTGCTGGAGCCAGCCAACACAGGGCACAAGGCAGAAAACAAACCCTGGGCAGGGCACCAGCCCACCGCAGGTGCCTTTAATAGTAAAATATTAAAAGCTCAGCTGTGCATTTTACATTTTTGCCCACTGTGACAGTGAAGGGACTAAAAGTAGACATAGTTGCAAACTGCATGAAAAAAAATAGTTTCTTTAAACAATAAAATATTTATCCTTGACCACAGAGTTGTTCTTTGCATCTTTTTGGTATATTTGTAGCTGACTTCTTCACTTTCTCTTCTTTTATTGAAAGTCCAGTATCTGCTCTTTTTTGCATTTAAGAAACACATTTTTCAAATACAGTCAAATACTTTATTCCATATTAAGCAAATAACAGCATTGTACTGTAAAAAAATTAGTTTTAACTGCTGTATCATCATGGGTACTGCATTCTGTATCATTATATGCTGTATGCAGATGCAGACCCCTCATTTTTTTAACTTACTGTTCTTTTCCTGCAAAAAATAAACCCTTTTAAATGCATTCTGATGGAATAATATATGTTGCAACAGAATAAGAATAAGTAGAAAATAACTTTTTCCTTCACAAAACGGCCTGGATCCAGGACTTTAATGACCTCTTGGGCACAGCCATCCGCAGTGTGTCTGTTTGCGGAGAGAGTGTTGACCTTGTTGAGAGGTTTACTTACCTTGGCAGTGACATTCATGCCTCTGGTGACTCTTCCTATGAAGTCAGTAGACGGATTGGGAGAGCATGGGGGGTCATGAGGTCGCTGGAAAGGGGTGTTTGGTGCTTCCGATATCTATGCAATAGGACGAAGGTCCAAGTTTTTAGAGTCTTGGTGCTTCCTGTCTTGCTATATGGTTGCTAGACATGGACGCTATCCAGTGACCTGAGACGAAGACTTGACTCCTTTGGTACTGTGTCTCTCTGGAAAATCCTCTGGTACCGCTGGCTTGATTTTGTGTCAAATGAGCGGTTGCTCATGGAGTCCCGAATTAGGCACATTACCTGCATTGTAAGGGAGCGTCTATTACAGCACTACAGACATGTGGCCCATTTCCCCAAGGGTGATCCAGCTCGTAAGATGCTCATTGTTGGGAACCCGAGTGGCTGGACCAGCCCAAGGGGTCACCCATGTAACACCTGGTTGCGGCAGATAGAGGGTCGTTTCCGGAGGGTGGGACTGGACTGGTGGGGTTACAAACCGGGATCCCGAGTTGTTTTGTTGTGTAGTGGGTGTGGCAACGCACTGTACCAGTGCATGCTCCCCAACTTAACTTGACTTCGCAAAAATCATAATAAGTATGATGAAAGTAGACTTTCTTATTAATTTTTGTTCTTGCTGCTGACAGGCGTCAAAATACCAGTTTGGTAGGTTAAATAAACAGAATATTCTACACATTTTCTTGTATAAGATGGATACATTCTTTCCTTTATATTATTTCAGTAAAAAATCTTGTTTGTTGCATATGCTAATGCCTTAAAAATGTTTAACATTTCAGTCTGGAAGTCATGTATTATCAGCCTCAATGAATATCAAATGTTTAAACTTTAGTTCTTTTAAAACCATTTGGACCCAGAGTGAGTATAAATCAGCCATTCTCAAGACTGTTAGCCAATGGCAAGGTGATGATGTCATTTCTAGGCTTACTGTGGCCTCCATATCATTCCTGGCAGGTGATGCATTGTGCTTATGCTGAATTTTTACTTCCTCTTGTCTGCCATTGCGCCATAAATCAGACGGCCGCCTTCCTGTGGACCATGTAATTGATGAGAACTGCTACATCTCGTGAGAGCTGAATCTGGCGAGTTGTATATAACCTGTAATTTGAGCTAAATGGTTGTCTTGTTGAGAATGGGGGCTGTTTCCAAAGAACTGCAGAGCAGACAGGATGTGGAGCCAAACTCATCAATGGAATGTGTGGTCCCCAAGAGGGAAGATCTTACGAACATGCAAAAAGACGCTTAATTCCCACAAGATGATAACTTTAGAATCTAAGAAGTAGCTTGCTCCCCAGCGACTGCTTGAGTTAAGAATTTTGCCATTCATCTCGGAGTTAATCACCTTTCCTCAGTGGAAAAACATTTTATTATCCACCCCAGTAGGTGGATCAAAATCTAGACAGTATGTTTAGCTGGTTGTACCACAGAAGAGGTGACTAAAGTTGGCTGAAATCAGAATGACACTGCAGGCTGGTAGTTTGCTCTGTGAAATTATGACTGCTTGAACTAAAGCAGAAGATACTATTTTGCTCATTGTGTAATATTAATTGTAATCTCCAATCTGATCTCTACTAATGTTTCAGTTTGAAAACTTGCTTAGCTTAAAGCTTTTTTCCTTACCTTGGGGCTTGTTATTTTCAATCATTTTATTCAGCAGTAAGAAGAGGAGCTTTATTGCAGCTGAGTTGTCCCTGCTTTTCCGCTACTCATATTGAGTTTTGAGCCACTATATCCTGATGATGTATTGGGTGTTAGCTAAAACAGTACAATAGTGTAAAATATTCTCCCAGGGGCACTGATAAGTCTGACCATTTCTTTTGGATTCATTACATTTATTTTCCAGAAATACTATGTGTGCATAACCTGATTGCCATCTTTTAGTCATTTAGGCAGTTGTAAGACAGTAAAGCCTAAAGTGCATTGAATGTTTCATTGGTAGAAGTAAATCTGCATTATGAATTTTCTTCAAATGACACCTGGAAATAAAAGTATTTTGTTAAAATTTCTAGCCATAAGTAATATGCTTCTGTTAATGTTAAGGTAGATAGATACTTGACAAGAAAGCGGTTTTGGTTTTCTTATACAGTAGTTCATAAATAGGCTTGGAATAACAACAGAAGTGCACCCAGACTGGAAAAACAAAAGCACACTTGGAGCACAAATAAAAATGTATGGCCATTTGAACACACAACTAAAAAAATAGCTTTTCACTATTCGTTTTCCTATTATCCTTAAGGACAAATCATTTTAGATCTTTTTCAGTTCTGTAATTTGACTTTATGCCCCAGTGCAATACTTGATTCGCTTTAAGAGTCAAAAAAGTCAAATCTTGTATATGAGTTATGGATAAGATTTTATTCTTATTTTAGTCCCTGCTATAGTATAGTTTTGAAAATAGAGCAGAATTCAACTGATATCAAAATTTAAAGTAACAAATAATACAGTTCAGAGTTGTGGAATCCCAACTGGACTGGGATTAAAAAGGCAGGAAATAGCTCAGGACAAGGCACCAGCTGATTACAGGCTCCACTCACATACACACCCACGCTCACACACTCATACTGGGGAAATACAAGGGAAATGCAGTTTAGGCTAACTAGTACCTGATCATTGTCTGTGCAGAATTTGCAAGTTGCTCCCAAGTTTGCTTGAGCTTTCTCCAAAGGTGTGAAGGCTAGTTTCATTGCCAATTCCATCCATCCATCCATTATCCAAACAGTTATATCCTAACTACAGTGTCACGGGGGTCTGCTGGAGCCAATCCCAAGCCAACACAGGGTGCAAGGCAGGAAACAAACCCCGGGCAGGGCACCAGCCCACTGCAGGGTGCACACACACACCAAGTACAAACTAGGGACAATTGAGGATCGCCAATGCACCTAACCTGCATGTCTTTGGACTGTGGGAGGAAACCGGAGTACCCGGAGGAAACCCACACAGACACGGGGAGAACATGCGAACCCAGGTCTCCTAACTGCGAGGCAGTAGCGCTACCCACTGCGCCACTATGCCGCCCATTGCCAATTCCAAATGAACCATATGTGATTGAGATTGTGGGAGTGTTAGTAGCCTCACTTTTCTGCTTTTGGTGCCCAGCACTGCTGCCCATGCCACCCTAAATTGGATTAAATAGGTATTAGCATATTATGATATGTTATGCATATTTCTGCTGTTTATTTTAAATTTCAGATTAATGTGTCCCAAAAAATTTGGAGAAGGAAAAAATATGAAGGAAGCATATTGGCCCAATGTCCATATATCTTGGGTAAACAACTACATGATTCATTTTTTATGAGTCAAATTAATTCACAAGTAGCGATTCTTCCAATGGATGATGTATTAATATCCAACCATACATTTTCCAACCCACTGAATCCTAACTACAGGGTCACGGGGGTCTGCTGGAGCCAATCCCAGCCAACACAGGGCACAAGGCAGGAACCAATCCTGGGCAGGGTGCCAACCCACCGCAGTGCATTAATATTGTTTTTCTAAAATAAAGTGACAAATAATATATATATATAAAAAATACTTTTTAAAAACCACGCTTATAGTAAGTTAAAAAGTGTACTAAAAAGTAAAAAATAAGTCTCTCATACATCATGTGGGCGCTTTTGCTAAGATTTTATTGATTGATGAAAAGCGCCCACGCTTTTATTTTACGAGTGACTTATTTTTTACTTTTTAGTACACTATTTAACTTAATATAAGCATGGTTTTTAAAAAGTATTCTTTATATATATTTTTTTTCTACTTTTTAGTCTTGGGTTTGTTTTAGTATAATTTTGTAATCAATATTTTAACACTTCCTTTAATATTTCTGTCTGTTACTAGAGCCATCTATTGGTGAAATCTTTAACTATTCTTCATATGAAAATTTATTTTCTAATTAACATGGATTAATTGATCAATTAGTGAAACTGATTATTGATTCATGTATTGTCATCGGAAGTGAGTAACTGTGGAAAATCTCAAGTCATTTGGACAATAGGAAGTGGGTTACAAGATTTGTACCAGACAACAAACAGGTGAAATTAATATAAAGCATGGTAATAAAATAAAAAAAATAACTCCTGGTGGATTTTAATGACTTTTATTAACTGAACTTTTTAATTGGACTTTAGATTTTAAATTGTTATTAGAAATATTTTCTGATTGCTCCTAATTTTTGTTGTTTGAAGTCCCCTTTTCTGTGATTATTCATTTCATAGCAGGTGGGATTTTTTTTTAGGTATTTTTCAAAGTCATTTTATTGGGACACATTATTCTATTTTGCTTCAAATCAAAGGTTGGCTGAATTCAAATCGACCAGTACAGGGTATTATTTTTGTTACTTTCTTATCTGCTTTAGCAGAGCTATAGTTTTGGATTATAAATCTAATTTTTGAAAGTGAATTTGACTCTACAAGTACAAATACCTTATTTTTGAGATTAAAGAGAAAGCAGAAATGTTGTGCATTTAATTGTATTATTTAAAGCTTTTATTTTTATAGACTGCAAATCTTTTATTGAATTAAAACAATCTATAATGCCTGCATAATAGATTAAACCAATATTTTGTGCATTACATTAGGTAGAGCACATGTTGGTGATTTTGAATGACTAAAGTAATAAACATTTCTAAATTCTTTTGTATTGCACATCTTTTAAGTTTGTGGACTGTACTGTATTTCTCATACATTATTTATTGTTTTTTTCATGATGCATGGCCTCTAGATTTCCTTACCAATGTCCTTTGTGTTGTAAGTTATTACTAAAAGCTGGAATATTAGGTATTGTGCATAATATATTAAGATATTTATATTCCCAATTCCACATGAAGTTTTGCTTCCTCTGCTTTTTTATGACTCACAAAACACATGCTGAATTAATGTCTTCACATCTCATTTTCCTTTAGTGGGACTTAGTTTCTCTGTGGCAGTAGGCAAAGGAGGGATGACCAGGCTTGGTTTATGCCCCGAAATGATCTCTAGTTCATCCTGGTCCTTTTGATTGATTTAATCTGTCTGTCTTTTTCTGAGTCAGATCTCAAAATTTTCACTTAACTCCCAGACTGTCTTAAAAGATCAATGTAAATTGCAGCAGCAGTGGCCCATCTCTCATATTGACAAGCTCATCTTTTCAGAAAGAGTCACTAAACACCCTGCACACAGCTCAATTCTGGATTTGAACAAATAATTCATATTTAAAGGTGCTTGGTCACATTGTCATATTGGTTAGCCCTACTGCTGCATTTCTTTAGAGACGTGGAGTTTGAATCCTGGTTATAGTGCTGTCTATGTAGAACCCCCTCATTATCTCCAAGTGTGCGTTAGTTTTCCCTTTGGGATACTAAGGTTTTCCACAAACGTTCCAAAAATGTGAGTATTAGGTAAATTGGTGACTGTGAATTGGTCCAGTGTGACTGTGTGTGTATGTGAGTGTGCCCTGCAGAAGACTGATGTCCTATTCTGAGTTCTGTCTTGCTTCATGGCCAGTGATGATGGGATAGCTGCACGTCCCTGGAAACCCAGAAATGGATGTACAAATTAATACTGGGTAGATGATGATTCACATTCTAGCCATTTTACACCTTACAGATAAAAAACGCCAGTGCCCAGTGAAGATAACAGCTGAATGTTTCTAACCATGCATGGTATTAAAGGTACCCAATACTGCAAAGATTTTATTTGGAGTTTTTAAATGTTATTTTTCTCAAGCAACCTTATTTGATTTTATTTGATCCCCTCAAAGTTGCGGGATATAATGGTTGGCCTGTACTGTACATTGGTACTGTGAGTGCTGTGCAGAGTTGAGGCAGAACCTCTGTGTTTTACCCAGTTGATTCTAGGGTTCATCAGTGGTGTGTTCTTGCTCCTACTCTGTTCAATGCTGGCATGGACTGGGTGTTGGACAGGGTCATGGTGTCCAGCAGCTATGGGGCATCTGTTGGCAAAGAAAGATCACTGATCTTGACTTTGCGAACGATGCTGTGATCTTTGCAGAGTCAATGGAGGCTCTGATTGAGGCTCCCAAGAGACTGGCGAGGAGTCTGAGCGTCTGGGCTTGACATTGTCCTGGATAAAAACCAAGATCCAGGCCTTAATGACCTCTTGGGCACAGACATCAACAGTGTGTCTGTCTGTGGAGGGAATGTCAACCTCGTCAACAGGTTTACTTACATCAGCAGTGACATTCATGTCTCTGGTGACTCTTCCTATGAAGTATATGGTTGCAAAACATGGATTCTATGCAGTGAGCTGAGATGAAGACTGAACTCTTCAGCTATCGCTGGTTTGACTTTGTGTCAAATGACTGGTTGCTTGTGGACTCCCAAAAGAGACATATCTGCATCGTGAAGGAGCGTCAGTTACGGGACTATGGCCATGTTGCGTGATTCCTCGAGGGTGATCAGGCTCACAGGATCCTCATTGTTGAGAACCTGAGCGTCAGGACCAGGCTAAAGGGATGCCCACGTTGGCTGCGACAGATAGATGGTCATTTCCAGAGGGTGGGACTGGACTGCATGTCTTCCTTGGGGGTTGCCAACCAGGATCCCTAGTTGTTTCGTCATTTGGTGGGTGCAGCGACGCGCTGTACCAGTGCATGCTCCCCAACCTGACCTGACCTGAACCTACAGCAGGAGAGTCAAACTCTGAACGAACACAACACCTGCAGGCTTTCATTCCTGTCACTTTTTTAACTGGTAGAAAATCACTGTTGCTAATGGAATATACTAATTTGCCTTAAGGTTGATTAAACTACTTTTTAAGATTTGTTCATGCAGCAGCCAAACAATATTGAGATTCAAACTGAGCCAACAGATGACCAGCTGACTTGATCCCATTTGCACCTGTGTCATTTATACAATATCTTTTCTTTATAAAATATTTGAGAAGAAAAATGTGAAGGTCTGCTATGGTCCAGAAAAAACTATGAATCATGCTCTTTGAATAAATAAAATGAACATCCTGGGAAATGTCTGGAATGAAAGAGTTAGAGAATAGAACATAAAAAATAGACAAGTGAGAGGAGATTATTCGGTCCATTAAGCTTGTTTGATTAGTTAATAGCTAAGCTGTTCCAGTACCTCATTCAGATACTTCCTAAAGGTTGTCAAGATGTCCGCTTCAGCTATGGGTTTTATTAACAGCTGGCTTCAAGACTTGGCTTCTGATTAAGAAAATTGTTGGGGAGAAAGTGCATGGTTTGATATTGAGAATCCTGAGGTATCTGATCATCTATTAGCAAACTTTTAATGTCAATTTTTCCTTGGTTACTGGCTACTGAAGGGTTCCAAATCTTGTAAAACAAGTCACTTAAAATGAAAACATAAGGTGTCAGTTTCATTAACAGCAGTGCTTAGATACTAATTAAGGATGTGTTTGGAATAAAATCTTAACAGCCATTTTGTCCCTCCAGGATCCAAGTTTGACACCCCGAGCTACAGCATATGCGGCACATATAAAAAATGACAATTTTAATGAGTCACTATTTACTTTAATGCCAAAAAAAATACAAATTTGCAGTATATGGCTAAATGTTACAAATATAGGACAGTGGTAGACCCCTCTAGTACTCCATCCATCCAACCATCCATCCATTTTCCAGAACCAGTTATCCAGAAGCAGGGTCATGGAGAAACTGGAGTCTATTCCAGTAAGCATCAGGTGCAAAGTAGGAACATTCCCTGGATTGGATGGCAGTTATTGCAGGATGAACGTACACACCCACCAATTTAGCATTGACAATCCATGTTAACCACGTTAAAATGTGTGAGGAAATCTATACAGACACAGAGAAAATATGAAAACCTCATGCTGGGTGCACCCAGAACTTGGACCTTGATCTCTAAGTTGTGAGCACTGCCAAATTTTGCATATGATTAATATCAGGCTACTCAAATTGAAAGAGCTTTAGACTTTAAAATTGTATAAACATTTTAATTATCCTAATACATGGATTACCTGAGGGGGATTAGTGTAGAGCTAAAAACTGAGCAGCTTGTCACTATGTATTGCAGGTAGAAACATGGTGGGGGGTGGGTATGGGGCTGCAGTTCTGTACATTGGGTTTTTCTTCTTTGAGCATAAAATATGAAATGAGTAAGTCTAATGGAACATAAATTCAGAGAGTCTGTCTGCTAAGTAATATGAATTTATCTGTTTGTTTATCTGTCTGTCTTCTAGCATGAATGCATATTTCCTTCCTGCCTTTCTGTTAGAGCACTCGAAAAGATCAATAACGGATGAGAGCAATATTCATGAGTGAATAGCACTTGGAAGCTCCTAACTTAACACAAGTTTGTTTATTTTATTAATTATTCAAGTGCATGTTACAAAGCCAGCGTTTGAGTTATAGCTTTTTATACTTACTTATATTCCTTGTAATGTTTCCCTTTGATTTTTAAAAAGTGACAGCTGGGTAAGGAAGCTTTACAGTAGAGCGTCTGTGTAGTGAAATTAATTGTCGATTAATTGTTTTCTCCTCAGCTTTGGCCACAGTTGAAGATTTCCAGATTCGCCCTCATACCCTTTATGTCCACTCCTACAAAGCACCCACCTTTTGTGACTACTGCGGGGAGATGCTGTGGGGTCTAGTCCGACAAGGCCTGAAATGTGAAGGTAGGAAATGGAAGTGGCTTACTCTATGTTTTTCCTCCTGCTGTCAGTCAAATAGCTAAGAACAAATGTTAGATGTCAGGCCAAAAAGAACAAGAAGTGCACATTTCTAAAATCCTGTTCATGAGAGTGGGACAAAAAAAGGCTATGTAGTTGCAAAGTTTCTCACAAGGATGTCATGATTAAGTTGGTAACTTCCTGCAATTTAATAAAGGATTGTTTGAAGCTTGCATTTTGCTTTTTTTACTGGGGTTGACTGCATTTCTGGAATGGGTGGAGAATGGTCTCCACAAAGTATGGCTAATCATTGTTCAAGTCTACTTTGTCATGTTTTGAAGAACTGGCACATGTAAAATCAGAAGATAAATCATATTTTCAATAAAAAAAAAAATTCATGGAATGTTTTTAATACAGAATAAACAATGCCCCTGCCCTCTTTTGAGAAATAATGCTCTGGTATTAATTCTGATATAACTGTTGTATGACAGAAAAAAACAAGGTCAGATACATAATAAAAGTTGCATTCAGCATAACACATTTATAAATTCGTGTAGAGGTATAAAATCCTCAGAAAAAAAATAATTTCATTCAATTGGTTCTGGAGTCTGACCTTCACAGGGATTTTGTTTTTTTCATCCAAAATGGCCTTTTTAAACAATTAACTAGTATAAGAGAATGCTGGCATTTTGTAATTAGTGTTGCCCTTGATGCTTTGAGGTGATTCCTCATAAGCAAGGAGATGGTGGGGCAAATGTATTATGGACAAGAACAGCAGTAAGAATGGAGTGATTAATAGGCCTCTTGACAAGACGTTCTGTCAAGCTCAAGATTTGTGTACTTTTTGGACCAATGGATTAGCTAACATTTTATTGTTATAATTCATTAATTGTTCTCATTTTCCTGTGAGTAGGTCTGAGATTCTTTGCCCGCTATTTTGTGTGTCTAGATGGCACCAGTGACTGTATAAAATGCAGGAAAGGTATTGTTTATGCATGTATGTGTATATATTACACATGAAGTGGCCACTTTTTTAGGTTCACCCCATAGTATAGACGACCCCCGAAATTCATAGAGGTTATGTTCCTAGAGCACCTAGAGTTTGTGAAAAACTTTGCGAATTTTGGATATGGTCAAAAAAATGCCTATAAATGCCTATTTTTATAGTTTCAAACCTAAATATGCCCCAAGACACTTTAATTTCATTTCAAACTCAGCTTAATACATTACCCTAAAAAAAAGAAAGTAAAGGTAAACCCGTATACTGTACAGTACTGTACTGCTATATCTCTTGCAGTGCTAGAATGTTAAATACCGATGTTACCCCTGTATGTACTGTAATTCATGGAAGCGCATTTTCTTTGGTATGCGCTGTCATTTTCTTTGGTATAAGTAGGGTAATAATTAGGGTAAGTAGGGTAATAACATAATAATTTAATTTAATAAAAATACAGTAAAATGTATGGGTACTCACCAATAATGAATGATATTGATTGAAGATGATGATGAATTAGCTGTGCAGTATAATGAAGGTATGTAATGAAATAATGACTACACAGCAAAGCAGAGGATTTACAGCTCCTTGGGTGGCTACTGCGGCATAAGGTTTTAGTTCCCGAAGTAAATCCAGTAGTTCAACCTTCTCCTGGAGTGTCTTAAACTTCTTCTGGCGCTTAGGTTCATTGCCAGAAGCCTTAGAAGGTGCAGGGCAGGGCTGCATCTTGGGGCTTTAAGAACAACAAAACGAAAGACACGGGAACACTCAGCGAAACACTCGAGATATCTACACACGGTAAACTGTTATGATGCGGGAATGCTGGGCTGCATCTGCCGGAGATGTGTCACAGGGCAGCAGCAAGGAGAAATGAATAGTGCTCTCGGATTGGCTACTTTCACCATCCCAAGCCGTGTTTTCCTCTATGGTTGCTTTGTGTTCTCTCTACAGTACAGTATTGCTACGAAAAAAGCCATAAAAAAATTGCAGAGGATATTTGCAGTTTCCGCTAACAGTTATTAGTTAGGCTCTAAGGAAAAATCCACAAAGTACTGAGGCTGCGAACTCTGAACCACGACTTCGTGGGGGTCTACTGTATTCAGTAGGACCACCATTTTTTTATCCACACTGGCATGATTTCAGAATGGTGCCGGAAATATTCCTTAGAGGTTTTGGTCCACGATGACTCAATAGCTTCACAGGGTTCCAGCAGATGTTTCATCAACACATTTATGTTGTGAAACTTTCATTCCACTTTAACCATTTGGAGCCTAATTTGATTAGGATGTGGGAACTGTGTAGGCTGTGGGAGTAATCTGAAATCACTGTCTTGTGGTCTTTGTGAAATGTCCCATTATTCTGCTTGAAATGTCCATTTGCAAGGGTACACTCTGGCCATTAAAGGATGCACATGGGCAGCAGTGATGCTTAGGTACACTGTGGGATTTAATTAATACCCATGTGGCATTAAGATGTTTGATGTATGGCAAGAAAACAACTGCATTATAACTCTGCCACCACCAGCCTTTGTCATTGATTTAAGGCAGGACAGAGCCATGGATCCTAGTGTATTTTTTTTTTTCCAACAAGAACAATTTTTATTGTGTTTAAAATAAAAATGTAAATACCAAAATGTCAACATAAATACAGTATAAAAGATATGTCTAGTGTTCACCACTGTACTAATGCAGATTTAATACACATCTTTTTGTGTGATAAAATAATATTATGAGACAGTTACTAACACATAGCCTAAATCACAATCAGGACAGTAGAAGTATGTTTCTTTGTGCAGCTTTCTTATAATATTTTTTATGTTGCTTGCACATGAGATGGTAGAATGTCAGTGCCTGCTTCACACAATGGACATGCCCACTGTATTACTACCAGCTTAGTGACTCCCATATTTCCCCTGAAACAAACATTGACAATTACTGCGCTAATGTCTTTCTTGTCCTTCCACCTTATTGTAATTATTTTGCCTTTTTGCTACGTAGCAATGCTACACCCTGCAGCAGTGTTACGTAATGGAAGTTATCAGTCATATCATGGCAGTTCGTAAAACAGTGCCTAATACACCAGTTATTGTATC
This sequence comes from Polypterus senegalus, assembly GCF_016835505.1. Lineage (NCBI taxonomy): Eukaryota > Metazoa > Chordata > Cladistia > Polypteriformes > Polypteridae > Polypterus > Polypterus senegalus. The sequence goes on along the minus strand of NC_053156.1, from coordinate 153,736,750 downwards.
CTTGTCAACCTCTGATGACCAGTTGACTTTGACATTACTATCGCTTGAATCAACTATTGTTTGAGTTTAGGCTTGTTCTGAAACTGGCTTTACAGCTTCTCACTTACATGCCATTGTGTGATTTGGTTGAAGACTCCATCCCATTCATGAATGTCAATTACCTTTAAAGCATAAAAATATTCATGATTTTTTTGCAACATGATATGACTTTATCCACCAGATGTAAACTGAATTATTTTGGCTGAACATTTACAATACAATCACAACAGCCTAGCTGGAGAGATGCTCAGGCCTAACCATATTTACATAGAATTCAAGGTTGAGAGGTGCTCAGGGTTAATGCAGAGGGTTAATATTGTTTATGCCAAATTTTGACCCTACCATTTGAATCTTGCAATGGAAATCAAGATTCATTATTTGAGGAACTATTTCTACTCACATTTTCCAGTTTTGGTGTTAACCTGTCTACAGCAGGCTAATTTCACTGTCTTTATTCATGGTCTTCTACTACTACAGTATAGCCCATCTGCTTCAGGTTCCAATACACTCTGCATTCACAGATGCTGTTCTCAACAAAACTGTGGTAAATGTGTGTTATTTGAGGTTATAGAAAGAAGAGACTTGAGGCATGGCAAGGTTTGGGGCAGCCACCCGTTTAATCCGGTTTCCTGGCTGTAAACGTAATTGATTCATTCAGAGTCAAGTTTACTCAACAGAGTCCAAAACAGAACTGCCTGCCAGAGCAAAGGCAGGAGGCTTTATAGGACGGAGGGCAGAAGTGATGTCGTCCTCTGTGCCGGAACCGGAAGTGATGTGTCCCACTTCGAGGTGTCGGCTCCTGGTGGGATTTCCCGGGACAGACCTGTAGAGAACTCAGAAAGAGCGTTAGCGTACCCCACCCCCCCTGGGCTGATGTATCATCAGTCCTCTCTAAGCCCTTCAGCTGCCTCCCATGCACACGTGTGTGACAAGGTATTTCTGTTTTCAAGTTATTTGAGGTATTTCTGTTAGCTTCATTGAATCTGGTCACTATCCTCTGACTGTTCTCATCAATAAGGTGTTTCTATTAAACTCACTGGATGCTTTTCTGTTTATTGTCTTCTTCTGTATTAACTTGAGTGACAGTAGTGTGTGGTGTTAACAGAATATCAGCTGTAAAAGGTGCTGGGCCCACTACATGTGACACCATCAATCAGATTCAACGTCTTGTCCATTCTGTTTGGTCAAATAACACTTAAGCTTGTTTGTATGCTAGATACTTTGAGTTTAGCCACATGATTGGTTACATGGAGGAATGGCCTATTTTTGTTAACGAGTAGGTGTGCCTAATAAATTGGTCACTGAATGTATATGTTTATGTATTTCCAGAGACACTGGCAAAATTAAAATAATTGTCAGGACACATACACATACAGCAAGACCAAGGAGCTGGTGGTGGATTTTAGGAGGCCTAGGCCCCTCATGGACCCTGTGATCATCAGAGGTGACTGTGTGCAGAGGGTGCAGACCTATAAATATCTGGGAGTGCAGCTGGATGACAAATTGGACTGGACTGCCAATACTGATGCTCTGTGTAAGAAAGGTCAGAGCTGACTATACCTTCTTAGAAGGTTGGTGTCCTTCAACATCTGCAATAAGATGCTGCAGATGTTCTACCAGACGGTTGTGGAGAGTGCCCTCTTCTACGCGGTAGTGTGCTGGGGAGGCAGCATAAAGACGAAAGACGCCTCACGCCTGGACAAACTTGTTAAGAAGGCAGGCTCCATTGTAGGAGTAAAGTTGGACAGTTTAACATCTGTGGCAGAGCGACAGGCATTAAGCAAACTCCTGACAATCACGAAGAATCCACTGCATTTATTACTTTTTAATTTAATATTGTTTTTTGTATCAGTATACTGCTGCTGGATTATGTGAATACTATCTATCTATCTATCTATCTATCTATCTATCTATCTATCTATCTACTTGAGTGAAACAAAGTTTTGAAATAATAGCATATCTATTTTAGTAGGAGGTGGCATTGGACTGAGGTCTGGGCCAGGATGGATGGCATTCCTGTTCACAAATGGGACTATAAAATGTGTGAATCAGGTCCACCCAAGACTCTATACTCCACCCAATACTCTAGGTTGCTGTGCTGTTGGTCTGGTGAACACAGGCATCTACTCACTGGCTATGTTGGGAACTGTACTTCATTTGGGCAGCCCTGCTGGCTGCCATGGGTGCCACTGGGGGTAGCTGTAGGGGAAAACAATCCCTGCTTTAAAGCATCTACGTTTTACCTGGAGGTGCTTTCTCTATGCAATTCTGTAGCACTGGAAGTACTCCGAGGTCCTGCCTAAAAAGAGCCACCTCACATTGTTCATTGAGCTGGAGTTGAGTGGAAGTGGACAAGGCATACCTTCGAGGTGCGGAAGGAGAGGAAAAATAACATTAAATATTGTCTTGTTCAGTGTTATACTCGTCTTACACAAGAATCCTCTTAAGGTGTTTAAAATTAACTTTATTTGAACCTATGACTGTGGTTCAGTAGTTGTGTCTGGAATTTGGGTCTTGGATATGTCCCCTGTTTGTCACAATAGTATGCTCTTGGTTGCTTTATCAGTAAGCATTTTTCTTATAAAAATGTATAAGTTGGGGGCAGGGCCAAGCCCCCCACCCAAAATGTTGTATCATCACACCCCAATTCTGCTAAGTGGAGGAAGATCTTGGATCTCGGTTACTGCTTAACAGTAGTCACAATGAATGAATATGGATAATAGTAAAACAGAAGACTATTGACACATATGTTATCAAATGTTTTGTGATATCTCCAAGCCAGGTGTTTTCAACCTTTTTTCTTAGTGTGTCAAGAATTAAAATGTTTTGGAATAATACAATTTTTTTGTTTAGTTTTTTGGTGGGCGGCATGGTGGCGCAGTGGTAGCGCTGCTGCCTCGCAGTTAGGAGACCCGGGTTCGCTTCCCGGGTCCTCCCTGCGTGGAGTTTGCATGTTCTCCCGTGTCTGCGTGGGTTTCCTCCGGCGCCGGTTTCCTCCCACAATCCAAAGACATGCAGGTTAGGTGGATTGTCGATTCTAAATTGGCTCTAGTGTGTGCTTGGTGTGTGGGTGTGTTTGTGTGTGTCCTGTGGTGGGTTGGCACCCTGCCCAGGATTGGTTCCTGCCTTGTGCCCTGTGTTGGCTGGGATTGGCTCCAGCAGACCCCCGTGACCTTGTATTCAGATTCAGCGGGTTAGAAAATGGATGGATGGATAGTTTTTTGGTCTTACATTTTTAGGTACTGATCTTGTACTTTGCAAAACTAAAGATGACATTTCTCTAAATCCCCCACTCCCAGTATTGCGTTTGGGGATTTATTTTTTGGTCAGTCTGTGTCTTAATTTTTCACATGTATATCAAATGCCCTTTTTAGTAATTATTTTTTTTAATACAAGAACAGCATTCTGGCTTGATATGGAATAAAAAAATAAAAATCCTTAATATCCATGCCAATAATTTATAAAAAATATAAAATTACATATGAATTAAGATCAAAGTAAGTTAAAAAGAAACTCACAATTTACATGCAACATATCGTTTACAGAAAGCTAAAAATACAGTGGTGTGAAAAACTATTTGCCCCTTCCTGATTTCTTATTCTTTTGCATGTTTGTCACACAAAATGTTTCTGATCATCAAACACATTTAACCATTAGTCAAATATAACACAAGTAAACACATTTTTAAATGATGGTTTTTATTACTTAGGGAGAAAAAAAATCCAAACCTACATGGCCCTGTGTGAAAAAGTAATTGCCCCCTTGTTAAAAATACCCTAACTGTGGTGTATCACACCTGAGTTCAATTTCCGTAGCCACCCCAGGCCTGATTACAGCCACACCTGTTTCAATCAAGAAATCACTTAAATAGGAGCTGCCTGACACAGAGAAGTAGACCAAAAGCACCTCAAAAGCTAGACATCATGCCAAGATCCAAAGAAATTCAGGAACAAATGAGAACAGAAGTAATTGAGATCTATCAGTCTGGTAAAGGTTATAATGCCATTTCTAAAGCTTTGGGACTCCAGCGAACCACAGTGAGAGCCATTATCCACAAATAGCAAAAACATGGAACAGTGGTGAACCTTCCCAGGAGTGGCCGGCCGACCAAAATTACCCCAAGAGCGCAGAGAAGACTCATCTGAGAGGTCACAAAAGACCCCAGGACAACGTCTAAAGAACTGCAGGCCTCACTTGCCTCAATTAAGGTCAGTGTTCACGACTCCACCATAAGAAAGAGACTGGGCAAAAACGGCCTGCATGGCAGATTTCCAAGACACAAACCACTGTTAAGCAAAAAGAACATTAGGGCCCGTCTCAATTTTGCTAAGAAACATCTCAATGATTGCCAAGACTTTTGGGAAAATACCTTGTGGACTGATGAGACAAAAGTTGAACTTTTTGGAAGGCAAATGTCCCGTTACATCTGGTGTAAAAGGAACACAGCGTTTCAGAAAAAGAACATCATACCAACAGTAAAATATGGTGGTGGTAGTGTGATGGTCTGGGGTTGTTTTGCTGCTTCAGGACCTGGAAGGCTTGCTGTGATAGATGGAACTATGAATTCTACTGTCTACCAAAAAAATCCTGAAGGAGAATGTCCGGCCATCTGTTCGTCAACTCAAGCTGAAGCGATCTTGGGTGCTGCAACAGGACAATGACCCAAAACACACCAGCAAATCCACCTCTGAATGGCTGAAGAAAAACAAAATGAAGACTTTGGAGTTGCCTAGTCATGAGATGCTATGGCATGACCTTAAGAAGGCGGTTCATGCTAGAAAACCCTCAAATAAAGCTGAATTACAACAATTCTGCAAAGATGAGTGGGCCAAAATTCCTCCAGAGCGCTGTAAAAGACTTATTGCAAGTTATCGCAAACGCTTGATTGCAGTTATTGCTGCTAAGGGTGGCCCAACCAGTTATTAGGTTCAGGGGGCAATTACTTTTTCACACAGGGCCATGTAGGTTTGGATTTTTTTTTCTCCCTAAATAATAAAAACCATCATTTAAAAACTGCATTTTGTGTTTACTTGTGTTATATTTGACTAATGGTTAAATGTGTTTGATGATCAGAAACATTTTGTGTGACAAACATGCAAAAGAATAAGAAATCAGGAAGGGGGCAAATAGTTTTTCACACCACTGTATATTAACCTTGGCATGCCGGAACTAAGACAGAGAGAGAGAGAGACTGTAACGAGGGGGTGAGAAAGACGGCACCCACTCATTAAGATGTTCTCGGTCTTAATGCACGATTTCCAGTCCAGTATTGATCCTGGGATGGATCAGCTCAAAGATGTTAACTTGAAAAGCATGTGAACAGTGACGTCTCACAACATGACTGCACTGTGAGATGGAGCAGTGGAACTGAAGTGCAGCCAAGTATGGAAATGCGGGTTCGGCTCCTGTGTAACCAACATGGCTTTTAAAGACACTTTTGCTTTTTTTTTTTTATATGTTCCCTCATATATCAATGGACAGCTGCTTGTGTACCACGCAGGTTGAGCGTAGTAGCTCTGTTCAACAATTGTATTGATATAGGACTAGATTTAATCAGCAGTTGTGTACATTTTATTTGCTATGCTAATATACAAACTATGTGATGCAATTCCATAAAATGTAATTTTTAAGTTGCCATGGCTCCCAGTTTGAAAACCATTAGTCTGAGGTACATCTTTTATGAAGATTTAGTTGCTTTTTGAATATTTTGTTAATATTAACTGTGCATTTACAGTTGAAGTCAGAAGTTTACATACACTTAAGGTGAGTTCCTCAACACTCGCTTTATAACTCCTCCACATACTGTATTCTATACTAACAACTATAAATTTGGCATTTTCGTTTAAGACGTCTGCTTTGTGCGGGGTAAAAGTATTTTTTTCCAACAATATTTACAGACAGAGTATTTCATTTTTTATTGACTATATCACAATTCAGGCATGACAGCAACGAAAGGTGTCAAATGCATTTGTTTATTTGTAACAAAGCAGAGCCAACAGTAAATGGCAGTTTTGCTTGGGCATGTCTTCAGTAAAGTGAAGAAGTGCAACTTTTGCATTTGGTAGAAAGGTAAAATATTATGGTCTGTCCTCCCAGTTTTGTTTTATCAAAATATTTTATCTATTATTTATTAAAATAAAAAGTGACTTAGAAAGGCATATTTTAGGACAAATCCCCACTCTAGATTTAGTATCAAAACATCTTTCAGTAAAGTAAAATAATGCAGTAAATTGAAAGTGTTTTGCATAATAATCACCAATGGTATTCCAATTTTTTTTCCTATAGAGATCAGAGCAGCATTGTTATTAATATCAGTGAATCACTTGTGGGGGAATACCCAAAATGTCTTAGACCAGTGATGGCAAACCTGTTCAAGACACAGTGCCCAAACTGCAACCCAAAACCCACTTATTTATCACAAAGTGCCAATACGGCAATTTAACATGAATACTGAGGTTAATTTAACAACTCATACATTAATATCTTTTGTCTTAAAAGAAAAACACAATAACAGAGCTTTCAGTGATACAAACAACATTTTTATTGAAAGGTAAAAGTTTGTATTTGGCATGCTTTTGAACAATTAATGTGATTTTTTGCTGTTGTATGCATACTGATAAATTGTCTAACCTTGGCTCATACTTTGTAAAGTCTGAGAGCAACACATGCAGCACTCTGGTCATCTGTTAGTCTGTTTCTGGTGTCAGATTTGATTTAATTCAAAGCTGAAAACAGCTGCTCACAAGCATAAGATGATCCAAACAAAGTAAGGAAAGCAATCCTAAGTGCTTTCATTGACTTAAAATTATTTGGCAGAAAATTCCACACTTTAAAGATTTCATTTTCGGAACTAACTGTGCTGTCCTTTGTCGTCCCTTCTATCTTCTCAAGTGTTTCATGCAGGTCTCCCCCATTAACCTCCGTTCCCGTTTTCTCTTTCTTTTTTCCCCTTTCCATCTGCCTTGCGCTTCTATTATACTGTATATTATGGGGACGTGCATCAGGTGTGGCGATTAGCAGCTCCCGGCAATAATTACAGATGCCGACGACTCCTCATCTGTGCAATTAAGCAAGGACCGCATCACGAAGCTCCCGGGAACCGCTCTGGCCACACTACCACACCACGAGTGCGACGATTATCTATTAAAACTGGCCTTTTCAATTTTGAGCTGTGGACCCGCTATACCACATCACACTCCACCCTAGCTCCTCTCCAACCCCACCACAGGAATCACCTTCGCCACAGACTCAACAGGCTGCCATCTGTGCCGTACCCTCACGCCGCATGTGAGCCGCCCGCCTTACCCCAGACACGAGAGGGAGGAAGCATTCCCATTGGGCTGGTGGGCAGAGGATTGGGTGATGTGAGAAATGTCCTCAGGCGCGCATGGAGAGGGGGAGGGGAGCAGTCCGGCCCCATGTCCCACTGGCTTCTAGTAACAAACTCTGTGCTGGGGCGATGGTGCTTGTGCCCACAGAGAGGACTCTGAGTGTCCCCTCAGGCACGTGTGCCATAGGTTCGCCACCACTGTCTTAGACTATCAATTTCTTGTGTTTTGTTTTTAATGCTTATTTGAGTAATACTAGAGTGGCTGTTAACTATATAAGATTGAGTTATTTTTGAATATATGTAATGGCACCACAAGTTACGCTGCATTTGCTTAGTTCAGTTGGTGCCATGCTGCCGTCATTGGGCACTTTGCTTGTTCTGCGAGGTTTAGATGGGCATCATTCTGCACCACCGCTTCAAAACCAGTGGGTTACCTGTAAAGAGAGAGGATATAAAAATTTAGGCTATTGTCAGTAATTTTTATTTAATCTAATGAAGATCTGTCATTGACAACAATACATCAATACTAAGGATATTAAAGTCCAAGAAATGTAATGAACGTTTAATATAAAGAATTAACAGTGTGTAAATGTTTCCACAGAAATGGGAACTTAGTGTTAAATTACAGCACATCACAATTGACAGATTTAATTTTCATCTTCTTTTTTGTGTTTTCTGCTGAGCCTTGGTATGTCAGAAGGACTGTTCTGTTCTTCTAGAATGTCTGCTAACATGACAGAAAGGTTCAGGAATTTATTCCATGTTTTATGTTTATGTAAATAGTTGGCGTTTAGACGTTGAGAGGTATAGCTTCAAATTGCAGCGTGCATTCTCCTTTTTGCTGCTAGGATTTCTTTCTGTTTCTCCCATTATTGCCCTCTCACTGTGCCTGTTTCTGTCTGCGTTTTTTTAATGCCATTTTAATTCCACTTGTGAAAAAGGAAATAAATTAAAGGAGGAATTTGAACAGTGGATGGGGTGATTCAACTAGGTAAGACCGATATGCAGAGTATATGACAATTATAATTTAACAGGCATGTGGGTTCACCTCCCATACAGCAAGTGCCAAGTAAGTGTCATTGTCAAGAAGGACTACACTTGCAAATATTGATCATTGATTTGCTGAGGAATTCAACATCCTGTAAAATGGAGGGACACTCCTGCATGCAACTAAAACGCGTTTAGAGCAGCAGTGACTATGAATATGAAAGTGTGGATTCAAATTACTCGATAGAAAAAAAAAGATTAAAAAAAAATACTAAACACAAAAAGCATCTATGGGCTCCTGAATGATTACATTTGGAAAGCCAGACTCCATAGGAACAAAGAGAGAAAACTTTAAGAGCACAAACCCTTTGGTTTTAAATGCAATGTTTTAAACACTTAACCTAATGTTCTTTTACAAAAGCTAAAATATTGAATAACAGAACAGTCTGAATACCTGTAAGCTGATAAAAAAAAAGCCCAGCTAGACACTCCAGTATCTCAATATCTTTCTGCTTTGTTTACTGCCTGCTTGACTATAACCTCACTGTTACTTCTGTACCTGAGTTATAAAACGTGCAACTGCTAGCGTGGGAACACTTACTGTATATATTAGTTCTGATTATGCATGTTATTAGAGCTTGCAAAATGAGGAAGATCACCGAAGGTCAGTGTGATGGTCAGTGGGTGGCTTTTTGATTTTGATTCAGGTGCTGAAATTTTATTTTATAGAAGCAACTTGCAGTTTGTCAAGGATACTATGTTGAAATCTTGTTTTATCTGTAAAGGGCAATATGTTTAGAGATAGGGGGTAATGGGAGTTGATGGGTTTTATCTGTCAATGGTTTTTTTTAATTTCCTGACCAGTTTTCAACAAATCAGCTAATTGTTTAAACAGTTTTTATTCACATTCCTAATCAATACTAAGCTTCCCTCCAAAGTTGATACATAACTTAAAAAACAGAAGTAATTCCAAGAAGCACAATAAGACACTGAAAGCATTAATTGATAGAACTGATAAAAACAATCTTACTATCCTTGACAATTATCTATACACTCTGGTAAAACAACTTTGACGTCAGTAGGCACTGAGACTTCAGTTATGAAAAGCAGTCAAAATTTCACCCGTAGTTTTTTTTTTATTTTCACTTTTCATGTCTGTCTTCCTAGATATCTATATCCTCAATCACTTTTGAACCACACAATGTAGCTGAAATCTGTATTGGCAAGGTTATTTCTTATGCACATGTGCAGAGCAGTTTAGATTTTAAGCACGTTAAGATACTTCCTTCTGGTAGCCAGCATGTAAACAGAACAGACGTTGATACAGATTTTTTTTTTTTTTTTAAAAAAGCACATAACACATAATAACGACCGTGAAGACAAATCTGAATGAAGATGATACTTTACCAAGTTTAACTTGTTTCAGCCAGCAACTGAGGGCTTTACTCCCAGCATCTCCTTTTATCTTAGATTCCCAGGTCACCAGAGCAGAAGTGGTTGGGCTCATATAGCTGAACTTCCAGTGGGTATTCCATTCCTATGGCTTCTTCTATTCCTCTCATGTGAAAAAACATGCCTTAAAGTATCTGTAGATGCATTATTAGGCCCGCTAGTGTGCCCTGAGCTCTCAGCTTGGACATAACAAGGAGGAGAAGTGATCTGTGACAGTGTATAAGTATATAGAAAACATATATATGCATGGGGGAACGTGAGAGACCGGTGATTTTTAATTTGTATTAATTTCTTGTTGTGTCCGTAGATGGCACTGGAAGCAAGACCAAAGTGCTCACTGTTTCAGAGGCATTTAGTGTCACTGTAGGCAGTTCTTCAGCAGTAGATTGTGTGTAAACATGGAGTAGTGGATTTTGGTAGGTGTTTTTTAGGTTGAATATTATGTTAAATCTGAATCTGTGACCCAGGTTTAGTGCAATTTTTGGAGTAAGCTGGGATTGACTCAGAATCATATAGCACAGACGAAATACCTTAAATACAGTCAGTTAGTCATTGTCCAACCCGCTGTATCCTAACACAGGGTTACAGGGCTCTGCTGGAGCTAATCCCAGCCAACACAGGGCGCAAGGCAGGAATAAACCCCGGGCAGGGCGCCAGCCCGCCGAAGACCTTAAATACAATGATATGCAAACAAACACGGTCCTAGCTTCTTTTTGTTGGACCAGTTCAAGATTTGCAGAAACAAATGTCTAACGTTTGCTAACTGAAGGATAGAATCATAGATGAGTTGTCACAATACCAACATTTCAAACTTCGATACGATAACAAGAAAAGTATTGAAATTCAATACCATTTTTGATACTTAACATAGTACAGTATAATGTAACTCAAAAGTATTTTTATTGCAAAATAAGCCTTGTACAACCTTTTGTAACTCTTTCAGAGGTAGAAAATATACACAATAAATACACAAATCCACACTCAATTTATATAAAATGAACAGTAGTGTGAGACAGTCTATTGAACAATAAATAGCTAAATTAACAGTATATGCAATTCTTATGAAATACAACAACTTAAAAAGGACAAATCAATAGCACACTTTATTACTATACAATACAAATCCAAACAGTACAAATAGCAATCTCTTTAATGCTTCCAAATTTTTTGCAAGGAAGACTAACATGTCTTGTGCTGCAAGTGAGCCCAGACGTACTAAAACACACTGTGAAGCACAGCTAGAAGCAGCAATTGCACACTTTCTTGCAAATTGAGCAAGATGAGGTAAGTTTTTCTCGTTTGTTTTCCGCCATGCCAGTGGGTCTGCCTCTGCATTAAGTTCAGGCATCTTCTCCTAAACTGTGAACTCATTTGTGAGATGCACAGTTTCAGATGATGCAGACTTTGGCTCTTCTTTTGCCTCGTTTATATTTGTTAACAGTCCTTTCAGATCGGTTTTGCTTTTCTTTGATGGTTGTTTGGTGGTTGAAGAGAGTGTTTGCTGAATTTGGGTTTCCACTTCAAGCAAATAAACACTGTTGTTTTGCATTTGCTTGACTTCCTCTTTTAAGACAACAAAACTGTCTTTAAACCTTGGATCAAGAAATGTTGACATGTTGAGAACCAAGTGCAGAAGGTGGGTCTCATACCTCTGTCTTAGGTCATTTTTGATATTTTCTTTAAGTAGCTGTCTCAAGATGCTATCACCCTGATCAGTTATCAAATGAGAAATAATCTTTCATAGTAACAGTAGAACAGAGGAGAGGGTGGTGTGTTTTTCACCACTGAAGGCATCAGTGAAAGAGCTTAATGGACTTAAAACATCTCTTACAACCACAAGAAATGATAAGAAGTTAATCAAAATGACACCTTTTATTGGCTAACTAGAAAGATTACAATAGGCAGGCTTTTTGGTCCTGAGTTGCCTCGAAAGCTTGCCTATTGTAATCATTCTAGTTAGTAAATAAAAGGTGTCATTTTGCTTAACTTCTTACCACATCCATAATATAATGGCTAACATGGTACAACGCCCTAGTACTACAGCCTCAAGAACTGTAATATCAGAGTCTTTTGGCATGAGGTGCCACTTTTTCCTGTTGTCTGCCTTGCTGCTGTTCTAAAAATCTCTCCACCATTTCATATGCTGAATTCCAGCGTATGGGCTCATCATGTTTGTGTTTGGCTATCTGTAAGTCCTATTGTTTTCATTTTCAACTATCTGTACATAGCAGGCACCGTTTATCTTATTCTTGAGAGGGCTGCAGACACAGAAGGTATGTCTTAGCCCTTGTGAATTGCAAAGTGCACATTGTGTCCAAAGCAGGGGTCCAGGTAAGATCTTCTTGAAGTGCTTTTTTGTTCAGTGAGGTATTATCAGTTGTGATCCCCGCCATTTTGTCATGTCCAGCAGCCTTTCACTTCCTCTAAGGCATTCCCTTAAGCTTTCTCCTGTGTGCTCAGAGTTAATTAAACCTGACACATGCCAAACACCAGCTTTAAATAATTAAAACTCTTTTAAAATATTAGACATTATAAATCAATACATAACATTGTATTTTGAACAAAATTATTTGTTACTCATCAACTGGTCAACATTGAGGTAGCCATTTTTGTAACAATGTGATGAAATGCGAACGATATCAGAGCATACTGAAAGTGGGGTATGTAAAATCGATACCATGAAAAATGAATACTGAAACCATTTTATATTTGATGGCATCGATACCATCGATACGTTCAATGTTTCTGACAACACTAGTTTGAAGTGATTGACAATGCCTAGAGATTCCATTTTTTATAGAAGTGTAATGCAGGAATATTTTATTTTGAAAAGTATGGAGAATTCTTAAATCTTACCATTTTTAACTAAATAAACCTTGCACTTAAGTAAAGTGTATTAAATTGCTTGATGTGAAAATGATCAGTATTCCTTGCTGCAGTTGTCGAGTCCTGCTTTAGAATTTACAGGTGTTCCCGGGCCTGCCCGCAAATATGTAATTGATCTAATCATAGGCTTCCTCCAAGTGGGCTGCTCCCATGGGTCTTTTTTACTTAATGCCTTAACCACAACAGCCTTGTTTTCTAGATTTAGTGGAGTAGAATATTTACAGTGATTAGAGCAAACATTTCATCTGAGAACTTGAATCCCTCTTTATCACTGCTGTTCAATACAGCATCTACAGTAGGGCTCAACAAATAGTTTTGACAAGGGTGCAAGTTTTTGCAGAATATTATCTTTTCGGCCAGCACAAGTAACTCCCACCTTGTGCATAAACATATTTGTAAACAGGTAGTCCCCCTTATTCATTCCTGGACACTCGTATCCAATCCCTTACTCATCCACATCACACACATATTGCTTCAATACAGACCTGTCAGATTTGTATTTGACATTTATAGTTATGAAGCATATTGTTAATTGCGTGAGGAAGGACAATTTATTAACTTGTAGGATGGTAATCCATACTAACTCATGACATGGGCCTTGAGAGATGTTCTGTAAAGCATTTAAATCTCTTCTGTGGAAACACTGTCTTCAGAAGCTCTCTGTGGCATCTGTATTTTCCATTGTTTTCCTGTCCAACCTACCATGCAGTTTTCTTCACAGATCACAGTTGCTGGAGTTTTTATAAATGTTAATGCAAAAGAAATGTGCTAGATGTGGAATATCCACACCTATTGAAAAATGAAACTGAATTCACTCACTAAACATATTGCAGACTTAAAATTAAAATAAAGAAAAGTAAACAATGATAAACAAATTTTGATAAATTACCATAAAAGACTACAGAATTTCTTGATATCATTCCTGCCCTTTGTGTTGAATGGAATTGAGTTAGTGTGAATTGGGTAGATGAGCACTTATGCTACACTGTATTTACATAGTGTAGTGTAGGTAAGCGAAAGTCCAAAAATCCTTTTCTAAAACTGATTGAGAATCACAGTTTAGCTGAGTCGATGATTACACTTTTTGTGGCACTTAGCTCAGCTTGGGGTCAGAGAAAACCTGTACCTGACAGGCTGCCAGTTGATGACCACATATCTACAGTATAGAAGTCTATTCATCAGTCTCATGATTGACTTTATTCTGAAAATGTTAAAATGCTTTAAATTCCCCACCTGGGGCAACTACCCTTTCTTCTTTATTATTCTTCATTCTCAACCTTGAAGAATCTTTCCTATTTAAAGAAGAGAAGAGGAAAAGTGACAAGATAACTGGCACATCTTACATCCCCTTTAAATAAATTTGATTTATTGCCAAATAAATGAAAGCAAAATGTGCTTATTAAATACGGCGATTGAAAGGTGCACACCACTGGTTCTGGACGTCCATGCTCTTGACGTATCTCCTTCAAAATACCTTGAAGTAAGCTTATAATACTTCTCCAGGAACACAGATCATACACATTTACACAACCTCTCGAGTAAACAAGATCAAAGTTCAAAATACAATCAAGTTTAATGTATCTGAAGCTGAGGTTAAACTATTGGCCGTAGTCTCAATTTCAACACAACCCTAGCATTTACCAAGAAGGCCAATGCCAAGGAGCTTTTTACACTTTACACTTATTATTGAAGACCTCTACTATATCTTTTGCTTCATAAGAAGTTAAGATGAATCTCCACTTCTTTTGTTATGGAGAGTCTGAAGTAACGAAAATGTACCAAATGTTTACCGAGAACATGGGAGCATGCACATAAAGTTTGGGAATTCATCTGATTTCTTTTATCACCCTTTGATGATGTCTCCAGTCAACATCAAAAATTTTCTACTCTTCTTGAGAACAAAGTGGATCCAGTACTGCAACTTTGACCTTCTTAGTCTTCTGATACCTGACTTAGTACAAGAGATCCTTCATCCAGTTTTACACAGAAGTGCTTTTTCTATATCCAGAAAGCTTCTTTCAATATTAGTATACATAAATGGGTCTTAGGGCTGCATTGGCAAATACTAACCTCCTTTTTGGCCACCTTTCCTTGCAGATACCCTCACAAGAACCTAGAACATCGTCCATTTAGACATTTCATATCCTGCCTCTTTTGGATGTTTTAAAGGGTCTTCTTGAATTCATAACATCTTTACTATTCTTTTACATTTCTTAAGTCTACCCTGTTCACAGTCTTGCTGACTGGGTCAGGATATCATCAGCCTAACAGTGAACACTTCCAAATCTCTATTAATTACATGATCATAAAAAATGGCCATAGATTAAGTTATACAACCACAAATTCAGTCACTGGTCTGGTGTATTTTTGAGTTACTTTGTCAAAGTGGGCTTTTTAATTACACATAGAATTCCAGTAACAGTTCATGTCTGGTATTCCATTTTTCCCAGATACGTGTCTCTAAGTATCTCAATAAATTCCTGAAACACTGAGGTCTGTCAATAATTTTAGAGTCCGTATATGATACCATGCTGTCTCAAAGAGGTACTAATACCCTGAATAAGTTTTATGTGCATGGATGCACATAACAAAATTTTTTGTCTATAACTAGAAGTTACATAAAAGAGATTTGGTCATTCATGAGAGCAAATTCCTCATTTATGCAATCATCTAGGGTCTTATGAGTATCTCCTTTCTCTATGGGAGACTCCCAAATGAGAAACATTGCTCCACAGCCAATTGTATGCATAAAAGTGTGGCCTTATATATTTATACACTCACTGAACACTATACTAATACTGGGAATGGCCTCTTTTTGCTCTCATAACAGCCTTAATTCCTCATGGCACAAGATGTTGGGAACATTCCTTTGACATTCTATTCCATGTAGACATGATTGCATCACTCAGATCCTGTTGACATGTCAATTGCACAACTGCGAATCTCATTATTATTTTTGGTTTGTTTGATTGAATGGATTTTCGAAAGTCAAACATTCGTTTAAGAGGCTTTTGTGGCTCCTAATTATGATTATGATGTTTATTTTTGGAAATTCAAACTGTGTAAAAAGTTACCTAATTCATTGCACCATTTAGTGCGCCATTTTGCATCTTATATTATTGCTGCTATGATTTGTTCCCATCATTAGGACTGCTTCACGCAGTGCTATGGGTGTGTCCTCTGAGGCTATGACCTTCAGGTATTGACACGATGGGATAAAAGATTATCTAAGAAATTACTTCCTTACCCAAGATGCAGATACAAATTTTTTTTGTAGTCTTCTTTCTAAAAAGGTTTGTTATTGTTTTCTGGTTCTGAGCACAACTTTTGTCCCTTATTATGGCTTTGTCGATTGTGCCATTGATTTCCTGGTTTTGACACTTTCCTGTTGCTTGTCTTTTCTCCCAATCATGTCTCATGTTCTACCACATCCCAAAGGTGTTCTAGTGAATTCAGATCCGGTGGTCTAGGACACTGATGAACCCTGAATTCATTGTTATGTTCTTGAAAGTAGTCTGAAATGGCTTGTGCTTTTTGACATAGTGCATTATCATGCTAATGTAGCAATTAGAAGATGGGTAAATTATGGCTGTGAAGGAATGCTCATGGTCAGCAATAATACTCAAATAGGCCGTGACATTCAAGCTAGGATTGATTGGAGTTAACAGACCCAAAGTGTGCCAAGAAAACATTTTTTCTCAGTCCTCATCTCTCCAGTTTTTGTGAGCCTGAGTTCTGTAAAGTCTGAGTACTAAGTTGTACACAAAGAGGAATTTCCTGATGTTTTGCCATCATGCTTTTGTACGTCTGTTGATCATTACCAAGCAAAGGATAGTCAAGCATGTGAAGTTAGTGTTAAAAAGAGGACATGAAAAGCTTAACTGATTTGTACTGTCCTTATATAACCAATGTAACTTTACAATATATCCTTTGTTTGAGCTACTATAATTTGTGGATAGCAAGGAATTTGGAAGAACATTCTCCCGTGTGCCTCCCCAAAACACATTCACATAATTTTATAATCATGTTCTTTTTCTTATGTTTTATTATATTCAGAATAAATAATGTCATAAGTTCAACACATGTGTCAGGAATGACACATCTGCACAAATTACTTAAGTAACATGTTTATTATTTTCACCAGCATTGTTGTATAATGGGTAGTACTGTTGCCTCACAGATCTAATGTCCACAGTTTGAATGCCATGCCTGGATGTGGTCCTTGTTGGGTTTGCACGTTTGCCCTGATCATTGAGGGTTTTCTTCCAGATACTCCAATTTTCCTTGCACATCCTCAAAGATGTGTTTATTTAGCAGTTCCAAATTGGTCTGTGTGAGTCTGAGTGTTGTGTGTGTGTATGTCAGTGAGTCTGCCTGTCCAGGTTGTTTCCTGCCCTTTTCTCAGTGTAGCCCCTGACCAAATGCAACTCCAGTTTAATTAAGTGGGTATGAGGATATTTTTTTATATTCATTTAAAAACATTTTGAAGATGTAAGTTTTTTTCAGTTTTGTATCCCTAGCACCTTTGATATTTGAAATCAATTACAGTATTGTACTCCATGTTAGAGAAAGTTCTTTCACTTTATGACACCAGAGCCACCTAGAGGTTATGCTTAGAATGACAGTGTATTTGGGTTTACGCATAGTAAGTAATGAAAATAATGAGCAGAACTCCAAAGAGACCGGTTTTCATTTTCTTTTGTTTTTCGATTTTATTGATTTTATTGAAATCAAATAACATTCCATACAAATAACTCAAGTTTTACAAAAAAAAAGGTTTGAAACAAATCAACCCCCACCCCTGAGAAAGAGAGTTAGGCCAGCAGAGTAAAACTTTATGCTAGTATAGATAAGTGAATAGATAAATTAATAAATGAATAAATCTAAATGGGGTAAAAGATGAGAGAGAACCTGCTTCCTCAATTTAAATGCTTATTCTAAAATGTTATTGATTAGATCCTGCCAGGTTTTTAAAAAGTTTTGCACAGATCCTCTAAGTGCAAATTTTATTTTTTTCCAGTTTCAAATATAACATCAGTTACCCACTGACTTAGAATAGGGGAGTTAGGATTTTCCAGTTGAGCAAGATAAGTCTATGTACCGGTTTTCATTTTCTTCTTTTCATTAGAATTAAATTGAGGAACTACAAATGCAAACAAATAAACAATGGTTTATGTAATCTTTTATTTTATTACTCTTATTTTTTTTCAGGGTGTGGTTTGAATTATCACAAAAGATGTGCTTTTAAAATACCTAACAACTGCAGTGGAGTGAGAAAAAGAAGATTGTCCAATGTCTCATTGCCAGGACCTGGGCTATCTGTGCCAAGACCAGCACCTATTGAACATGCACCCGTGTCCACTGAAGAGGTATTAAATATGGCTCATAGTTGTTTTATAAGGCCACAACCCTTTTCTGCATTTATCTATGAAGCAATTCCATCAACGAAAATGTGCTATTTTCATCTCAAATGATCATTTTAATAAGCCCCCACTCTTTGCGAGATTGCATGATCTGCTTTAAGAGAAAATCTACTTTGTAAAATCTCAAAACCCTTTGAGTCCTTGCAGTGACTGAAAATATCCATGTGTTACAAACGTTATTTATTGACACAGCTAAAAAGTCTTGCTTAATCCACCGTTGTCAAGCTGATATTTTGTTTCTGCCACAAGCATTGGGTGTGGATTTTATAGACTTGTCCCAGGCATATAGCCCAAGCCCTCAATTGCAAAAGCAGAGCTCACATACGTATGATTAAGTGATTGTGACAGTCAACTGTGTCTTGATTGTTACTGTTAAATAAAAGGGGCTACAGGAAAGTTGGAGTGGATTATTTTATTTATATTTTATACTTTACTTTGTAGAGCAAATGAGAAGAAAAAAGTCAATTTAAAATATATAGTATGTGATGCTTTAAAGCTATACTTTCATTATTTAACTTTCTGCCCTGTAGTTGGCCATCTCACTTGTGTAAATAGTACTGTGCTGTATTCGCTGATACATTTTCTAAAGTATTGCCAGAGCAGACAAAAGCGGCGTAATATTAAATGTTCGCAGTGTCTGCAGGCAGCATATCTACTCCAATTAAAATGATCTGGTGCTGTTTTAAAGGTTGTGCTGCATGTGATTTTTCTGTAAAGGAAAAAAGTTGGCTTTAAAAATAATGTACACCAATTTTGTTTTCTCAAAAATTGCTCCCAGATCTTACAGATAGTGTAATCTTTAATATTCCCTCTTTGATATGTGTGGACAGAGACCAGAATATCACATGTAGTATTTCTAAGCAGTTCTCATTCAGCATAATACTAGTTGGATGCTTGTCCAGTATAAGATAATTTGAACCTTCAAATGGAAATGCTCTCACATAGTACACTTACATCTGTAGAATTGATAGCCTCAAGTATCCTGCCCTAGGGTAGACACCTAGGAAAAACTGACCGATAACGGTCAGCATCAAGCAATAATAAACAATTCAATTTGCTCATGATGGTATTACAGTTCCTTCAATAGAGAGGTAAATGTTTTCTCCTGCCTCTTATGAGCTGATAATTTACCAAATAGTCTTAGTAATGGTATATTCCATTGTGTACCCCTCCTTTGCCAGTAGTGCTAGCTACTGCCAAAGATGTTGAAGTGTAAAAATGACACCCCGGATGCCAGCAGCAACAACGTCTTCCTTTTCCTTGGGACATTTATAGTCATGAATGACCTGGACTAGGATGAATGAAGACACTGAGCAAGTAATGTGTAAAGTGCACAATACGTTTTATTAAAGCAACTAGCAAAATACCCGCGAAGTAGTGTGTTAAAGAAGTAATGAAAAAGAAAAGGAAACATTTTAATAATAACATAACATGATTGACAATGTAATTGTTTTGTCATTGTCATGAGTGTTGCTGGCATATATATATATATATATATACATATCTACATATATACACACACACACATATACATACACATCTATCTATCTATCTATCTATCTATCTATCTATCTATCTATCTATCTATCTATTTATATATCTATATCTATCTATCTATATATGTATATATGTGTATATATATATATATATATATATCTCCTTTGGGGTGTGAGCTACTGTTGCTGGGGGTGCCAGAATCCATCGAGGTAGAAAAATTAAAAACATTATTTGTACAAAATCTTAATTTATCTATCCATTCCTAAATAATTAAATGGGCAGGCTATTTCGTATCAATGCAATATGCTGCTTGTTAAAACAGATGACTCCTGCTCTTACGTGCACTTAGTGCTGCATGGGTATTATGAACTATCGTATCTGTTCAAGTTCTATTTAAATTTTAAAAATAAGTAATTTTTATTTAGTCGACAGAAATATGTTTAGTACGAATGTTATTTAAATTTAGTCATCATTGCATAAATTTTTCTTCACCATAAAATTGTAAAGACTAAATTCAACTTCCATTACTACCAAAGATATTTCTGGTGACTAAATAGAACCTACTTATATCCAAATTCGAGCTATTGAGCTGTCGCCTGCCTGTCTGAATAAGTCACCCTCGCTTCGCTCTTACTTTTTTACCGTTCATTTAATCATGGCTAGTCACGGAAAAAATATAAAATGGAAGGAGGATTACACTGAGTATGGCTTTACCAAAACAATTATTGATGAGGAATAAAGTATCCATTATTCATAAAGCTTCAATTGGTGATCTGTTTTTATGTGTTAACCTCATATTTTTTCATACTTCTTCTCAAACCAAGGGGGTGTGAGGGTAAAATGAATGGGAAGCGCTGATATATATATATATATATATATATATATATATATATATATATATATATATATAGAATATACTGAAATTGTTTTACTGTCAAATAATGCAAACAGTACACGGCACGTGTTTCGCCCTAATTCTGGGCTCATCAAGCGTACACTCTCACTGCACCCCCTCTCGGGAATCGAACCTCGGACGTCAGCGCTAGAGGTGAAGCCTCTTATGTTGTGCCACGGCGTGCGGTTCGTTTATTTGACAGTATGTAGATACTGTATATATATAAATATAAAAGATAACTCCTGTAGCCACAATAAAGGTCTTTATTGAACAGGCAAACCAGGGATGAACAAGTTCCTTTCTACTGCAGCCACAGCCGCGACACACATAAAAAACATCAATAATAACTCATAAACTTGCAATATTATTTAGGAAAATCGCATTTTACTCACCAAAAATTCAGATTATTTGTAAATAAAATCCATCGTCCTCTCTTTCCTCAAAAACAGTTCAATTACTCTGTCGTACAGATTATCTGTGCGCTTCAGTTCCAACAAAACCTAAATTTCTATCGCCATCGAAGCAAATGTTGAAAGGCGAACTCGCCCTATGGTATTTTTGGCATAAGTTTCAATTCGCTTTATGGCTGAAAATGTCCGCTCGACAGAGGCAGTGTACACAGGAATGCTCACCGCCAAATATACCAATGTGAACAGCTGCCCCATGCTCTCATTCAGATTTTTCTGATGAAGGAAGTCAAGGAGATCAGTGGGAGATTTTCCTGCAAAATCATCCATGGCATACATTACAGTCAGTTCTATTTTTAGCCGAGACAGATCAAAAAGCGCTCCGTGGCTCTTGTGTTAAACTGGAGAAGGCTGCATGCGAGAAATTTTTCTTGTATTCTCGAAACTTCTGGGGCTCGAGGAGCGTGACAAACATCAGGTTTTCGTGGTCTTGAAATCTGGTCTGTGTCTGGCAAATAATATTGTCCAGAATCTGCCATGGAGTTGCACGCGACGATCTTTCGCTCGGAGCGTTTGCGGTGCGTTCAGTGGCCTCGGCGAGTTCCTCATATCGGCTTCTATCCAATCAGTGGGTCTGAATACGGTGACGTTGCCGTACGCCTGCTAGAGGGCCCTACTGACACCAACTCAAAATCTGATTGGTTGAAGCAACAGGTTAATCGACATTTATTCTGTGTTAGAGTGCCTCCACAACAGATTGTGAAAGCCTCTCTGCCTTGCAACAAATGACGGCTGAAATGTGATTGGTTAAATATTTTAATATGAAACTCCGCCTCCCACGGCTATCGAGCTGCATTCTATTACAGTATATGGACAAAAATATGTTCCAGTTATGACCATTACGCGTAGAATTTCGAAATGAAACCTGCCCAGCTTTTGTAAGTAAGCTGTAAGGAATGAGCCTGCCAAATTTCAGCCTTCTACCTACACGGGAAGTTGGAGAATTAGTGATGAGTGAGTGAGTGAGTCTGTGAGGGCTTTGCCTTTTATTAGTATAGACTAGCAGAATACCCGCGCTTCGCAGCGGAGAAGTAGTGTGTTAAAGAAGTTATGAAAAAGAAAAGGAAAAATTTTAAAAATAACGTAACATGATTGTTAATGTAATTGTTTTGTCATTGATATGAGTGTTCTTGTCATATCTATATATATATATCTATATATATCTATATATATATATATATATATCTATATCTATATCTATATATATATATCTATATATATGGGATTAATAATTCTATCTATCTAGATATATATCAAAATACCCGCGCTTGGCAGCGGAGAAGTAAAAAGAAAAGGAAACATTTTAATAATAACGTAACATGATTGACAATGTAAATGTTTTGTCATTGTCATGAGTGTTGCTGGCATATATATATATATATATACATACATACATGTGTACATATATACACACACATATACTATGGGGTGCCAAACAGGCAAATACAGTACATTGATTTTGTGAATATATAAAGTCGGAGTCAGAATATATAAAGTCAAAACTTGAATATATAAAGTCATTTCTGAATTTATAAAGTGAAAACTTGAATATATAAAGTCAGCGCTGGAATATATAAAGTGAAAACTTGAATGTATAAAGTCATTCCCGAATATATAAAGTGAAAACTTGAATATATAAAGTCAGCGTCGGTATATATAAAGTCAAACTTGTTTCTGAATATATAAAGTCAAAAGTTGAATATATAAAGTCATCGCTGGAATATATAAAGTCATTCCAGATTATATAAAGTCAATATCGGAGTATATAAACTCACTCCTGAATATATAAAGTGAAAGTCAAAATTTATTGATTGAAACGACTCTGAACTGAAAAAAGTTAACAAAAACATATTCAGAAAAATAAATTAAAAAAACACTGTTCAGTTAATGTTTTGAAAATGATGCATGTGCCCTGCCCAGGATTGTTTCCTGCCTTGCGCCCAGTGTTGGCTGGGATTGGCTCCAGCAGACCCCCATGACCCTGTGGTCGGATTCAACGGGTTGGGAAATGGATGGATATTCCAGCGCTTACTTTGTATATTCCGACGCTGACTTTATATATTGAAGTTTTGACTTTATATATTGCAGCGCTGACTTTATATATTCCGAAATATTCCAACGCCGTCTTTATATACTCAGGTTTTGACTTTATATATTTGGGAATGACTTTATATATTCAAGTTTTGACTTTATATATTCAGAAACAAGTTTTGACTTTATATATTCGGGAATGACTTTATATATACAAGTTTTGACTTTATATAGTTAAATTTAGTTATCATTGCATAACTTTTTCTTTACCATAGAAATTTAAAGACTAAATTCAACTTCCATTCCTAACAAATATATTTCTGGCGACTAAATAGAACCTACTTATATCCAAATTCTAGCTATTGAGCTTTCGCCTGCCTGCCTGAATAAGTCACCCTTGCTTCGCTCTTACTTTTTTACCGTTCATTTAATCATGCCTAGTGGCGGAAAAATTATAAAATGGAAGGAGGATTACACTGAATATGGCTTTACCAAAACAATTATTGATGGCAAATCGATTATTCATAAAGCTTCAATTGGTGATCTGTTTTTCTGTGTTAACCTCATATTTTTTCATACTTCTTCTCAAACCAAGCGGGTGCGAGGGTAAAATGAATTGGGAAGTGCTGATCAATGTAATCGGTGTACCAGGAAATCATGCATTGACAGAAGTTACCCTTTGCTTGGAATGCAAAGTGTGATTAAATGCGTGATTTCTTAATGCGTTATGGAGCACATACATCGAAGCTTCTCAACTGTGCTTGTGCTAAGGAAAGGAAACATTTTAAAAATAACGTAACACGATTGTCAATGTAACCTTTTGTAAGTAGTGCCTGGTGGATTCAGTGTGGAGAAACTGTAGAGACAGCGTGTGTTTTAACTTGTGGATTTTTCTGTGAGTATTTGGTGGCAGCATCACAAAGTCGCTTCCGTAACTCTGCGTTAGTTGTGGAGCTCAGCTCAGAGCGAAATGAGGAGAATGGGAGGGGAGATGATGACGTTACTCCCCCACCCGTCTTAACTGTCAATCCCCCACAAACACAGTCTCTCGGAATTTACATAAGCACAGCCCCTTCACCTGCAATTTTAACTGAGTTATAAAGTGATCAAAACTCTCGTTTATGTCTTGCGTCCTCTCATTAAACTTGTATCCCGCATTACCCGTGGGCATGACAAACGCCAGCGGCAGCCTGTCTATGAACTTAATTTAAAGTTTAGGTTTACACCGTGCTTTGTTTCCGAAGTAGCAGCACTCATGAATATGGTTGTACATGTCACTCGCTCGCTTCTTATTGTTTCACTGCCTTCTCAATTATATAATGCATGTTTTCTTCAGCGCTTTTTGGAGCTCTTCCTGGTTTTCTACGTACTGCATTGACAGTCAGTTCACGTGATTACATGGGAGGCGTGATGATGTCACACGAAACTCCGCCCCCCACGGCTTTCGAGCTCAACTCCATTACAGTATATGGAGAAAAATAGCTTCCAGTTATGACCAATACGCATAGAATTTCGAAATGAAACCTGCCCAACTTTTGTAAGGAAGCTGTAAGGAATGAGCCTGCCAAATTTCAGCCTTCCACCTACATGGGAACTTGGAGAATTAGTGATGAGTCAGTGAGTGAGTGATTGAGTGAGTCAGTCAGTCAGTGAGGGCTTTGCCTTTTATTAGTATAGATTAAAAGAGTGTTCGAAACAATAGTGTGATCTTCAATAAATAATCCCTAAAAAGAGTTCTTGAGAAGAAATTAAAATCAATTAATAAAGTCACATCCCCATGGCTATTCTCTCGATTTCTTCTTTTTTTAACCTTTCGTCCCACACACCTCTACACTGACAAAGTGTGAACTGCACTATTTTATTCTTTTAAAATATCTGCACCTAGTCAGATTCACCATGGACCCCGGATACGCTTCACCACAGTAAAAAAAACAAACAAACAAACAAAAAAAACGTGTGCTGGTACAGTCACCACCTCTGATCAACTCTTCAGTTTTAAAGATGACCAAATGTTGGACACTACATCCTACTGTTCTGTGGTATCCTGTATGCAGTATATAACAACTGAATCTTTAGGCAGCATCTATAGGCATAACGTTAAAACGTAAATATTTTAGGTTCCTTCATCCCTCAAGACCACACTTTTATTTTATAAAGGCAACCTTGACCATTTGATTAGACATGCAGGCCTTTATTCTGCCTATAATTGCATAAAAAAGCAATTTCTGTAAAGAATAGAGAGATGTTCAGTACATCTTCCTTTATATGTTTAATGGTTTGCTTTATGATGGATTGCAGAAAACCAAATAATGGAGAATTACTTCTGCAAGCACAAGGATGAGGCAAAATCCAGTTGTTTTTGGGAAAATAAATGGGCAGGATGCACATGTTAGATAAGTTTTTTAGTCTCGACATTCAGATAAAAGTCAAGGAACCAGTCTAACTAGATTTAATTTTATTCTTGTTCTAATGTATTTATTTAGATTTTTTGAGATGATATATTCCAGCCTTAATATATTAAGAACAAATGCTGCTTTGTCAACATTTGAACGAGAACATCTTTAAATTGTACTTCATCAAACATTGTGCACACACACACAGACATCAACATACATTCATGCATATAACTGTGTATATGGTCTGTATTTATATGCTTGTATTATCTACTGTATATGAACTTGCTTTTATTTGCACAGTCATTTAAAGCATATTTATGTTATCTGTAAGTTGATATTTCTGTACTCAATCTTCTAGGACTGTTGATGGTAGTTAACAGTTTACCCTGTAGCCATTGTGTGCTCTCTAAGTGATGTTTATCTCTTAAATCCTTTATTTCCTTACATCATATTGTTTTAAGTGGTGACAGCAAATCAGTTTAGTATGTCTGTCATTTCTTAAATGGTATTGTGGCTCACTGGCTAAGGAGATGAAATAGAAACCTCAGGCGAGCAGGTTCATTCCCAGAAAATCCACCAGAATATTTGATCCCTTATGGTATCTTTTTGTCTTCAGGGTATTTTAATTTAGTGAGGCCACAAAACAGATTTTATCTTTCTGTGTTTGCTTATTTCAAAACATCTAAGATCATCTTAGTTTTTTTTTTAAACAATTTAAAATGGAATGACAGTTGAAGAAAAACAATCTATTGTAAACACTTGTGCTTTATCAAATATAAGTTTTAACCACCAAACTATATCTAGGTTTTGTGTATAATACAGCATTTCTAATTTGCACATTTTTACTTCCAGCGCTCTCACCAGGAACCTGGCAAACGCATCCCCTCCTGGAGTGGCCGTCCTATCTGGATGGAAAAAATGGTCCTGGGGCGTGTTAAAGTTCCTCACACATTTGTTGTGCACTCCTACACACGACCCACAATCTGTCAGTATTGCAAGCGTTTGCTCAAAGGGCTCTTCCGACAAGGAATGCAATGCAAAGGTACATTCAAGGTCTTTTGTTGCTTGTTTTTTTTTTTTCATATTGCATTTAATGGTCGTTGCTTAGGAAGCACCATGTTGCTAAGCATTAATAAGAACCCTCTTTTGCTGAATGCCAGTTGGCTTTGGTGTAGTGTCTTGTAAATGGAAGAGGACTGCATCCTGTCATGCTTTTTATATTCTGTTCAGTTTCAGTGTCTTTTTATATAGTACACTTCCCTTTACAGTCTAAAGCAAAATACATATTTCTACACATAGTTAAATAAAACAAATGAAATTCAATAAGAACACAACCACCGTGCAGCAAAAGATTGTAAAAAAACATGTAGTAAACATGAAAAACCCAATGAGGTATACACATAGACACAAACATATATATGTTCATATTATATATTGCACACATATATATTTATATTATATATACTGTATATACAAAGATATATACACACACACAATATGAACATATGTGTGTGTGTGTGTGTGTGTGAGTGTATGTTGCATATTGACTAGCACATGAAGTAAGAATTTCTCTGTACTTTCTCCCTATAAACAGTATATAAAACACATACATATTATAAATAAGGTTCTAAAGCACAGTATAGAAAATTTGGTTAATTATGATGCCAGTCTTTAATAATTTCTGCTGTTGTTCATGTGAGTATCTCCCTTTCACTCAGATCCTATTCTAAAGTCTGGAGGTCTATCTTGATTAAAGTGGCACTAGATACAAGCTGCTGTGCAATATGTTTATGGAGTGAATTAGAATGAAAAAGAGTTATTAATTAGAAATACATTATTAGTAATAGAAGCAAACTCCCTGATATTCTCATTTTTGTTGAGCTTATTCTGTGGGTTTAAGTATTTGCCCCCATAGATTTTATCTTGAGAATTTTGGGAAGACCTGCATCTTCAGGTCATAGGAGTAAAGGAATATTGTTAGTTAAGCTAAAACAATTGTTAAGTAGCTAAACCAATTTTAACTTTATGTGCTAAATTAGAATTTAAATATTGATTCTAATTTAACATTTATTATTTAAACTAAGCTAAGCATACTTGGTTGTTCTTAGTTAAGGTATTGTGTGGAGTAGTAGAAGAAGATCAAAAATAATCAAAAGATCAATTAAGCTATTTCATTAACAGGTATATAATTGTATTAAATACAAGATTAAAAGTACTGGTAATTTGTATTGACTTTGTTAGTGTTTACAAACTTTCAGTTCGAAACACCCTACAGAAATAAGTAGGGATAGAAATCTTAAGATGAGGGTGTCCATTTCTATGTCTATGTGAAGAATGAAGTCTTTTATCAAGACTACTTTATCATGAATTTATGGATAATCCAGATAGAAGATTGCTCAACCACAATTTGAATACGAAATGCTCCAAACCCCAAGATTTTTGAGTGCAGATATGACACCATTTTTTTCCCTGTAATTTTTATTTTTATTTTTTACTATTGAGAGGATGTGAACAACATATGTGTAGATTTCAAATGGATTTATTTATTCTGAGCACGTCTGTTCCACTGTGAAGAATTAAAGACCACAAAACTATGACATATGCTTGACAACCAGAAACGGGGGGTGGGATTGTCCTCCATAAGAAGCCACAAAGTTAGGACACCCAATCGATGACCAGGGTTGGGGTCTAATATGAAGCAGCAAGTGCAACAAAGCGATTTACTTTTTTGGGTGTTCTGTTTTCCATGAAATGGTGGTATGCAATATTACACAGATGTTTCAATATTCTGCATGGAGGGGGAGGTGTTTGCAAGGTTTAGGCAAGGTGCAGGGCACCCATTAAAAAAAAAATTGGAAATGGTCTGCCCTAGACTTTCTCGTATACTCAGATATGGGGATGAATATTTGAGGACTAAACCGTAAGACAATGATTATATTTTTATATTATGTACATTAAGGAACCTTCAATAATAAATCAAATTACTAATATAATAAACAATTATTATAAAAATAAAGTTGAATAAATCAGACTCTGCAGCTGCATGAGCAAAAAAGTACCACTTCCGGTTAGTGAAAGTAGCTCAAAAGTTTATAGAAATCAACGTTTTGTACTTAATATTTGTATGCAAACTTGGTTGACCTAAGTGAAAGTGTACTCAAGTTATTGTGTTTACATACACACACACACACACACGCAGAGAGACAGACACACACACACATAATTCCAAAAATGGTATTTTCGGACATAGGAAAGTCTAAAACGTCGAGTTTCATCAAAATCTCGAGGTCAAATTTTTGGACAATTACAATACTTTCCCTACACTTCGTATGCAAGAAAGTGAAAAAAAGATGCCACAAGTGGAAAATTAAATACTTTGCAGTCAAATATATAAAACTGAAAGTATTGTGGAAAGTTGCATATGCATACTTTGGTTCTTTAGTTCAAATATGCAGAATTGACCCCCTTTAAAAGGAACTCAAAAACAGTCTGCACATCATATTCATCACTTTTAAAGTTTAATATTTTTGTCATGTTACCACACTTCCTGACAATAGCTCATTGATATGAATTATTTAAGTGAGTCATCATTTAGCTGGTTTGTCTGCATTTCCCACCTTGATCAGGAGTGTCCCCAAGATATATGCATATTATGTATATGCAAATATTCCAAAATCCAAAAATATGCAAAATCAGAAATACCTCTGGTCCCAGGCATTTCAAATTGATTTGATTTTATCTGCTAATAACAAATGGACTTTTTGGAAATACTTCAGGTTCATTATAACATTCTTCAATAAATAATAGTACTTATTATTAAATACTTTTTTTTTTGCCTCTGTAATATTTCAGAGTATACTTAACAACTTGTGAAAGCATCAATGGAAGACAAACGAACATATTTTACAAGTCAAAGATTCATTTTAGTTTTTCTAATTCTTCTGGAGTCTAGAGTTAGATATCTGTTTATAGAGAAAATATACTAAACAATTTAAAAGTCTTTGAAGACCCCCCAGTGTTAAGTGCAATATGCTTTAAAGAAGTGGAAACAACCTTAAACCGCTGCCATTTTGTCCAGGTTAAAGTAATAAACTTATTGCCAATTTAAGGTCCATGCAACAAGGGCCCTTTTTATGAAAGCTAACACATCGTTTTTGAGGAAGTGACTTGTATACAGTAAGTCAGTAGATGTAATTAATGATGATGTTTATAGATTACTCATCTTTAGGAGAAGGAATTTAAGGAAAAGTTGTAAGAAAGAAGATTGAGCTTAAAAACAATCTCGTAATTATTGCTAGTAAAATGTTTGCAGAAGCTGATTTGAAGCTAAATGCTGAGTTAAGAGAAAGACTTGGTGTGGAAGCAATAGATGTTGGTTTGGGAAGAAACAGACTAAGGTGGTTTGGGAATTTGTAGCATAAGGCAGCAGACGATTGGGTGAAGAGCAGCACCCTGGTCGAGGAGGAGGGGATGTGGTCAAGAGGTGGTTGGTGGTGGTGTTGGATGATATTAAAAGAATGGTTCTGACCTCAAAGGTTGCACAGGAACATGAAGAGCAGAGGAAAAAGATTTTGGGGGGGGGGCAATCATCTAGCTTGGTTTAATGATGATGATTGATGGATTCTTTGCGATTAAATAAAATAATGGCGTTTTTGGTAAAACAGGGTAAAATATTAATTATTTTAAAATTTAAGGATTGTTTTGGAAATCTTTTCTCCATAGTTAATTAAGTAGAGTCAAGTATGTGTTTGATACTTTAAGGACTGTGTTTTCTATATGCTATTCATGCTCATATATATTGTTCTTTAATTTCTAGATTGTAAGTTTAATTGCCACAAACGATGTGCATCCAAAGTGCCGAGAGACTGCCTTGGTGAAGTTGTTTTTAATGGAGGCAAGTAAAATAAAGTGCATCAAGCCATGAGACATACAACAGCTGCTGCCCAGTAATATGGAAGGACTGATGAGAAATAAGATTAAATAAATGCTGGACTAAAATGTTATGAATCAGCAACTGATTGTTGCATTGCCACTATCATACTATTGTTTCCTTTGCTTGACTTTTGTTTTTTCTTCTGCCAGTGCATAACAACTGCCATATGGGCAGTAGTAGAAGTTTTATAAACATATTGGATTCATTGTACACATTTACTGTTTTATAGTTCTGGGATTACGTTAGAATGCATCTTGGGATTGCTTGTTAAACCTAAGGTCTATGATTGCATCATCTATATATTTTCCTTGTCTGCAGAGCCTGCAAGTCCAGGTCCAGATTCAGATATGCCAATGGAAGTAGACAGCAGTGACATGAATAGTGACGGTAGTAGGGGTCTTGATGACTCGGAGGAAGCCTCTACTCCAGAAGACAAAATATTTTTCATGGATTCTCCTGATCTTGATGGAGATAAAGATGAAGAACCAGTGAAAACCATTAGGTAACAAGATATATAAAGATCCCTTTTTGAAGTCTAAAGGGAAGAAAGTCTAAGCCGTCTTCTCTTGTGAGCTCCTGCAATTTTCTAGGCCATAGTAGACTCCCAATTTTCAGTGCCTCCTTTTAAATAATAAAGAAAGGGTTGGTAATAAGTAATACATATTCAGAACTGTATGAAGAAAGTAACATACTACATAGCATAAAGATGTTTAAAATAACATACTTGATACTGTATAGATGTTTTGTAATAAAATTAAAAAAGGTTGCCAGATAATTTACTACATATCTTGATTAGTACAGCGCAGAAGTTCAATTTAAGCAACTGTATGTAGTTAAATGTTCTGTAGCCACAATTTTTTCTGATCGGGATTGGGAGATACAGAACTAGGGCTGTCCAAGTGGAAAGCAAAAAGTAACGCTAACTAGGACACCAGTTCATTGCTGTGTTAAATGCATAACACATACCTTATGACACATCATGAATTTTGGTGTCTATTACCAAAGAAGTAACACTGACCATTTAAAAAAGTCTGAAGCTAGTTAATTTTATTTAGTTAAAAATAAAAGTTCTTAGCCCAGAATTGTTGACAAAATGTGTACCTGGTAGCAGCATCAAAGTAAAAACCATCAGAGTCAGATACATTTAAAAGTTAGAGGTTTACATACACTTAAGGTGAATTCTTTAACACGCACTTTATGACTCCTCCACAGATTTTATACTAACAAACTACAATTTTGGCATATAATTTAAGACATCTACTTTGTGCAAGGCAAAAGTCATTTTTTCCAACAATGATCCTAGACAAGAGTATTTCACTTTTTATTGACTATATCACAATTCCAGTGGGTCACAAGTTTATGTACATTTTGTTAACTGAGCCTTTAAATGGCTTGGAAAATTCCATAAAATCCTGTCTAGACTTTAGACAATCAGAGTATTTTACTTTTTTGACTGTGTCAATATTCTAGTGGCTCACAAGTTTACATACACTTTATTAACATTTGGTTGCATTGCTTTTAAATTTTTTAACTCGAGCCAGACATTTTGGGTCACCTTCCATAAGCTTCTTACAATAAGTTGCTGGTGTTTTGGCCCATACCTCCAGACTGGGACAGATTTGTAGGCCTCCTTACTCGCACATGCTTTTTCAGTTCTGCCCACAAAGTTTCCTTCAGATCGACGTCAGGGCTTTGTGATGGTCACTCCATATACCTTGACCTCATTGTTCTTAGTCTATTTTGACACAACTTTGGAAGTATGCTTGTCATAATTGTCCATTTGGAAGACTCATTTGCGACTGACCTTCACTTTCCTTGCTGAGCTCTTCAGATGTTGCTGCAGTATATCTACATGATTTCTCTTTCTCATGATACCATCTGTTTTATGATGTGCAGCTGTCTGTCCTGCAGCAAATCTCCCCCACAACATGACGCTCCCACCCCCATGCTTGACAGGTGGGATGGTGTTCTTTGGCTTGCAAGCCTCACCATTTTTCCTCCAAACATAATGATGATCATTACTGCCAAACAGTTTGATCTTGGATTCATCAGAACAGATGATATTTCTCCAGACAGTAAGGGTTGTTAATAAGTATTCAGAACTGTATGAAGAAAAGTAACCCACTAGATAGCTTTGGAGGACTGGCTTCTTCCTCGCTGAGCAGCCTTTCAAGTAATGTTGATATAGGACTCATTTTACTGTGGCTATAGATACTTGCCTACCTGTTTCCTCCAGCATCTTGATGGAGATAAAAATGAAGAACCAGTGAAAACCATTAGGTAAAAAGATATATAAAGAACTGTTTCCTCCAGCATCTTCACAATGTCCTTTGCTGTTGTTCTGACATTGATTTGCACTTTTTGTGCCAAACGTTCTTGTCTTGAAAACAGAATATGTCTCCTTTCTGAGTGGTATGACATCTGCATGGTCCCATGGTGTTTATACTTGTGTATTATTGTTTATACAGATGACATGGAACCTTCAGGTGTTTGGAAGTTTTTCTCAAAGATGAACCAGATTTGTGGAGGTCCACTAATTTTTTTTTTTGAGGTCTTGGCTGATTTCTTTTCATTTTCCCACTATATCAAGCAAAGAGGCAGTGACATTGATAGTGGGAATTAACATACATCCACACATTTCTCCCATTAGGCTATTTGGCTATCAGAAGCTAATTGTCTAATTGCCTAAAGTCTTGACATCATTTTCTGGAATTTTCCAAGCTGTTTAAAGGCACAGTTAACAAAGTGTATGTATGTAAACTTGTGACCCACTGGAATTGTAATATAGACAATAAAAAGTTAAATACTCTGTCTATGAACATGGAAAAAAATACTTTTGTCCTGCACAAAGTAGATGTTTTAAACAATATGCCAAATGTATTGCTTGTTAGTATATAATCTTTGGAGGAGTTATATAAAGTGAGTTTTAAACAATTCACCCTAAGTGTATGTAAATTTCTGAATTCAACTGTAGATTTGTTTGTTTGGCCTTCTTTTATTGCAGGCATTGTTATCAAAAAGTAAGAGTTTATCTGACCATCTGAGAATTTCATATTTCTGCAATTTGAGAACCTTTTGTCGTAGTCCAAGGTGGCTGCTTGGGAAGCAGATTTGGCAGCTCCCAAACTATGAATAGTGAGATTCTGAAGCTGGAGAATCCTCTTTTACCATATTTATATTTTAGTACCGTGACTCAGAGTAAGAAATATGTTATGGGAAGTTTTTACATGATTGCTAAACTCAAACATTCTAGATATGGGAATCAAATACCCTCATATTTGTAATTGAATCATTTGAGCCATCCTAATTTTCTTCCTTTTTAGCCCATCTACAAGTAGCTATATTCCTTTGATGAGAGTTGTTCAATCTGTAAAGCACACAAAAAGGAAGAGTAGCACCATGGTACGAGAAGGATGGATGGTCCACTATACTAGTCGAGATAATTTGGTAAGACTCTCTAAAATTCTGCTGTTTTTTAATGCAAATTGAATGCTTGCAGCATAAATTTATGGTAGATATATTACATACTGTAAATGTAGACTATTTTTTGAAAATATTCTAGCGACTAGAAACAGATTACAGTATTGTTATACTTCATTTTTACTCTAAGTGAAGCAGGAAGCAAGACGCACACTGAGTGTGAAAATATTACTCACTCGATGATAACATACAGTTTCTGATGATGAAAATTTTAATGGTCAATGAAGAAAATAAACCAATCACCTTGCTATGTTTAAACTGGCAATTTAGCTCATGTGCTTTTCTCTATGCAGTTCTTATTAAACCTCATTTAAAACATATATACTACATTCATATGTTACTACTGAGTTTATTATATTAAAAGTAACATATACTGTATTTTGTTTTGTCTACCAGTGCCATTTCATTTTATAGGTCCATATATAATTTCAAATAGAGCTGCACTAAAAAGTTATTCCAAAGTTTATTACTGCCATATGTAGTAATTCACTACCTCGATCACTTGAGGTTAAGTAAATAGTACTATTTTTTTTTGTTTTTAGCATGAACAACTTGGTCATTCTCATCTCTATAGAGTGTTTAGTGGTCTCCATTTTGAGAGTTAACATTTCAAAAACATTCAAGAATGGATTTATTGTCAAACAGTTTATGGTTACCTTTCAGTATTACATATTTTTGTTACTAAATAAATGGTGTTCTGAAAATATATGACTCTTTTTGTGTATCTGAAGTGCTCACAGGCAATTCCAATGACTAAATAATTTATAGAATAAATGTTTGTGTATTTATTATACACTCAGTGATTATTATTATTATGTATCCTGGAACTATGCAGCATATACTTTTGACTACAGTCTGAATTCTTTGAGGTATGAATTCAAAACCTCAAAAAATCTCATTGTTTTATGATATTTTATCTTTGCTTATTATGCATTCAGAAATGAAGTAGAGTTGTGTGAGACTTACATGTATAACAAATTTAGAAATATTTATTTTTCCGCAGGTGTTTTAAATATATATCTTTTGTTATTTTCTTATTAGTTTCTCTGGAATCTTCTCATTTCATTAACCCTTAACAATGACAGTTAACACTGAGCAGAGCATACAGGGGCAAAAACACATTAAAGGCTGCAGCTACTTCCGTTTCATACATGCTAATGTGCTGATTAATAAATAACATGTTAAATAACACCTGAAATGAAAGTCCTAATGATAATGAGGATGAAATATCTTAAAAACTGAGATTAAAAAGCTAAAATGAATACCTGCTACTTTCTAATTAAAATTAGTGAACCCAGTTTTGTAATTTCCAGATGGACACAAAAATATAGAAGCTGGAAAATAACAGCATGTTTAATTAAGGAAGTAAAAGCAGAGGTTGGTTGATGTGAAAACTTGCAGCCATAGTGGACTCCTAGAATTAAACTTTAGAACTACTAAAATAGAGATTGTTCTGAATAAAAATCCCAATAGGGCTGCTGTTTCTGAGATAGTGGAACCACGTCATCTAACGCCAACAATCATACCATAGCCAAAGCTGCTTTGATCACATGTCTTTCTTGTTCTAATGGATTGGACTAAATCTTCTGACAAACTTTAAATGCTATACAGTTAGGTCTCTAAATATTTGGAAAGAGACAACTCTTTTCTAATTTTGGTTCTGTACATTACCACAGTGAATTTTAAATGAAACAACTCAGATGCAGTTGAAGTGCAGAACTTCAACTGCATCTGAGTTGTTTCATTTAAAATTCACTGTGGTAATGTACAGAACCAAAATTAGAAAAAGGTGGTCTCTGTTCAAATATTTATGGACCTAACTGTATATATTGAGTTGTTATTTGAAGGAGTAGGCTAACTGTGTTAGAGAGAACATTTCTAATAAAGTGACCACTGAATGTATCTATGTATGTATGTATGCCTCTTTTCTCTCTCTCTCTTTATATTTATATATATATATATTATATATATTTTATATATATATATACTGTATGTGTATGTATATATATATATATATATATATATATATATATATACTGTATATATATATATATATATATATATACACAGTAATCATTCTACCACACTGTGTTTTCTAATAAAACAACAGCAAATATGCTAGATGTAGACAGGTTACAGAATTGTTATGGCCTAGTGGTTTAATGGTTAGGATCTTGAATCTGAAACCGATTGTCTACTGGGTTCAGATCCTGTCTAGGGCTCATTGTCAGTACAATTTCCTTAAAATCTGTGCTTCACTGTTATTATGTGTATCTGTTTTTTGTCTTTCAAGAGTGGGCTCCTTTTTGTTCCCTTATCACATTTCTAAACAGCAACATTTATTTAAAAAAAACGGGAAATTGTACAGCTTATGTTTGGTAAAAAGAAAGACATTCATTAGAATATTAACTTGTGATTTATTTGTTTTTATTTCTTTGAATTTCAGAGGAAGAGACATTACTGGAGGTTGGATAGCAAGTCTCTAACCCTTTTTCAAAATGAAACTGGCACTAAATATTATAAGGTAATGAAATCCTTGTATACCCATTTTGTTTTACTGCTCATCTTATATACCACAAAATATATCAGAGGGTGTTAACTTTTATTCTGGCAATTTTTCCTCCTTACATATAACTTTTGTCATTCTCCATGAATTTTATCAACATTTAATCTGAAACAATTGATGTCAATACATCAGTTCATTTTATTAAAAAATCTGAGTATAATACTTGATAAGTGTGTCTGTCTTTTTAAAGCAGCAGTATTACAGTTTTTAAAATATAAAGTATTTCTGGAAACTTACATCAAAAGATTAAAAAAAAAAATGTTCAAGGCTATTAAAACAGCACTTAAACCTTAGAAAAAGGCACTCAACTAGCTATTGGGAATTATTGGTTATATAGCAAGCATTAAATATACTGAAGTGTTACTTAAATAACATACAGGATTTTTGAAACGTATTTCTTCAGAAGTAAAAACCTCAGGTACAGTACATCTATAGGGAGAAATGATAGGGAACAGCATGAAAAGGACAGGTAATAGTTAGAATACTGTTTAAAAGTATTTTCTTCTGGCTCTCCACTTAAACTTGATATATCTAAATTGCCCACATAGTTTTCAAGCTTTCGTTTGGGACAGCATTCACAATGGGCTGTTGACTAAACACATGTTTGATCTCCCCATGATTTCTTACCTCCTAGCCCAATGAACATTATGTAAATCCTGCCCTCAGTTCCTGAGAAAGAGGTCTCTAATCTCTATTTTGGGAAGGATCAGCGATTAGATTATCAGTTGTTATCGTACAGTAATTTAAGTCCTGCGGATTGCTCCTTCCACTTCTCTCATTTTTGCCCAAGTACAGAGGAATGATTGTTTTTGTAAATGATATAAATGGATTGTGCGAGCTGATTTAATGCTAATGAGCCTCACCTTTCATAGAGTTTAATCAAATTCCTTTTTGGACATATTTGGCAGTAAAGGGGATTTGTAAAGAGGTGATTGTTATGAGAGCTATAAATATTTTCCTCTTACTTGTATTAAAGAACTATTCATACTTAAAAAATACCACTCAAAAAGTATGCTAAAATGACAGTCTTCACCTTTGACAGTGGTCTGGGGAAGCCGTATATGCTTAATTGGTAGGACAATAGCCATTGACAGAATTGATGAAGTGCTCTGTATTGAGGCAAAGGAGAGTACTGTATGTAAGATAGCCTTATCATGAAGTTAGACGCATGATTCCAGCATTTGCCTCCTAGTTTTATCCTTTCCTTAGAGTTTTGGACCAGACCTGTAGGGTCAATTTATTCTTGCAGGTTGCTCAACAAGGTGATTAAGTTCACGGTAACTCACTCCAGGTAACTTTCATTGTACTAAATATCATTTTAGAATTGAATTCACTTGCTGAGTTTTGTATTGAAGTAGAGTTCAGGGTAAGCTCTGAACAAAGAGGCCACCAAAAAACAAATATCCTGCATGGCCATATTATGATCGCTTCCAGATCTTATACTTGGCTTCTAATTAAAACAGTTAGAACAGTATGGATGGGAACAGGGCATTCAGCCCAGCAATTATGAAGTGCCATGTTCCTCTCTATTTAGAGGTATCCATATGACAGAGTAGTTACTCTTTTTTCCGAGATTAATGTACAACAATGAATTACAATAGGAGTAATTGTACAAATAGCCATGACCTGTTCATTTAGGGAATTGTGAGCTGAGTGAATGAAAGGAAATGCAGGAAGGCAAGAAAGAACTGGAGATGAGAGAATGAATTACAGTAACTGGTGCATTGTTCAAATATTTTTTGTGAAAGAATCTACCACAATGATGACAGTGTATGGTTTATTGCCTTACTGGGAGAAACCAAAAGGGGAATATGGATTTCAACAAAAAAGCAAGTTCATATTTGGCTATTTTTGTAAATGTAGATTGAGACATCAAGACAAGTATATATAAAATGTGGTTTATTTTATGAGAACTTTTACTTTCTGTCAGTAGCTGAATGGTGCTGGAAAGGAAGAGGAAGTTAATTAAAGGCTGGATTTCTGTAAACTTTGTCAACCTTTAATTCTCATTATTTTTTACTTGCTTCTGCACTTTGTGAAACTGTGGCGTTCATGACTTTTAGAGTTTTGCTTTGTTTAAAATTGAGACGCTTCATCATTTCTTTTGTTAATAGATTGAACTGAGCATTATAAAATCAATGATTCTTTTCTTCTATTAATAAAATAATTTATTTAACTAATCTTTATAGGCAATGTAACGTATTAACATAGAGATAGTAGCTTAATTAAATAACACAGAATTGTATAAGGTTGGCATGCTGGTGAAGAACCTCTGAGTTCTCGGTTTAGATCCATGTGGTGTTCCTGTGTCCCTGTAGGTGCTTCACTTTATGCTCATAGACAGGACCAGGTGATTTTGCATGAATGAATAAATGCATCGTATGACAGACTAATGCCATTTTATTGGTAGTATTTACTTTTTTGCCAACTGCTGCTCTGCCCTGTGCAATCCTTAAGTTAGAATAAGTTGATCTGGAAAATAAATGAATATTGAACATACTGAAGCAACAATTGTTTTGGTAATTATAATTTTAACATTCTTTGTATCATAGCTAACAAGTGAATGAATAAATACTATTTGTAGTGAGATGGTGGAGTCGTGACACAATGCTTTAATAACAGTTTTTTTTTTAATTACTGTTGCCAACTTATTCATTTCTTAGAATATAATACATTCATTCATTCATTTTCTGAGCCCACTCATTCCAATGCAGAGATGTGGGCAGCTCAAATTTATCAAGGAAGGTTAGGGTGCAATGCAGGAGTTAGCCACACTTTCACACTCCCACAGCGTAATCTGTTGACATCAACCAGCTTCGTTTTAATACACGGTAAAGATACTGAATCATTCTTCACAACTACTTGGCCACATTACTCAATGCAATTTATGAAAGGTCAAAGCCGTGTGTAATTTTTTTTTTTTTTTTTTGCAATATAGGTGTACTTTTGAAGGAATGCCAAGAAACCTTTGTTGTTTCCCACTTGGGGAAATACCATATAATTCATATGTATAAGACAGTGATAGTGGGCTTGTATGCAGTATTGTAAACTTTAGAGATCCTTTACAGAATTTCATTGTCACTATATGGCTTTGTAAAGACAATTCATTATCCACAAAATAAGCTGCCATCACAGTGTTTTGGCTGGCATATGATGATGGAATTTTACTCTTCATAACTCTGGATGGAAGTAATTCACCATTAGTCCTTCTTGATTGCTAAGAATTGGTGTGTATTTATTTTAACTTATCTTGCCCTAATAGTCTCAGCTGACCAAAACATTATGGGAAAATGCACCCCACACCAGAACAGAACCACCAACACCTTTTACTTTGTGAGGCAGACTGCTAGGCCTGTTGATGTCTTTTGTGTACATCAGAACTATACTCATCTCCTTACTGTGAATGAGTTGAAGGATGACTCCTCTGGGTGGAGGACTTTTTTTCTGGTGCTCAGTGGTCCACTGCTTTTGTTCTTTATGCTGCCTTTTAGGTGTAATGCACAACCTAACTATAGTATACCCATCTCTGTAAATTGTTCAGTGACTGTTTTTTAAGAAATTTCATTCATCTGCCTCAGGCTGATATTTACTCTAGGTGAGCCAGAGTTGCTTTTTTTTGCATCGAGAAGCAATGCATGAGGTCATGTTGAAAGAACTTTATGATTTTGTTCTCAGTTGCTTCTAATTGATGAAGCTCTTTCCCTCTGAATTCCTTGCAAGCATCATTTCAGTCACATTTTCTCAGTAATTTGAACAGTCCTCATCGCTGTGAACCTTACAAATGTATCCACACATCAGCCCTCTGTCAAGGACATTGTAATATCTTCTTCAAGTTGTGCTAGCTAACATATTGAGCGACTGAGTTTTCCAAGTTTTTCTACATGGCTTTAAACTTTAGGATATAGTGTTTCTTAAAATATCTCAATAATGATACCTGCTGTCTATATAATTTGTATCCCTCATTCATTTAAGTGTTTCCTTCTAAATCACCTATATAGACATTAAATGTAGAAAAGTATAATGTTAAAAATATACATTTTTATTTCCAAATTAATTAATTTTGCGCTCATTTTATATAACAGCAACAACAACAACATTTATTTATATAGTACATTTTCATACAAACAGTAGCTCAAAGTGCTTTACATAATAAAGAATAGAAAAATAAAAGACACAATAAGAAAACAAAATAAATCAACATTAATTAACATCGAATAAGAGTAAGGTTCAATGGCCAGGGGGGACAGAAAAACAAAAAAACTCCAGACGGCTGGAGAAAAAATAAAATCTGTAGGGATTCCAGACCATGAGA
The DNA here is from genome assembly GCF_016835505.1 of Polypterus senegalus. Lineage (NCBI taxonomy): Eukaryota > Metazoa > Chordata > Cladistia > Polypteriformes > Polypteridae > Polypterus > Polypterus senegalus. Next base: position 153,696,056 of record NC_053156.1, on the reverse strand, counting down.
ACACCCAGTCCCCTCTGGGCATTCTACCTAACATAAATATACTATACTTTCTTACTGTACTTGTGTCTAATACAGCACTTGCAAGCAGTGTGGCATACTGGTTAAGGACCTGAACTCTAAACCATAACATTGTATGTTGAATGCCATTTTGTGACCATGAGGAAGTCGTCCAACTTGACTTTGCTCAAACCTAAGTAAAAAAACAGATAAACAATTTTACTGTGGATCTGTACTTGTAAGGTGACTTGGAATGGCATTCTCTATTAAAAACTGCTGTTTTCAATAAAGGCTATTTGTTATACATTAGCTACAGTACAAACCTTTATAACAAAAAAACAAAAACAGATATTTGTGACTAACCCTGATGTTTATCACTATACTGGTACTTAAGGAAGCTCACCTTTGTAATTCTTTTATAGAAGGCAGCACAGCATCCTGGGTGTATAATGAACAGATATTCCCTTTTAGGGCATGCATCAATGCTGTCACTGTAGCTATCCCAATACAACATCATCTGAGAGAGGATTTTTCCTTTGGGATTTATCATCCATGTATTGATCTCATACACAAATATCACAGTATTCTTTCTGAACACTGCTTATGTTCAAGATGTATTTGAAATTATGAAATGCTGTATGTGTCCCAAACTGTGTTTCAAAGAGCAAGACCATCTTTCAGGTCTGGCAAACTCACTGACACCAGCACCACTTTGAGTTCTAATTAACACAGCAGGCACATTTTTTGTTCAGGCTCCCCTCGAATCCACATTTAGATTAAGCTGGTTCAGAAAATGGATGACTAGATGGATAAAAAAACAAAACTGTCCGTGCTTGTACTATTTTAAAGCAAATGAAGGTGTTGCACATAGAGACCTCTGAAATTTTTATGTGTTCAAAATTTGTTGACAGTGACTAGTATCACTTTCTCGCCTGCTTTAATTTTAAGTTCTTTGCTGAGTTCTTATACATCCCACTGTCTTACCTATAAATTATATGGATGTTCTGCTTTGTTTAAACAATTAAAAGTGTCAAGTTGTTTTATGGTAATAGTAGTAATAAGATAGTTTTCAAAGTTGGAAGAAGCAGTTATGGATGGTGGGTTGAAGTTTCCTAAACAATAAGGTATAAAACAAAAAGGAACCGTGAAGCACTACGGTACTGTTTATCCACTTCTGATTTGTCGGCGTCTTTTTTTAGCCATGGCCTGCGTTTTATACAGAACAAAGTAGAATGACCTTGAGATGTTAGTGTTTCTTGGTGTGAGATGTAATTTTGTGGTGAAATATTCAGCTTTACGATTCCTTGCAGAAATCTGGAGAGAGAGAGAAACTGGCACAGTCATACATTTTGTTTCTTTATAGTGCTGTGTTGCTGATGTAGTGCTGATCGAAGTTGTTTTTTTGGCATTACATTAGTAGCTTGGTGGTTTCTTCAATGTCATTTGCAGCACATAGTTTACTGGGAATAGGGCCCAGTGGACTCAAGTCTTAAAAACATGTCACCAAACAGCATTCAGCTATAAAAATTAAAGCACATGAATTATGTATCTGTTTGCTTTGCTGCATTACAGTGAGGGGGCTACAGAATTACACTGGTTGCGTGAATGGGTGTATATAGTTTAAATAAGCTATGAGTAGAAAAGCCTACATAATATTTACCACAGAAAGTACAGTAATTACAAAAACATTGAAAAAGACAATGTAAGAGTATCTTAAAACAAAATCACCCCATCTGTCAATTTGAAGTTTACTGCCAGAGTACAGTTAAACGCCTAATTGCACTAAATGTCTTCCCAACATGCAACACATTTATCAGATGACCGTCCTTAAACAGGGCACTGAATACTATCTGAGGTGGAATAACTACAGTAAAAGTTTTTGCAGCATTCCAAGGCTTATGTGAAAATACCTAAATAGTTTCCTAAGATTCTAGAATAGATTTTAACAATGGATGATATGTGTACTTAACTTTAAAGGTTGGCTTGTGCATCAGTTCCCATTAAGATAATGCAATAGGAGTGTGGACCCACTGAAAAGTTCCTCAAAATTTAGGATTGTAGGTTTATTGTTTTTGCTGCATGCCTTAGTGATGTATGTTTTTCAATTAATATAAGCATCAAAGTCTAGAAACTATGCAAGTATCTAGCACCAAACCATCACCGGCACCATTTGCCACAAGGCAGAATGCCATTCTGCAGTAGGGCACATTCACACATACTATACACCGACAGCTACTCACACTGGGCAAAGTTAGAGACAAAAGTCATAGATGTTAGAGGGTCAAACACCAGTTCTGACTCAGGTAGAAAGTCCCTGCTCTTCACTCAGCAACCACACAAGGAAATCAAACCCAGGAGCTTTGAGACAGAAGATCTGTGGAGTTAACAGGTCATGTACACGCTTAACATTAGTGCTATTAATTTTTACTTATTAATTTTCTGAAACCTTTATCCAAAGTGTCTTAAAACATTTGAGATACAAATGGTTAATTTTCTTTTGCTTTTTTTTTTTCCACTTTTGGTGCATAGGCATGTGAAGTAACTTCCTCACAGTCACACAGTGTTAGTAGTGAGATTTGAACTCACAACCTGAGGGCTTGAAGTACAAAGGCTCAAACACTATGCCACACAAAGCAGAATCCAACACTGCAATGTTGTACCAACTCATCACAGGGAACACTTTCGCGCGTGCGCACACACACACACACAGCGTCAGTTTAGAGCCATCATTTAACCTGACACACCTGCCTTTAAGTTGTGTAAGAAAAACTGGAGTACTCATGTAAACATAGGGAGACCATGCAGACTTCACATAAGCAGTTTCAAGGCCTAGGAATCGAACCACAGCCTTTTCAACTGAAAGGCATCAGTGCTTGCCTATGTGCACCTCTTAATTTACAAACTTCAATTCTCAAGAAGGCTATCGATCTACTCTTTTATTTTGGGCCTTTTGTTTGGTGCTTCTTTTTCCTCTGGGCATCCTTCTTTATTACTATAATCTGTCTCATGCTGTCACTTAAATTATGCCAATGTGTGAGAGTGACAATGTGTGATGTACAAGTCTTGGTGAATGCTCATTTATCTTTGAGACTCCTTCGCAGGACTCTCTCCTTGTACCTGTCCTTGAATGTGTGTACCTCCTTAATTTACCATATAGGTGCCTCTAAGTTATCTTCTTTCCGGTTTATCAAGTATTGAATAACTGTGTATTTCATCTTGTTCCTTTGAATTATAGTCTTGTTTGTGTTGTTAAATGTCTTGCTGACAAAGGTGCTATATAAACTCAAGCCTGAATGATCTGTGTAGGCAAGGTTCTGTGTTATGGCTTCTACTTACAGAATAAACTGTCTGTCGCCTCATGAGTCTATCTGAAATGAACCAGGAGCAAAATGTGGATGGTTTGTTGTGATCAGATTTTGTTAAAGGTTGCACAGTTGACGCCATTTACAAAGGTTCTGAGCGTATGGTCCATGGTGGTTTGTAAACTGGACCTGCTCACTGTGCAAAGTCCTACTGGCATTTCTGGTGATACAAGCGTACAGTGTTAAAAGGTCAAAAAACTAAAATCTAATAGCATGAAATTAGCAGGAACTATAAATTATGCTTGTTTCTTTTGTTTTAAGTATGGAAACAATCCAGAGTTCAAAGCAAACCTTATACAGGCATTTCTACTTTCTGGAGAATGAGTATATGACTGCAGATGTGCTATTAAATGAGGATTGTGTGAGCGCTCTGCTTTGGAAATTCAAGCTAGCGTCCAGCTGGCAAAGAATAAAAGTTGTTTTCTTTTATTTCCTCATTGAACGAAAAAAAAAATGGAATTCCACCAGTGGCTTCTTGATTACAAGTGCAAAATGAGGCAGAGTCACTGAGCTTTTAAAACCACTATGCTTTCTTGCTTTCTTTAATTTGAGAAAAAATAAAAGTGTCATTACACTTAATAGGTCCAATGAATAATATAATTTAGATACGGTAGGTTGTAAAAGTGTAACAGTAGAAAACAGATGTTTCTTTCCATTCTGAGTAACATTTTAAACTGATAAAAACACACACATGCTGTAGAGCAAAACTATGTGGCTGATGAAGAAAAAAAGTTACAAAATAACCTTAAGGTGGTAAATCAGTGCTCAAATAGCAAATAGTAAAGTGATTATTTTCAAACCATTTTCAAAAGTTAAAAATAAATACAAACAAACTTGTTCATTTAAAAATATCTGAATAGTTTTGGTAAGGTAAAATTGCTGTTGTGGTGGATCCCAATATGTTGCAGCATTTTACAGATTGTAAAAGCAGCATAGGCCTTCATATGGGAATCTTAACATTTGAGATTCTTTATTTGTACTACTGTTGATTCTCATCTCATACTGATCATAATAAAAGAAAACATAATGATTTTAGCATTTACAGCTTTTTCATGCTTCTGTTACCTAGCAGTGTTTACATCTACAGGAAACTTGTTGGCTCGATAGTTTCCATGTTCCCCTTTCCCAATGCCTATAAAAGTATTCACCCTTTGGATGTTTTTTTTTTTTGCATTTTATTGTTATACAGCACTAAATCGCAGTTAATTTAATCTGGCTGTTTGACAGAAAAAAAAGACTCTTTAATATCAAAGTTAAAACAGATCTCTACAAAGGGTTCTAAATTAATTACCGTTATAAACATAAAATAGTTGATTGCATAGGTATTTGCCTCCTTTAATTTAACATACCTGAATCACTAGTGTAGCCAATTGCTTTTAAAAGTCACAGAATTAGTTCAATTAAGATCTCTTGTCTGTAGTCAAGGTGTTTTAGTTGATTGTAATCTAAATTCACCTCATCTGGAAGGTCCTGTTTGTGGTGGGTCAGTATGGTGGCCTAAACTACACAATGAAGACAAAAGAGCACTCCTAGCAACTCAGTGAAAAGGGGATTGCAAAGCACAAGCTAGGAGATGGATACAAAAAAATATCAAGTCACTGAATATCCCTTGGAACATGGTGCTTCACTACCCACAACTTTATTAATGGCTTTCTCTTTGCCACTCTTGATTTAAAAAATGCCTATTCTGATAATGATCAATATCTTCATCATTACATCTTGCCTGAAGAAGGGGCCTGAGTTGCCTCGAAAACTTGCATATTGTAATCCTTTTAGTTAGCCAATAAAAGGTGTCATTTTGCTTGTCTTTTCTCTACATTAATCAAAGAAAGAAACTTATCCTCTAACAGGACAAATCAGTAATCATGCAGGAGAAAAGGTTTTCCATCTGTGTCATGTATTACTTTTCAGCTAATGCTTGAACAGGGAGCATTATTTTACAGCATGATCAGAAAGGTCAAATATTAAAGGTGTAGGTCTATTTTATATATAACTGAATTTACATAACTGTGTCAATCAATGAACACATTTACTCTGGTTGGTTTGTTGGTTTACACCCAAATGACTTGCATAAAATAAAACACTATTTTGATACATTCCCATTCTTCTTATACCCTTTGTGTTGAACCAACACCCTTGAAATTTCTGTGTATATAACAGACAACTTGGTGAATATAGGTCACCTGATCTCTTAGTCATCTTTCAGTACATTTTGTGTATTACATCTTTGTCTCTGTTGTTAACTTGATGTTTATCTGGTTTCCTGATAAACTGGTTCAGTCTGCAAGATACCTGTGCCTTGGTGTAGATTTGTTTTCCAACAAGACAATAACCACAAGCATAAAGCCAAAGCTACACACGAATGACAAGAAGAAACAACAATGAGTCCAGATCACAACTGAATTGAGAATTTGTGTGTAGACTTGGAAAAGTCTGTTCATTCACCTCCACGTTGTTCCACAAAGCTAATGATATGGGCCATGAACAAATGATCTAGGTCTCTTTCTCCAGAGGAGTTTAATTTAAAAACTACTAAACACTGGGTTCTCCCTTTGTTGCTGTGTAGAATCCTGATCGGCACATTACAGGTTTTGAGATGAATGCTGGGTGTACGATTTTTATTTTATGTACAATTCTTTTTTTTGTTTCTCCAGGATGTTGATCTTCTTGTGCTTTTCAATAAAGACTTGATAAAAAATACTAAACACTGAACAAGAAAACTACATCTTCACCATTTCCACTATTCTATGTTTAGGACTAAGAGCAGATTGACAGCAGTTGAAAGAGAAGGAACATATCGATACAAGAGCAGAAGAAATAAGGAACAGTTTGCAGCAGGTTGCAAAACATCCTGAAAACAGTTTGCTTTTAGATCGGCAGTGCCTGCAGTTAATTGCTTTGCTGCTGGCTGAAACACCGAGAATTGAAAGACATTAAGTAAAGCTGCTAACAGCCAGACCACTGCTTGAAGTAAGATCTGATACTATGTGTTTTTAAATAACACAGTTATTTAAGATCTTATCTATAGTGGTAAAAGGGAGACTGAAAAAATGTTAAACTGAGATTATTGGGTGGCATTTCATGAAAGTCAAGTAGAGATTTCAGTCTTACGCATAGACAAGCAGTCTGTGATGACTAGTGTAAGAAATAACCTTGTATAAAAACTGTAACCACTTTGGTATTCTTAAAGTCCTTCCTTCACTAATACACAAATGCAAGGTCATAAACCCCTCAACAGTTACTCACTTGATTTTGCTCAATAACTGATGATACTAAGCATATTAAGAGGTTTCTGGAAGGTTAATGTTAGACTTCTCATGTATTCTTATTTTAAACTATTTTCTACATCACAGCAACACACATACAAATCCTTTTTTCCTCAAAAGGTTTGTAGTTTAGTTGGCTTTTGTTTATAATTATGCATTTGCATTGATTTGTTTTGAAGCTCTGACTTTGTAGGTGTAATTTTGTAACATTATGTAGCAATGTGTATATTGTCATTTTTTTTCTTATATTTTATTATGTAAATTTTAAAGTATATCACATACCCATATACCTATCAATCTAGAGAAAAATAAAAAGATTTAATCATGTGGATCAAAGGGAGAAGGTTTTGGTGAACCCCTACCTCTGCTCACATCAGTTTTAAATGCTTTTGAAGAAACTCCCTACTTGTACGTCTGACTATATGTCATGATCAAGTGGAGGACATATGAGAAAATCAGGACAAACATTTTAACATAAATCTTTCCACTTCAAAGCATGCTGATACCCTGATTCATGTTCTGCAGCGTTTTCTGCTGTGAAAAGATCAGACTTGACACACTTAAAAAGGTTTGGGGCAGCCACCCATATATTATCCCTGGCTGCAATGGGTTGATTTTTAAGACAAGTGTCTTGGTTGGAGTCCAGACATGAACTGCCGAAGGCTTGAAAAGATGGCAGTTTTAAGTGACTAAACCGGAAGTGACATAGGGGAACCAGAAGTAGCCTTCTTCTGACATTAGTCTATGCGCCAGAACCGGAAGTGCCGTCCTCCTAGGCACCGGAAGTGCCATCATCCTAGGGTCAGGAAGCCAGAAGTGATGTCATCCTGGCCACTGGAACTGGATGTGACGTCATCCTGGCCACCGGAACCGGAATTCATGTCTTCAATGTTGTGTCAGACAGGTTTTCCCCGCAGCTGGTCTGCAGAGATAACAGGAGAAGGTTTAGTGCACCCCGCCACCCCCTGGCCTGGCGTAGAATTACCTTCATTTGTTCCATACAATGTCCTCCTACTTGCACATGTGTGACACTACATAACATGATTGATCTTCTTTGTACCAAACCAAACCTCCTTCTAATTTGGCATACTTCTCAGTCTTGTCTTTTTATTTACACTGTAGTACATGTTGCCAATTTTCTGGGGAACGATACCTTCTTGTTCTATTATGCTGTCCTCTGGGGTAGCCAAGTTCATTCAAGCAGCCCAGCTGGAAGTGTACTGCCTATTTCTGGACCTTTCTACCTTTTTAACCAGTCATGGGACCATGTGACTGTATGTCATATCCTGTCTGTTTTAGCCCTCGTGGATGTGGTTTCTCTTGGTCTGCATCCTATGACTTTTCTTACCCAAATGAAACAGAACATGCTGTGAAGTATCTGGAGTATCACAGACTCAATACATACTTTTAGTGAATTTCACATTTATCGTGGTTTTTTGACAGAGTGATCCATAGTCGGGTTGTAAGTGTGATTTTAGCATTCAGGTAAATGTCTTTCTTTTAACACTTGTTCCAATTATTGTTTCCCGGCAGTGTATGTTTTCTGTGGTTACCCTGCCCCAAAGCTGTAACTAGAACTACATTTCTAGTCAGGGGGAAGAGAAAATAGTAGTATATCAAGGAGGAGAGAAAGTGAGAAATTAAGACGAAAACAGACCATGTAAGGGCCACCTCCAGAAACTAACTTTAATAAAAAGTCCAGGCCAGTCAGTAGTGTAGTGTTGTGGGAAGAGTTAAGAGGTACTGTACCATGATGGAAGCTTTGGGGGTCTCGTGGGAGCCTAGATTACATTCCCCCAAGCCAAGAGTTAGAAGTCCAGCACCTCAGGGTGACAGTCACGGAATTGTTCTGTGTTGGCAAGAGCAGATAGCCTAGAGTCAGCCTTGATAACTTATTACTACTGATTGATTAGAAAGTTTAAGAAGATGTACAGTGGCACAACAAGAGTTATGGGCTCTTGTGAGCTGTTTTTGTTAGGATTAATATTATAAAAAAGAAACATGAAGGAATATTTGATGGAGAACCTGGCTAGTATAATTTGCAGAGATTTATGAACATATGAAATATTTTGGCAGGAGCCAATAAAACACGTTCTCCTAAACAAGTCCTGTGAGGCATTAAAACACACTTTTACATGTAACTTTGCATTTCTATTGCATAGTGAATACTAGGTTATGAATTAATTTTGGTACTCATGTATTTAAAATGTTTTGACATTTTGTTATTAAATATACTTTCATGATGGATTGAAATTCTTCTAAACTTAAGTTAGTGCCTCTTATATTCTTTTAAATGCTATGAATGTCGAGTTTCTGGCACTGTTATGTAACAAAAACAGTGTCTGTGAACAGTTGATTGATTGTAGATTGTTTTAGAGTGTATTATAAAGCTCCTTCTTAAACAAGGACACCATGAGCAGTTCTTATGGAAAATAAACGTGTCTCTTGTGGGGGCTCTGTAGGAAAAGCATAGTAAGGCTAACAACATTAAAATGCCAAAAAAATTCTTTGCATTCTTTTAGTCTATTCATGCCCTGCTTTACATGAGATAGTAACCTTTAAATCATCTGCTTCTTGCTCTTTAATAATGTTTTAAATCACATGATGGGGATATTTTTTATATTATCTTTACTTTATTGTTGCAATAAATACATAGATTGATAAATAACATTTTATTGATCCAATAGAGAAATTCACAAGAGCATTCAGATGTATTGATTGAAGCTCCTTATTCTTTAAAGGAGTGTTTGTAAAAGAGACACAAGTATTGAAAAGTCTTTCAGTGGTTGGCTTCTTAAACAAACATAAAGCTCATGGACTTAATCTTGGCTGTCAATGAGACTCATGCCACCTATGAGCAGCATGAAAAACCTTTTGTAACTCTTATAAACCTTTTTCTCAAGCAGACATACTTTAGGATGTGTGTAATGGACTCTGAATTGACAAAAGGGCATGCAAGCAGCTAACACAAAGAACCATTTATGTTGAAGATGACCTGTGTGCAAATGACAGGCCTATGCATGCTTGAAGCAATTACATATGCTTATTACAAATGTTTCCTGTAGTAGCACGTTTTACATTCAGATTATTGAGGCTTGCCTACACTGTGGTCAATATATATAAATATCTGTCCAGACTCTTTTCTTTTTTTAAACTTGTAGCTACTTGCTGGTGGAATGAGTGGCCCACCTCCATGTGAAATTCTGACTCCCTCAATGTGTTTGAGAAGCACTTGAGGACTCTCGTTTGGTGAATTTATGTTTGATATTAGCTGTTATGTTAAAATAACCAAAGATATGTTAAACCTAACTTATACTAACTATCTTAAAGGTTTTATTACCTAGGTATTGTACTAACTTGTATTTTGTTCTGAGCTCTTCACTTTTGTACCCTTGTCCTGTAACACTTGTTCCCAATCTGTCCACCAGACTGATGTTTACTTGATTATGTTGACATCTTTTGTAAGTCGCTTTGGATAAAAACACCTGCTAAGCAAATAAATGTAAAACGTATAAAATGTGTGAGTCATTGCGGCTGGTTGTGAGCCACTTGGTTGTTTTTGAGAGAGTAGATGATAAGACAAGACATTAGAAAGCTTTCATTTTATAAACTGTCTGATAAGTCAAAGACCTATCAGAGCATATTACTATGATAATATAATATAAAGTAAATAATAAAGTAAAGTAAATAATATAATATAAAGTAAAAAGAATATATATTTTTTTAATTTGTGGAGACCACTTTGAAATCTAAAACATTACGTTCTCCAGATTGTGTTGTGTTATTTTAACTTTTAATACTTTAAAGCAGAAGTGTATATTTTACATGAGGACTGAACATTAAAAAGCATTAGATTCTTTATGGAATAAATATTACAAGATAAAAAGCTATCAAACCTTCTGATAACATCAATGACAGCTATAACAGCTGTCATCTGTTTTACTGTATCTGAAACTTGTAATTCACAGGAGGCCTTGTGGTTTTGCATATGACTTTTTGTTAATTAGGAAAAGTAATATTTTCAAACATAATACAGAAATAGCCAAATGTATACTTGACTACCAGTCTCAGTTTACCAAAGCTACTTTTCTAAGCAAAATAGTGTGTGAAAAGGTACTTTTAACAACTATAAAAGAGGAATTGTTTATTATATGAGGCAGCAATAATAAACCAGACGTGGGCAGAGCCTAAATACCCAATGAACTGTTGTTTCCTTCTCAGGCCACGTGGCTTTTGTCACCGATCTCAGTTTCAAGCAGGGATTTCCCCAGAATATTTCTGGTGAGATGCCGGTTTCTTATCAAATGGTCACTCCTTCACACTGTGTGTAGATTTGCACTGATCATGACTTGAAATGGCATATCCCACACCCTGGGTTTTGCACTGTTTCATTTGAGGTTTGCCATTTACTTACACTTAATGAACTGTTTTGTAACCTTCACATTTTATTTTGACCACAGTAGTGTCACTCTAATTTATGCAACACACGTGATCAGGAAGTTAGAAAAAGAAAAAAAAAAAGGGTCTTTATTTTTTTTAACTTTGATATGCGAGCCTTGCTTTAGCAGTACGCACTAAAGACTTCTTGTTTACTAGTTATATGCTTAAAACATAAGACAAGCTCTTCATTGCTTTCCATCCCACAGGAAATACCACTGTCTGAAATCCTCCAAGTGGACCCAGCTCGAGACTTTGCTAATCTGGCACAAGGCAGCAATCCTCATTGCTTTGAGATCATTACAGACACCATGGTATATTATGTTGGTGAAAATAATGGCGGGAACTACCAGAATCCTGTGTTGGCTGCCTCTGGAGTGGGATTGGAGGTGGCCCAGAGTTGGGAGAAGGCCATTCGACAAGCTCTGATGCCCGTGACCCCTCAAGCTAGTGTGTGCACAGTTGCGGGACAAGGAAAAGATCACAGTAAGCAACATGATTTTTATTATGAATTAAATGGACTTCATTGCTAAGAGTTTCACATTGTTGATTTGTTTTAGACTAGACATTTAACAGATGGGTTTGGATTAATAATCTACTAATCTATTTAATCTAATAATAATTTCTTCAGTTATAAAATTAATTTATTTAACATGTTTTGGGGGCACTTAAAGTGACAGAATTCACCGATTTGGGTCTACAGTATTGCCTTAATATTTAAACTGTGTACAGCATACAGTTTTGAGGTTCTTGTTTAATTGATTTTTTTGCTTGGTTTAGTTACCAGCCTGTTTAAGTGAATGATAGCTACTTTCAGCCTGAACATTATCTCTGTGTTCATGTGGCTTTTTCTCCCAACTCTCAAGGCAGTTAATGTCGATTGTCATGCGTCTTCTCAGGTTTGCTCCCAAATGAGTAACTGTGACTGTAGCCTACCACCTTGTTGAAGGTTTGTTCCTGCCTTGTGCCCACAACTCTTGGTTTAGGCTCCAGCCCCATTCTTTTATTGAAGGAATTCAGTAAATGAATGAATGGATCTTGTATGAAATAAAATAAAACCACGCATGTCAATTGAACTTTATTGCACTTGAGATGTACAGAATCAAATGATTATGCTCTGCCTATTGTTTTTTGTAAATTCTCTTAGTCATTTTGAATAACAAATAGAGCATGATCATAATTAAATGGTGTCGCTTAGTCACAGTTCACGGGATTCAGGGTTGATTCCCAAGTTCAAGAACTATGTGGAGTTTTCATGTTCCAGCTACCTTTTCCTTCCACATATTAAAGATGTGGGGACTATAAACTGACCAACTGTCTGTGTGTGTCAGCGTGCCTCTTAATGGGCTGACAATCCATTTCTTGTTAACTGCTTCTTGCTTGAATAGACTCAGGTCAACAAACATTAACAGTTAAAGAATTTGTAAGAAGACACATTTGTTAGATTCTCTGCCATGTGTCAGTTACTGATTTAAATATTTTGGTGATCACTTTTTTCTGGCTCCTCTGTTTTCAATGACTTCTGACACCAAGCGTAGCTATTTGATTTATAAGATTTTGCCACAACTGCATAGATTAAAAAATAGTTTTTATTTTGTAATAACAATAGTATTTTGTGATTGTGTTGTTATCCTTTTAAATATTTTTTTTCCAGTTACGTCGCTCTGATTTAACTCCTTGCATGTTACTTTCTGCTGTGCTTCCCCTTTCTTTAGGTAAGAAGTAAAACAAGATTAAGGGCACTTCTAGTTTACCACATAATGGAAACGTGCTTTTCAATCTCTTTCTCTCTCTCTGTTGTGGTTTCTATATTTCTGTGGTTTCTTTGGAATTTTATTATTCTCTCTATATTTGCTGGTTGATTCTATACTTTTCAGGACTGTCCATTGATATTGTGTGATTCCCCTTTAATTATTTATACTTAGTTTGTTGGTAATGTTGTCCCTAAACCGAAGAAAGCATGAAATGAAAATGAGATAAGAATAGGAGGATGTTATTTTTTTTCTAATTTCTACTTGTTTTACTTGAATGGCTAGATTTACACCTTAAAACTCCATAGTCACAGGTTCAAGCCACTGTTCTGTCACTGTCTAGTTTTAATTTGCTCTAAGCAGATTACTTGTATGGACCCAATTTTTTATGCTAATCCAAAAGATGTTAGATTGATTAAGGTATGTAAGTTAGCTGGCACTGTGTAATGAAGTAGGAGTATTGCATGAATATGCCCTGCAATAGAATGGAGTCTTGTCCAAATGTTGTTCATGTCTTGCACCTTGAATAAGCGCCAGCTCTTCTCATTCCTAAAGCAGAGTGTGAGGTCTTAACATTAGTGAATGAGTGACTTATTTCACTTTGATTTCCTTTCTTCATATGCCAGGTCTAATTTGATCCATGCAGTATTGCATTCAGTACAGATACAAATGACTATACAAAGCAAAAACCTTTCCAATGAATTGCCTGTGTGCTCCACATCTTCCAGTGAAAATCTACTTTTGTCCATTTGTACACTTACAAAAAGTTGAAACAATGGTCATTGTACTGTGTGACTTGTGTATCAACAATATTTGCTAAAATTGTGTTATTTGCAGCTGATCCAAATATGTGTTCACAACACAGGAAATTCTGGAATGTAACACATGTAAATCATTCTTGATTTAGCCAGTAAGTTTTGCCTTGAGTAAGCTCTGTAAAAGTAAAAATAAAAAACGTTTCTACCCTATTGACACTTTCATTTTAAAGCAACTTACATTTGGTTACAATTAAGATGATAGCATAAATCATTTCCAAAGTCACTTGGGATAAAGCAAGTACAAAATATGTACAAATATACATTTGAAATATTTCAAATGGTACTAAAAATCTAAATGGGCTGTTTTACTATAATACATATGTATGCCAGAGAGAACACAGTTCATGTCATGGAGCCAACATTAACTAGGAGTTTAATATGAAAATAAAATAGTAAATTTCTTGTTTTATTGAACATCTCTGAATTATTCATTCAAGTGTGTTGTTCAATTATTGAGCCAACAGTGGTTTGCTTTCCTCTAGAATTAACATGCTTCTGGAAACTGTTGTCCACTTCCTTATTCCTGTCAGCCCTTATTAAAGTGTTTTATGCTTCTAAACCAGGGGCTCTCAGTCACAGTCCTGGAGGGCCGTAGTGCCTGCAGGTTTTTGTTCCAACCCAGTTGCTTAATTAGGAAATAATTCTTGCCAATAATTTAATTTCATGGCTTGTTAGTGCTTTAACTCTGCTATGTCAGGTAATGCTCATATCCTAGATTTTCTTCCAAATGACATGAAGGCTAAAATGGATGAGTAATTCTCAGTCCTTCACTTTTTTCTCTTCACTTTCCTTCCAAGTATTTATTTAAGCACAAGAGTGCATGATAAATACACACAGGTGTAAACGGTAACATACTAAATTGGGAAATGCTGGTCTCTTTTGTCATTTGCATGTTATTGCTAATTAGGAGTAATTAAAAACCAGGAATACAGCTGTTTAAGACTAAAATAAGCAATAAGGGTTCAAAACCTTAACGAGTGAGACAACTAAAGTGAAACAAAAGTGTTACTTAAGCAATAAGTGCTTCTTATGAAGAATTTGTTTGGAGCAAAAAACTGCAGCCACTGCGACCCTCCATGACTGTGTTTAAGGACCCCTATTCTAAACGTTATTATGCATTTTTTTACTCATTGGTTTGGTGATTAATTTTTTTTTTAGTTGTCCAGCCAGTCAGCTTCCCACCAGCTAAGTGTCAGACACCCATTTCATAATATTTGTGCTGTATGATCTGTTAATATGAGATGCAGAAAGCTCTAGAAATGTCAAGTTTTAATAAAATTTCCAGATTTATTTTATTTATTATATGGCAATAACACATGGTACAGCATAATTTCACAAGAAATATAAGTATGTCAAAGTCAATATAACTGTATACAGATTATGTACGAGCGATGTTCAAAAAGGTTTAGCACTTTTTTTAAACTCTATTTATAAAGAAATTCTAAAACAAGTTACATCACTTATCTACATAGTCACCTTCATTTGCAATGCAATTTTCTCAGCGTCGTACCAGCTTTTTAATGCCCAATTACTACTCCTCCCGCCTTCACCGTTCCCAATGAAAATATAAAAGTGCGGAAACTTTTTGAATGTCCCTCGTATAAGTATATTAATAAAACAACAGTTAAATTTACTCTGAAATCACAATAAACGGCCAGTGAAAATGTATAGTTCAGCATTTTTTGTCCATTCAATCACAGATTAGGGTACTAGGGAAGGGTTCTCTACAATAGAAAAGCGTGTTTGGTTAAGTTCACCTCAGATCCATTCTGGACTAGGAGTTACTCCCTACGTAGAAAGAAGTACGCCACATCTACCATGTCCTATACGGATTTTGTTAGGGTTTTTCCAAACTTGGGGGAACATTTCAAATCCAGGAGGTCTCTCTGTTGGTTATTTGGCTATAAATATCATTGGCAGTTGCCTGAATCCAGGATTCTTCCCTCTGTACATAAAAATTTTCTTCTCACAGCTGATCGTATAAACAGTTGTCTAGGTTTTAAAAAGGCCATTGGGATATTGTGATGTATAGGTAGCTGTGCTTTACCAATGATTTTCCTGCATTCTAGCTGTAAGGTCTTCTGCCTTCATAAGGTTGGGGGTGAAATGTGTCTGGATGTAGGAAGCCAAAAAAAATACCTTGTCTTGATGCAACCACTAATAATATACATAGTCATGTTAAGTTGCACATCCAGCTGTTTAGCCACATTGGTTCCCCATATTCTGCTGTGATGTACACAAGCCCTAGAGCCGAGCATGTCAGTGTTATAGCTATAGTACCTCAAGATATTGTGCTCAGTCTCTGTAAGATATTATTTATATTATATATATATTATTTTATTTATTATAAGATATTACGCAAGGAATAGATCTTCTGTTTTATGGAAGTAAGAGAAAAAGAACAAAGGTCAGGGAAATAAAGTATATGGGTTAAGAAAGAAAAGTCAGCAAAGATGATTGAAGGAAAAGCATTAGAAGCAAATTGAATCTTTTGCCATTAAAAAAAACACAATATCTTTTGTTCACATTATCATCATAGAGAAAAGTCCAATAAGAATTTAGCGTAATTACTATGAACATTAACAGTATTGTGGGAAATAAAATCAAAGGAAACAAAGAAATAACTTGCATACTTAAGAAATATCATAAGCCCTTATATTCCGTATATATAGTTTACAGATGATGAGGCTCAAACCAATGATTTCTGTCATAAAATATTAGTACCACAACTTAATACTCCCATTTGTAGAAGCTTTTGAGGTTCAAATTAAATTCATATACTCTAAACTACATTAGGCCTAGGCGAGTATCCAGTAGAATTTTATATAAAAAAGAAAAAAAACTGCCAAAAATATTATAGCAAGTGTCAGTTGCTGTACGAAAAAAAGGTAAAATGCGTACTTACTAGAATATAAATTATATAGACCACTTTCACTTCTAAATAAAAATAATAAAATCCTGGTAAATGTTTTAGCTAAAAAACAGAGAAAGTGCTCCCCTCATTAGCATCGAAAGGTCAAGCTGGATTTACTAAAGACAAATACTTAGTATCCAGTTTTCAGTGAAAGTTTCAGTTGATATAGTTTTCTACAGAATCCAAATTTCCAAAGTTTTTACTATCCTTCAGTGCAGAAAAATAGTATGATAGTGTACAATGGGGATGTCAAATTACCTTACCTAATTGGTAACTTGGGTTTTGTCCCAATATATTTACTGGGATTAAACTGATGTGTACTAGTCCAAAAGCCTCAGTCTTTATAATGAATATAAATTGGTATATTTCAAATAAGAATGTGGAACTAGACAAGGCAGTCTATTATCATGAATAATTTTTGAAGTTGCTTTGAACCCCTAGTTATCCATCTCTAAATGCAGTCAAAGATAAAAGGGACCATGGGGAAAAGGGCCGAGTCAAAAATATTTTTTATGCCAATGAATATGCTGCATATCTGAGAGCCATATTTTGTTTTCCATTACTATTATATTTCCTGGGAGAATCTTATACAATCTGTAGATTCAAAATTGATTTTAATTTGAATGTTTTATGCAGTGTATTCTTTTGCATGCTACACCAAAATAGTTATTATTATTATCCATCCATCCATTATCCAACCCGCTACATATTATCATTATTATTATTACTGATTGTATCAGAATAATTTAAATTCCTGTAAATTATTATTGCAAGAAAACAAAAGTATCTTTAAAAATAATTTTGGTAATACAATAGAATCATTAAACAGGATGTTAAGAGATGGTCCTTCCTCTATTTCACTTTAGACGGGAGAATCAGTCGTGTTAAAATTAAACTCCTATATTTGTTTCACAACATTCCTACATATAT
This sequence comes from Polypterus senegalus, assembly GCF_016835505.1. NCBI lineage: Eukaryota > Metazoa > Chordata > Cladistia > Polypteriformes > Polypteridae > Polypterus > Polypterus senegalus. The sequence continues at coordinate 153,678,581 of NC_053156.1, read as the reverse complement.
TTACAAATCCTTCTGTAAGACATTAAATTCAATTGTAACCTCATTTATCTGGAATTTAAAATAAGTAAGCAAATTAAAAAGATCTAAAGTTGAAGGACATTAGGCGTCGCCGTGAGTGGCAGCCTTTCCAGCAGCTCCGTTACGACTTTATATTTCTACCTTTTTCTCTATATCTCTTATCACTCCTACCACTTTCTTTTGCTCTTCTATCTATCTATCTATCTATCTATCTATCTATCTATCTATCTATCTATCTATCTGTCTGTCTGTCTGTCTGTCTGTCTGTCTGTCTGTCTATATAAAACTGGAGGCAGCATGGCACTGCCTTACATTCAGATCTACTGGGCTACAAATATATGTATAATAAGACATTACAAATTGGCAGAAATCTATGTTTCCACATCTGCTCAGTTAGATATGGAAAGAGCATCTTGTGCAGAATCCTCTCTGAATACTTTGCTCTGTACTCCAATAAAAACTAATTGTCATTCATTTACCAGTAACCCAGTGGCTCACCATTTATTAAAGATATGGAACCAATGCAGGACACATTATATGTTGTTTTTATACTGTATATTCTTTCAGCCTTCGTTAACCTAATTTAAGAAAGTCATTAGGAATCGTAGGTATCATGACACACAGAGTTAATATTGATAACATATTAGTATAATTTGAATAGAGTGTATTGATTACATATTAGTGTCCTTTGAACTATTATGCTTTAAATGTAATTTTCCAGTGGCTCACTTTCTCTTCTATATACAAATAAGAAACTTTTTTTTAAAAGCAACCTACACAACATCCCTCGAAACCTAATTCACCTAAAAATTGCTTGTTCACATATAGCACCTACAGCATTCAGACCCCTTCTTTCTTTTTACACAGTTTACGTTGCAGCCTTATGTTAAAATCATTTACCTTTATTTTTTCCCTCATCAAAAACACTTAATACCCCAATTTGACAAAGAAAACACTGGATTTTTAGGAGTTTTTGCAAATATATTAAAAGTAAAAAAAATGTGTATATATATATATATATAAAACCTGAAATACCACATAACAAAAGTTGTATGTTGGGACTGATTGAGTTAGAGTAAATGTGTGGTTAACAGATTGTAAATATGGGACAAGAATTTTTTCCAGCACTTTGTAATCAGAGTTTATCAAATAAATCAGGCAAGGGCTTGGAACACTCAAATAACTCTTTCCTTGATTTAAAATAATTGTGGTAATGGCCTTTTAACTGAGAGATTCTTTTCTGTGCAGATAATGACAGCAATAAACATCTGAAATGTGGGGTAAATGACTAATTGCAAAGTGTGACTAAAAGCTCAGGTACAGTCAATCTACCTTTAAATTCAGTCATTAAGAAAAAGTAATCTAGAAGAAAGATTCTTCCCCAGTGATATTAGGGAGACTTTGACTTTCCAAGAAAGAATTACCAAAAGAAGGAGAAGGGTTTGAAATTTTAGGACAAAAATCAAAGAAACATTTGTTAAGCTTGGCACCTTTATTGGTTATGATTTGACCACCTTAATGGCTGCAACTGAAGTGCATAAATCACATCTTTTAAGCCTAACAGCTAACTGGGTTTTGGCCCAGCCACCTAGTATTGCACCCATTGTGTGATGGACCGTACAATGGAGAAGCAGAGAATTTAATTACGTCCAATTTAAAGAAGTGTGGAATTACTGTACTTTCCAATGAGCCAATCAACTAGCAAACACAATCTTGGAATCACAGGTGAAGCCTTTTATAGGACTGTCCACAGACCTGGAAGTGAGAGCAATGAATTTGGATGGTTTGGAGGTGGTTTCTTGGCCAAAGTCTGTATTTTAGAGTAGAGAAAGATTAATCTTCATGTGGGCATCATGAGGTGTAAACAACAGAAAATGACACATTACAAGACTGCATCTCTGTTTCGAGGGGAAGTAGGGTTTTTTTTTTTTTAAATTGACTGTTCTTTTGCTTAGTGGTCTATTAGATTAATAGTACAACATACTAATTTGTACTTCTTATTCTTGATCAAGGATCTGCAAAATCAGTCACAAAGGAGCCTAGTGGCTACAGGTTTATGTTCTGACCTATTTCTTAATGAGAAGTCACATATTGCTGTTGAAGCACTTATTGCCCAAATTACATTTTTCTGCCTCATTTTAGTTGTCTCACTTGTTAAGATTCCCCACCTATAACTGCTTATTTTAGTCTTAAACAGCTACATTCACTGTTTGTTAATTACTCCTCATCAGCAATAAGATGTAAATGATAAAGGTGCCATTAGTTCTCATTTAACTTGTTTCCTTTTACACCTCTGTGTATTAATCAATAAATTGGGAGGAAGCTGAAGAGAGAAAGTGAAGAACTGAAAGTTAGTAATCAGTTTCAGGCTACAATTCACTGGGATGATAGACTTGGAAAGGAAAAAAATCTGCGATATAAAATGACCTGAAATGGCAAAATGAAAACACTAACAAAGCGTAAAATTAAATAACGTCTATCACTGCTAAGATTGGTTTCTAATAAAGGAAATAGGTTGGAACAAAAACCTATACCTACTATGACCCTTCAGGACCGACTTTGCAGACCCGTGTTCTAGATGATTAGACATTTAGTCAGTGCTTTAGGATTATAAAATAAAGAATCAGATATGAACTCCAAATTCATATACAGTATGTAAATGTTCAGACCATTTGCTTTTTTACATTCAGCTGCCTAGAAGTAAAATTCACATACTTATCTCACTAATTTGTACATGTATGCTGTCTGCTTATAACTTTAGGTAACATTCATTTTGAGCAGCTACAGCTGGTAATTGTCTTCCAGTTTTGTGGGTGGAGTGGTGGACCTGAGGCTAGGGATTTGCACTGACAATCGGAAGGTTGCCGGTTTGAATCCCGTAAAATGCCAAAAGTAACTCTACTTCGTTGGGCCCTTGAGCAAGGCGCTTAACCTGCAATTGCTCTGCCCTGGGTATGATGTTAATCTGCATCCAGCCCCACCAGCATGTCTTCTGACTTACAGAGAAAAAACCTGGGGGTTGGTGGCAGAATTGGCACTCTGGCCACCAGTGGCGTAACGTAGTGGGGGTGGCAAAATTTCACAATAAATAATAATAATATCTTGTAAAAAATTTGAACCATTTCATTTCAGATTTTTGTCGCTCCTACGATTCGGACCGATTGAAATGAGCACGGAATTTTTCATTACTTATTCTGTGACAAAACTGGGGAATCCCCTTTCTTTAAATGAATGTATAATAATGACATCTTGCTCATTGTAGCGACTGGCAAAACCGTCTGTACTCAGTACAGTAAAACATATATACATTACTTTTTTATTTGTAACCTGTACAATACACAATAATGATGATTGTTCTTGCCGAAAAATTATTTAGAATTACTGTATATTTTAGTCTTTTAAATTGAAATACCTAAATAAGGGGGCGGCAAAATTTTCCTCCGCCCCAGCAGCTGACACCCACGCTACGCCACTGCTGGCCACCATAAAAAAATTCACACTGGTTCCATTCCATCTGAACTAGTGTGGTGCTGAGGAGTCACTTGTCACATGACTGCACTCGGGTCCTAATATGGAATCCTGAGTTGGTTCATCATGTGGTGGGTGCAGCAATGCGCTGTATCAGCGTGTGCTCCTAACCTCTCTCCTTCCAATCTTGCACAGTAATGTGGTACAGTTTCTCACAATTCTTAACAGAGAATCTCAATTTCTTTTCATGATCATCTTGAAATGCTTCCATCCATTTCCAATGGACTGAGTCCTGGCCTTTGATGAGGTCACTTGGGAGCATTCTAATTCTTTTTGCTTGTACCATCCATGTTCATCTTATTTCCTATATAGCAATTTTCCCTCATCCTACTCTTTAAGCTATTTTTCATGTCATCCTAGGAATATTTTGGAAAAAAGCATAGATAGAACAAACTTCTTGTACAAATAACAGTAAGGACAAAACATTAGAATTGTTCAGCCTTCAAACAGTAAAGTGTAAGCCTGCAAAATATAAAGCAAGTATAACATGTATATAGGTTAGGAAGTGACTGGGCGGGAGAGATGAAAGGGAAGACAAACCAGAGTTGGCGTGAAAAGCAATCATTAAAGGAGGTGAAGCTAGAGATTAAAAGGTTAGTTGGTCATTCATTGCTGTGTAATCTCAGTTTCCATTATGTTTGTTTGAATGTATTTTTGAAACACTGTGCAAGTCCACATAGACAAAGATCAGTGTGGGGACTGACAAAGGACAAGACATGACCCACAGTAGACTCAGTGCGTTCTTTCATCTTGACAGCTCCAACATGTTCTCTGAAATGAACTGAATGCCATCTCTCTGTTTCATCTACATGGAATTTCAGACACTTTCAACAAGAAATGCAGGAACAAACTGGATATCTTTTTGTAACATTACAAAATAGTGGGTCCAAATTTGACTCATTTAATTTTGATCCAGTGGCTCATGATATTACAACAAATTCCCAGATAGGCATATGAGTTTGCAGACAAGAAATTAGCATAGTTCAGGAGGTTAGTGTTGGAAATCATAGGTAGATTAGGAAAAATGCCTTCACTGGAAGCTCTCATCTATAAAATATGGAAATAATGTTTAATAATCTGAGGAGAAGGAAAAAAAAATAGGACAATTAGGTGGATTGAAGGGGATACACCTTCCAGTTGTATTGTACATAATACAGAGAAAGTAAAAGGTTGATATCCCAGGCTATATTTCCATAGTTGTTTTTCTTCAAAATCATCTGCTGTCAAATGATTTATTTTTTATTTACTTAAATAAGAGGCAGTATTTGAAAATATGTCCACAACATTTTGCTGTCAAAGAATTAAGATAAACATTCTACTTACTGTACATGTGGACCTTTTTCTGAATGTTGTTTGCTGTAACTCATATTTGTCTAGGACATGAGAGGCCACTGTATCTTCTCTTATATCAGGTAAAGCAGCAATTGTGTGCAATAATGTTTTGGAAAAATAATTTCCTTAATTCTATTATTGAAGACAAGCTAAATACTCTTTCAAATTTTTGTTTTTATTGCAAAATTGTGATGTATTGATTAAATACAAGATTGGTTAAACGTAAATGTGCTTAATAGTATTAATTTATTGCTGCTTATTGTTTTAAAAAAACGTATTTAAAAATGTATGCTTTGTTTTCTGTTTTGCAGAGGAACTCTCAATCAGCATATCTGTTTCAAACTACCAGATTCAGGAGAATGTGGTAAGTCTGATGACATTCTTATTTTTGCCATGCCATTTACAGCTTACTTGTTTGATAGAGGTACCCTTATGGGGAGGCATTCAACATCACCATTGAGGAAGTCACATATAATGTATCTGTACTGCTTTGCTGAGGTAAATGGTAGACTTACAGTATATATGCTCTTTATGTACCGTATGTATGTATGTATGTATGTATGTATGATATATATATGTATGCAGGAAGCCAGTGGTGCAGCTGTCAATTGTGGTATTCTCATCTGAATACCAGTTGGGCTGCACGGTGATGGGCTGTGAGTACAGGTCTCATTGGAGGACATTCAGACCTCATGCCAACCTCATTTAGTCTGTTTCTGACATGCACAACAGTAACCAGCTGGAGGTCATTCTGTAGGGCTCTGGCAGTGTTCTTCCTGTTCCTCCACATACAAAGGATACTGGTCCTGTTGTTAGGATGATGCCCTTCTATAGCCCTGTCCCTGTCCCTGGCTCCTCATGTAAAGTCCTGTCTCCTGGTATGTCCTTTATGCTCTTGAGACTGTGCTGGGAGACACAGCAAACCTTCTAGTGATGGCACGTAGGAGGAAGAGATGGACTACCTGTGCAACCTTAATCGGCTTCAGCTACCGCCTCATGCTAGCAGTAGTGACAAGGACACTAGCAAAATGCAAAACTAGAAAAGAATCAGTCAGGAAGGATAAGGAGAGAGCAATGGTCTATGGCCACCACCTGCAAAACCATTCCCTTTTTGGGAGTTTTCTTGCTGTTGCCTCTCCAGTGAACCTGTTGTCACTTTCATTTGCAACAAAGCAGGTGAAGTTGATTCTCAATCGGTTAACTGGACAGATCAATATCTGTGAAGCTTAAGTAACTTGGTGTTAGACTGTGATGATTAAGTGTTTCCTTAGTGTATTTGAGCTTTGCATGCATCTCTCTCTCTCTCTACATATATATATACAGTAATCCCTCGCTATATCGCGCTTCGACTTTCGCGGCTTCACTCTATCGCGGATTTTAAATGTAAGCACATCTAAATATATATCATGGATTTTTCGCTGGTTCGCGGATTTCTGCGGACAATGGGTCTTTTAATTTATGGTACATGCTTCCTCAGTTTGTTTGCCCAGTTGATTGCATACAAGGGACGCTATTGGCGGATGGCTTAGAAGCTACCCAATCAGAGCATGTATTACATATTAACTAAAACTCCTCAATGATATAAGATATGCTTCCCGTGTGGTGCTTGATTGTTTGCTTGTCTCTCTCTATCTCACCCTCTCTGACATTCACTGCACCTGACGGAGGGGGTGTGAGCAGAGGTGCTGTTTGCGCTGTTTGCCTAGTGGATATGGACGCTCCTCTAAGAAATGCCGCTTTATCGAGGTGGTTCCGCATACTTAAAAGCACAAAAGCACACTTATTGATTTTTTGATTTTTTGCTTTAATCTCACGCGTTCTTTCTCTCTCTCTGACGTTCTCTGCGCCTGACGGAGGAGATGTGAGTAGAGGGGCTGTTTGCACAGAGGCTGTTTGCTTAGAAGATACTGACGCTCCTCTAAAAAATGCCGCTTTATTGCTTCGGCAAACTTAAAAGCACACGTATTGATTTTTTGATTGTTTGCTTTTCTTTGCGAGCGATCTCTCGATCTCTCTCTCTCTGAAATTCTCTGCTCCTGATGCAGACACTCCATTGAAGAGAAGATATGTTTGCATTCTTTCAATTGCGAGAAAGAACTGTCATCTCTGTCTTGTAATGAAGCACAGTTTAAACTTTTGACTAAAGGGTGTTTTTTCATGTCTGGAGGGCTCTAATAATATTAACAGTGTGGGAGAGTTTATAAGGGCTTAAAATATATAAAAATAACCATACAAACATATGGTTTCTACTTCGCGGATTTTCACCTATCACGGGGGTCTGGAGCAACCCCAGCGATCGAGGAGGATTACTGTATATATATATATATATATATATATATATATAAAAATATAATCCAATCTATCCGCTTTTCACGAGAGAACTACTTAATGGAGTTAGATTTTTTTTTTCTATAATTTGCTTGAACTTTCCAGTTGATTTTCCAACCTCTTTCATCTCGCTGAGTATCATAGTTCACTTGGCTACCATTTTATTTTTGTGAATTCGAGAGAGACATAGCGGGCCAAGGGGAGGGAGGACCCAAGAGGAGGGGGCGGGGCCCTCCTCACTCACGCACCAGCCTCAGGGCGTATCTTACATCCGCTTAGCTAGTGAATGAGAGAACTATTTAATGGATTTAGATCAGGTTTTTTTCTAAAATTTGCTTGAACATTCTGGTTGATTTTGCGACTTCTGTCATCGCGCTAAGAATCATAGTTCACTTGCAGGAGCGATACATTTGCGCTAATCCGAGACAGAGGCTGTGGGCCAGGGGTAGGGGGAAGTGTGACGTCAGGAGTGGGGAGTCAATCTTCCTCTCTGTTTTGGAGCGTAACTTGCCTCCACTTAGCTAGCAATACCTTATTTGTTTATTGATTTTTAAAGTTTGTCCTGTTTCACTACTACGCAGGCAGAGCTGTGGGGAATGGCTACTGTGTGTATGTGTGTGTATATATATATATATATATATATATATATATATAAAAGGAACTTACTGAAATGAATGCAGGTTGCATAGTTGCAAAAACAACCAAAAATAACATAAATTGGGCTTTCATTGTGATTAAATTTTGACACATTAATGATTCATGTCAAAAATAATACAGATCTTCTTGATGCTGTTAAATTAACATTATGACAGCCTGACAGGGCAAAGTCATTTACTTAACCCAAATGCCTATTCAATAACATGGTAATGTAATTACGAAATGAGAATAATTTTATTTATTGCTTAGAATTTTTGATAATACATATTTTTATTAAAATTAAACATGATTATATGAACATCTTTGTCTGCCACTCTCCTTGGATGTAGTTAAGTTAATTCTGATTGTAAAAGCATGCATTATTTTAATGTTATACTTTTGGGTAACATTTGTTTAGAAATGAAGTACATAAAAAATTACAAATCATAAAGAAGTGAAATGATAAAGCCTATATAAGGAAAATTCACTTAAATCAATCTATCCATCCATCCATTTTTGAACCTCCTCATTCCTATTCATGGTCTTATGAGGGTGGGGCCTGTTATGGCAGCATTGATCATGAGCTAAGAACCATCTGTAGCCTGTAACACACTTACACAGATCCATACTCTTTTGGGGTCAGTATACCTAACAGGCACATCTCTAGGTTATGTAAAGAAGACAAGAGTGTCTAGAGTAACTTTCCTGCAGAAACAAGGATATTGTGCATGTACTATGTGTGCAGTGACCAGGCTAGAATCTAATCCTAATCTCCCAAAATTGTGAAACAGAAGAACTAATCACAATTTTACGACATTTAAAAATAATCTGGGTAGTTTACACAGAAGGAAAGTACAGGTTATTTTATTAAAGTAATACAGAAAACCACTGTTTTATCTATTGCAAAAAACTATGAAGTACAATGTTTCAAAACAAGCTTTTTTAAGTTTAAAAATGTATTTGAAATTGTTATTTTTTTCACAGGATATAAGCTCTGTATATCAGATATTTGCAGATGAGGTTTTGGGATCTGGACAGTTTGGAATTGTATATGGAGGTAAAAAGAATTCTTGTTCTTTTGTTATCTAGCTTAATTTTATTCTTTGTTACACTATATTCAAACCAGAGAGACAAACTCTTTTAATTATAAGTCTCATGTTTCTGTTGTAGTTTTTTATAATGACAGATCTAAACCTCCATCACGTCAATATCTTGCTATTTAGCTGTAAGTGCCATTATCTGTATTTTATAACAATGTTTGCCACATCATCATTCCAACTGGGCCACCTTTTGTTATGTTCAATTAGTTGCAAATACAAAGAAATTGAGTTTCTTTCCTTGTTTTCAGTTTTTCCTACTTCTGATGCAATGCCAGGTTGTAGTAGTTTATGGTAGTCACATTAACACAAGTTTGCTAAAGTCTCTTATTCTCATTTGTAAACCCTAATATTATTATCTCAATATTAGGAATGGTGAGTTTTGTTTTTCAGTTTTGGTTTTATATAACTGACTTTCTAAGAAAGCTAGGCTATGATGACCCTACTAAAAAACCTGAGATGATGAAAGAGCTAAGCTTTCAAAAGCACTGGTACATTACATTTAATTATACCGTATGTTCCAAATACACAAAGGAGACAAGTGCATCCTGAGAGAAATATTACACAAAAAAAATACAATATAAGTTTCAGGTTGGTAGTTGCAAGATCAGTATATAATTTTTTGTATTGTTGCAGATCTCTGACACAGAATGTTTGCTGGTCTTCAACCCAAATCCAATAATGCATAAATGGCACCTGAGTGAACCATTTAAACATTTTTTGACTTATGTCATTTATTGAATTAGCAAAGACTGCAAAGCCTTTGTAATTTTAGAATCTTTATCCCTAAATTTCTGTTGTGTAAACCCATTCTACAAAAAAAACAAAACAAAACTGTATTCATGATTCTGAGGTTTCAGCACATATGCTGTAAGTAACTAGACATTGATTTATTTAGATATTTGACTTTGATACATATTTTTTTAATTTTTAAAAAATGTAAGAAATGTCCTTGTCTCTGTAAAAATGTGTAAAATGATTAATTTGGTGACAAATATCTATTGACCTTACCAGTGCCAACATTGTTGTCTTTTAAACAAAAAGCAGCATGTGTATACAGTTTGTGTCCTCAATATATTGCCACGGTTTATAGTACTAGGGTGTTGTACCGTGTTAGCCATTATGAACGTAGAGAAAAGCCAGCAAAATGACACCTTTTATTGGCTAACTAAAAAGATTACAATATGCAAGCTTTCGAGGCAACTCAGGCCCCTTCTTCAGGAAAGATGTAATCTGAAAGATGTAATCAGGCAAGATTACATCTTGCCTGAAGAAGGGGCCTGAGTTGCCTCGAAAGCTTGCATATTGTAATCTTTTTAGTTAGCCAATAAAATGTGTCATTTTGCTTGCCAAGATTTAGAAAGTGATTTTCAAATGTGTTGCAAGTGGCTTTATTCAATGATATGGACTTGGTTACATTGCTGTAGGCTTTCATCTTTATCTTTTTATTATCTACTGCATAAATGCAACATCCACATGTGTTATTCAAGCAAACAGAGATGTTAAAGATCAAAATTTAGAATTGCAGTGGTGGGCACATACCCCAAGAATTACTGACCTGTTTGTTCATGACAGACGTCAAGGTACCTGACTTGGAGAGGTGGGAAAAACTGAATTAATTAGTGGCAGAAAAACAGTTAAATGTCATGCTACCCCCATGTTTTTGATGGGACATTTGATATTATGGTTTATTTATTTCTGAATTGCTGTGATATTTGGTAATTTTGTGGAGGAAAAGTTTGGGGGCAGAAGATTCAGAGCTGGGGGCTGACAGTGGGAGTCATTATATGGGAACTGCTTTATCATTTTTAATCTATGTAACATTCTATTACAGTAGCAACCAAGGGTCTATGAGCTACATGACCATTGGCACAAAATTGTATCTACAAAAGCTTTACTTAAAAAAAATGCATTTTTGATGTCATGGTTTTCAGACTTGTTGAAATATACTATTGTACAGGAGTGATATTTGCTCCTGTTTCAGGTAAAAGATAAAAAGAACTATTGCCATTGAGAATTATAATGCTTTTAAATGTAATCAAAGTGACAAAAGTCTTTTATGGAGAAGTACAAGTATAATTTGTCAAATCCTTACACATTAAAAATGAACAGGGGCTAATTGAGTTTGTAAAGTATTCACCGCCAAAAGCCTATAATTGATTGAAACACTTTTTTTGCAGAATTTACAACAGAGAGTTTTTGTGGCTTTGCATGTCTGGACACAGCAGTGTTTTTTATTATTGTATGCAAAATTTCTGAAGCTCCCTCAAATGTTTTCTGAACACTAATTTTCAAGTATGTGGGAACCAACACACAGTTAGTACCATTTACTGTGTACATATGACAGTAAGCTTGAACTTGAATAGTATTGATTTCATTCATCGATTCCCTGACTTGAACTTCACCTTTATTTACATTTCAATTTTAATTTATAAACCACTTCTGCTTGGGAGGAGAATCTTCTTTAAATCCCATGTCTGTGCAGACTACAGCAGATTATCTGACAGGGTATTGTTTTGTACTTTTCTTAATCCGTTTTTCCTTTTAGGTTCATAGGTGATCTGTGTGCTGATGTAAATAATTAGCTATTATTCTTCTATCACTATGTGTTTTACAGGGCTGATCACTACCATTTCTAAGTCACTAGTGATTTACCTCATAAAACTGTGTGAACTGAAGGTTGGTTTCAACCCTGAAGGCTTAATTTAGGTATTTGGTAATGGTTTGATATGCTTTTTTATTTTTGGGGTTAGCAACTTTGTTAGCATCACAAAAAGTTAAGTGTCACTAGCAAACTGATTGGTTAGAGTCAAAATGAAAATCTTTCCAATCTAGTCAGTTTAAAAAAAAAAAAAAATTGCCTTTTTTAAAAGGCATTTTACCTTTGACAGATCTTCCAAGTGTCACATGACAAATTTATAATTGGTCGATAGCCTTGTTCTACCAACACTCCCTGTGCAAAAATATTTTAAACTTTGAATCAACATAGGCATAAATATATTTGCATTCTTGTTAACATTACATTGTGCTTTTTTCCCCCAGCAATATTACATTGCAATGTACCATCAAGAGCAAGCTAGATAGTGCCAGCTTAGTATAAAAACAAATGACTGCTAAAAGTTCAATCAGTGTTTACTCCTTTTCAAAAATTTAGACTAAGGAATTTGAATTCATACTGACCAAGCTGTGTGTGTTGTGCTGCAAGTGTCATCTGTCGTACATCAACTGTAAAGAAAAATCTGGAAATGAAGCGACAAAGCGCCTTTAAGGCTAATGCTGCTAATGTTGAGGAAAATTAAGACAAGAATTCTCCAAGTGTAATTTTGCACATGAAAAGCCTTTAACATAACAAGCTTCAACGCCTGTTTAATGTAATATACTCACAAAAAAGTCAAACTACTTTATACCAATCCAGAAGCTTCAGTTTCCATTAACATTTGTTCAGACTACTTTAAACTAGAATGTGGTACTAGACAAGGATGCCCCTTGTCACCACTGCTGTTTGCAATCGCCATTGAACCACTGGCGGTTCACTGTCGAAATGCTAATCAGATAAAGAGGATTATCAGATTATCAGAGAAGGACTGGAACAGAAAATTTCTCTATATGCAGATGATATGGTACTGTACATATCAGACCCAGAAAATTCTGTGCCTGCAGTCTTAGCAGCACTCACAGAATTTCAAAAGATCTCTGGTCTCAGAATTAATCTGAATAAAGTGTACTCTTTCCAGTGAATTCTCAAGCATATAATATTAGATTAGACCCCCTACCTTTTATCATTGCAGATCAGTTTAAATACCTAGGGGTAAACATCACAAGTAAACCCAAAGCTCTTTATCAACAAAATTTTGCTGTCTGCATGGAAAAAATTAAGCAAGACTTGCATAGATGGTCAACCCTTCATCTCACTCTAGCTGGAAGAATTAACGTTGTTAAGATGAATATTCTTCCTAAGCTTCTTTTTTTATTTCAAAACATTCCAATATACATCAATAAATAATTTTTTAAGCAATTAGATTCAACTGTAACCTCATTTATTTGGAACTCAAAACATCCTCGTATCCAAAAAGCGACCCTACAAATACCTAAGGCAGAAGGTGGCATGGCTCTACCTAACTTCCAGTTTTATTACTGGACAGCAAACATACAAGTTATAAAAACCTGGACACAAATAGATGAACATACACAGGTCTGGGGCCTCATGCATAACGCTGTGCGTAGAATTTGCACTATAACATGACGTAAGCACAAAAGCCGAAATGTGCTTACGCACAGAAAAATCCAGATGCAGGATTCTGTGCGTACTCCAACTTCCCCGTTCTTCCACTCCATAAATCCCGGTCAGTGTGAAAAGAAATGCTCGTGCACGCGTGTGCTGTCCCGCCCAAACTCCTCCCAGAATTACGCCTCTTTGAATATGCAAATCAATATAAATAGCCCTTAAGCTCAGCATTCTGTGAAAAGACAATGGGAAAAGCACAGCGGAAAATATAAGAATTTCCACGAATACCAAGTGGAGGCAAAGGAAAAACATACTATTTGTTGATTTAAACAGCAGAATAAACAACAAAAGGAAGTTGATCAAGTGACATAGCGTGTCGGAGAAACTCGAAAGCTCAAGTTCACAAAGTCACATAGTGCTCAAAATAAAAAAGAAGTCACATATCAAAGTCACCGTCAAAAGGCGAGTTGTAGCCCACCGTGTGAGCTTATTAGGGTACAGACAAAAAAAATAGGCACACAGTGGGAAAAAAGCACGAAATGTCAACTTTAATCCTGAAATTTTCACTTTAATGACGTATTTTATTTTGTTATTAAAGTAGAACATCATAAACTTCATCTTAAATTCATTTAATTTACTAGTTTCTCAAATCCCATCATAACTAAAGTAGCATGTATTTGATCGTCAATGTGCTCTAAGTGTGTGAATCACTACGTGCTTCCGTTCTTTCTCTTTCTCCGACAGGACACAGAATCCATTACATTCGTGATATTACAGCTCTCTGAATAATTAAAATACTGAGATGTATACGTAATATAATTTTCATGATGACTGTAATGAAAGCATGTTATTAAACATGGAAACACGAAACGGTGATTGTTCATGTCTCACACAAGATGCTGCTGCGCCATGCGCAACCTTCGATGAAAGAATTTATTGTACAAGTACTGTCTCTTTCAAATGTACTAACCTCCAATTCCTGTCATTACTTTTCTTTCCCCAAATACCCAATCACCACACAATCAGCTCTGTAATAAATGTTAAGCCATCTTTAAGCTTACAACGACGATTCTTCAAAACTTTTAAGGAACATTGAAATATCTTCATAGTACGTGTTTAATTATTCTATCCATTTATCCTTCCAGTGTCACACCAGCCTCAGCAAATATACAGCACGCAAGGCTGGAAGAATACGTGAACTTGCTAGTGCTGCGGCACCGTGTCCTCACATGTTTAATTATTAACAATACATATTATTTAAATGAAGTAAAGTTTTATCAGTATAATATAATCAACATATTTTGCTGCATTTCATCTTAAAAATGATATCGTCATCATATGTAAATACACGCTTTATAAAGTGGCACAGGTTGTGTAATATTATAACTGTAGTGCAAGTTTACAGTGGGGTAATTGTACTTATAAGTACAAACAGTTCTACAAGGAGCAATTGATTGAGTGCGTTTATAGTTCTTGGGATGAAACTGTTTCTGAACCGCGAGGCTTCGGAAAGGCTTTGAAACGTTTTGCCGTGGCTTTGGCAGCATGTGCTTGATGCTGTATACCGATAATTCTCTTTCCGATCAGCTGCTGCTGTGATTCCCCAGTCAGATACAGTGATATAAATACTCCGAGTGGTGCAGTGAGAGTAATATGGAAAAAGATGATCCGTTGTGGCAGCCCTTAAAGGGAGCAGCTAAAAGAAGAAGAAGAAGATGATGCAGTGAGAGTAACAACGCTAAAGCAGTTATGGTATTTGGAATACTATGGCTATTACCTGGGCCATTATATTGTTACAGATAATCTACAATCAGATGCATTACACTAATAAACAATATGTGGTTAGTTTCAGTGTATTTATAAAGCCGCGTCAGAAATGTGGTTCTAAGAAATAAAGGGTAACCACACAGGAACAGTAGCACTGCTTTGACGCTGAGTGCCGCCAGTCTGTAAAACTGAGCGGAGCACTTGCGTACGACAGGGTATGAGGTACCGTGGAAAAGTGTGTGGCTTTATGCCAAGTGTAGGTTTTATACATCACGATTTGAAAGTGAAAACGTTCTTATGCAATTCTGTGTGTATGCACCATTTATGCATGAGGCCCCTGATCCGCAGTAGAAGTAAAATCCTGCAGTACTTCTTTATAGTATATTCCCTGCTTTGTGCCCCAATAAATGCAAGTTATCGGCAATATACTAATAACCCAATTGTGCTTCACTCACTCAGAATATGGAACCAATGTAGAAAGCATTTTAAGATGGAGAAGCTTTTATCTGTGACACCTCTGCAAGAGAACCACCTCTGTTAACCTCTCGCAAACATATGCAGTTTTTAATATCTGGAAAAGATTTGGGATTAGATTGCTTAGAGATCTTTATATAGACAACATCTTTGCATCCTATGAACAATTACAATCCAAATTTAACTTTCTTTCACTATCTTCAAATTAGGAACTTTGTTAAACAGAACCTGCCCGATTTTCCTCATCTTGCACCCTCGTCCATGCTGGAAAAAATATTGCTCAATTTCAAGGACTTAGACACCATCTCTGCAATATATAAAATTATTTTACAGTCCCTCCTTTTCAAAGATACAAGAGAACAATGGGAAAATGATCTTTTAATCAATATATCAGAAAAGAAGTGAAAAGTAGCAATGGAGAGACTTCACTCAAGCTCCATATGCGCAAAGCATACAATTATTCAACTCAAAATTATATATTAAGCACATCTGTCTCGCCTAAAACTGTTCAAAATGTTTCCAGGGCAAGATCCAATCTGGGAACGCTGCAATCAAGTCCCAGCCTCACTGGGTCACATGTTTTGGGCCTGCACCAAATTAACATCATTTTGGACCAAAATTTTTAAGTGCCTTTCAGACAGCCTTGGTGTCACAATCCCTCCTAACCCATTAACAGCTGTGTTTGGTGTTCTTCCAGATGGGCTTAAAGTGAAGAAGGACAAACAAACTGTGATTGCATTCACTACACTTTTGGCACGCAGACTTATTTTGCTAAACTGGAAGAATCTTAACTCTCCTCTTTTAAGTCAGTGGGAAAAGGATGTTTTATACTATTTGAAATTGGAAAAAATCAAATATTCAGTTAGAGGATCTGCACAGAATTTTTTCAGAACCTGGCAGGATCTAATCAATAATATTTTAGAATAAGCGCTTAAGGCACAGAGGAAGCAATTATCTCTGCATTTCTTTTACTTCTCCATTCATCTCTATTGGCCTATTAAACTCATCAGTTTAGGTATGTTTACAAGCCTTAAGTTTTAACCTGTTGGCCATGTTCTCTCTCTCAGGGATGGGGGTTGACTTGTTTTCAATCCTATTTTTTGTACAAATTGATTGATTTTTATGGAATGATTACAATAAAATTAATAAAATAAAAAAAAGAATTCTCCAAGTGTAATATTGCACATGGAAAGCCTTTAACATAAAGAGATGTTTAGTAATAAGGAGGTCTTCTGTGCAGCAAGTAAATAGTTTATACTAATTTACAAAAGAGTTGATGCCAGGATTATAGAGATGATCTATGAGACTGGTTGTTTGGTAGGTCTTGTGAAATTTTGTAAGAGTGTTCCAATACAAGAGGAACTTTGCTGCTTAAATCTATAGTATACTTGAATTTGCATGTTTATATGCTCTTCAATAACCCGATTTCTAAAATTCCATGTACAGTAAATCATTATTCTGATTAGAGAAATAGGGTTATTGACCTCTAAGAAACCTGATTAACAGAGTTAGATTTCTCTGCCAATATTCCGATTATGTGGACATGTAAACCCTTAACTGGGTGACTGTTAAGGATTTTCTAGTCTGTACATGTCCACTGCACACTGTCACCCTGTACATGTATTTGCTTCACACACACTTTCAGTAGACAAGGGTGGAAGCATCCACAAAATACATTTTTAGAAGCAAATGGATGCAATTGAATTATTCTTCTCCTGGCTGAAATAATCTGTTTCAGTATTTCAGAAATCCCTAAACTTGTGTTGATGAGCTGACCGTACATTTCTAAACTCAGCAACATAATCTTGAGAGCAGTAAGGCAACATGTAAAAAGTGACACAGGTTACGTAGTCTAATTACTTTTTACAGAAACAAGTAATTTAAAGCAATATGTACATTACTCAAGTAAAAATACCTCTGTTATTGTTATTCCAAAAGCACTGGATGAAAGGCAAGAAGCACACATACTGGGACCTTTGCAGCTCAGTTGAACAACCAACCAGAAAAGAGTTTACTGTGTGCAATCTACAGTAGTAACAGAAACCTATTGTGTCCAGCAGAAAATGCTAGCTCCCTGGGAATGAGTTCTTTTGTGACTGCATTGTGTTACGTAACTCGAATCTCTCTCTCTATATATATAAAATCCTAAGCCTAAAAGTGCAACGCTTTTATGTGACGTTTTTATGTGACGTTTTTTGTCATGCTTTAAATCAGGCTTATTTTAAAACCTACATATGTTTGGTTGGTATCATTTTTTTCAGAATTTATCAAACTTTAATGTTATGTTGTTAAATTTTCAGATTCTTATTCCATTTTTAAATTATAAGCTAAAAAATATCAAGAACTCACGTCCCACGAGATTGTGCCAAAAGATTTGATCACACCCAGGGTTTTAAATAAAAGACACAGAATAGGACAGCTGCTGTTCAAGCTTTTAAATATTCGAAGCGCAGTGCTAGGTGCCGATCAGGTGGCACAACAGCAGCAGCAATCAAGCAGCTGATCGAGCAAAAAGGAGGTAATAAAAAACTGGACTTGTTTCCCATTGTATCACCATTTAAGAGGGGGTTTCAGAGGAGCGACCGTGTCTCCTTGGGTGAGTTTTCATCCCCCTTCTTCACAACGCGAGCAGCAACAACGTGAAGTGGTTGGCACATGGCGCATGCCGGGGGTGGGAGTTGGAGAGCAAAGCGAGCATAGTATAGATATAAAATAAAAGGCAATACCCCTCCTTAGT
The DNA here is from genome assembly GCF_016835505.1 of Polypterus senegalus. NCBI lineage: Eukaryota > Metazoa > Chordata > Cladistia > Polypteriformes > Polypteridae > Polypterus > Polypterus senegalus. Next base: position 153,660,439 of record NC_053156.1, on the reverse strand, counting down.
GATACATCAGTAAGAAATCATGCAAGAGAAATAACTTAGCTTTGTTTAATGTTGGCTTACACTGCATAACAGAGAAGGGAAGCAAATGACAAAACCCAGTTCGGGAGTTGGGGCCCGAGATGTAGAGTCCGTCCGTCAATGCAGTGGAAGGATTTTCATGATCGGATGAGGATATCTCCCTTCTGCCCATCGACTTCAAAGGTGTGCTGGGCAGTTCCAAGGCTTTATACTGTTTTCTCCATGTGCAGTCCCCCACTTAGGTGAAAGGCAACGAGGATACAATTTCATGCTGACTTTGACATATATAAATAGTACACGGCAGCTGTCAGTCTGACTGCACATTTTCCAGTTGTTTCAGTCTGTCTTATTTGAACTGCTTGCCTGGCAGTTTTATGTGAGCCCCTGTGCTTAATCTGACTCTGTGTCAGTTGTGCATGTGAGTAGAATTATAATATATATATTTGCACAGGGGGTGGCACGGTGGTGCAGTGGTAGCGCTGCTGCCTCGCAGTTATGAGACCCAGGTTCGCTTCTCGGGTCCTCCCCGCATGGAGTTTGCATGTTCTCCCTGTGTCTGCGTGGGTTTCCTCTGGGCACTCCGGTTTCCTTCCACAGTCCACAGACATGCAGGTTAGGTGGATTGATGATTCTAAATTGGCCTTGGTGTGTGGGTGTGTTTGTGTGTATCCTGCAGTGGGTTGGCACCCTGCCCTGTGTTGGCTGGGATTGGCTCCAGCAGACCCCTGTGACCCTGTGTTTGGATTCAGCAGGTTGGAAAATGGATGGATGAATATTTGCATTAACTGCGGTGGGCTGGCGCCCTGCCCGGGGTTTGTTTCCTGCCTTGCGCCATGTGTTAGCCGGGATTGGCTCCAGCAGACCCCCATGACCCGGTAGTTAGTATATAGCGGGTTGGATTATGGATGGATGGATATATTTGCACAGAGCACAGTGACTTATTAAACTTATGCTTATTACACTTATAAATAAAGCATCAGTTAGACTATACATATTTATAAAATAAGAGAATTATCACAGTGGCCAATGAAAACTTTTAACTCTTGTTTTTGCACAGGTTAATGTCGTTGAAGCTTTATGACAAAGGAGAACTCCATTATTAAGAAACTAGGTTTCTCCTTTAACTGGGTTATTTGCCTAAACCCCAATATGTGGGTTCATGTAACTGAACTAAATGAAACTTACTATTTCTTGAAAAACTGATTTGTGTGATGTCACCTTTGGTGAAATTTGTCATTTTTCTGCTTGCTCTCTCTGACAGATAGACAGTTCTATAGTAGCAACAGTTAGTCATGGTAACACTAGAAACTGAACCCTGAACCCTAAAAACAAAGAGGACTGTTTCATTTAGGTTAGGTAGAATGCCCAGAGGGGACTGGGCAGTCTCGTGGTCTGGAATTCCTACAGATTTTATTTTTTTCTCCAGCCGTCTTGAGTTTTTTTTTTTTTGTTTTTTCTGTCCACCCTGGCCATCGGACCTTACTCTTATTCTGTGTTAATTAATGTTGACTTATTTTATTTTCTTACTGTGTCTTTTATTCTTCTCTTCATTATGTAAAGCACTTTGAGCTACATTTTTTGCATGAAAATGTGCTATATAAATAAATGTTGTTGTTGTTATAGAAATGGGTGTCGAAATGATCCAACACAATTAACAGTTTGTGGACAATGGTTATTAATATAGATCAGAATTACAGGAAAGGCTGTCATTCCTTTCACATAATATATGTTGGTTTTATTTTTTTAAGGAAAACACAGAAAAACTGGTAGAGATGTTGCAATTAAAGTGATTGATAAAATGAGGTTCCCAACGAAACAGGAAAGTCAGCTGAGAAATGAAGTTGCTATTTTACAGGTAATTTTTTTTCAAAGTCATGGTTTTATAAGGTGTATTCTGTAATTTCTGTAATTAATGTGTAAACTGGAAAAATGTGTCTTCTATTCTAAAACACATCTCCTTTGTTGCTATAGAATCTTCACCATCCTGGAATTGTGAACCTTGAGTGCATGTTTGAAACACCAGAGAGAGTCTTTGTTGTCATGGAAAAGCTGCATGGAGATATGCTTGAGATGATACTCTCCAGTGAAAAAAGCCGTCTGCCTGAAAGAATCACTAAGTTTTTAGTCACACAGGTGATTTCATTTTGTTTTGTTCATAATGTGTTTTCGTATTGTTGTTCGGTGACACTTCTCAGTGTATTATTAATGTAATGATTCAATAATATTTTCAGATTACCTTTTACATTGAATATATTCTGCTGTAAATTGAAAATTTCAGCAGTTTAGTTGTATGAGAATGATTAAGAAAATGGTCACATTTATTAAGATATATGCATTTCAGTAAATGTATTTATTCATTCATTCATTTTCTAATCATGTTTATTCTAGTTTTGGGTTGTGGGAGTCCCAGTGCTTACTGTTAGTTTAGCAACATCAGGTTCAAGGCAGGTACCAAACATGGATAAGGTCCACAATCACTCTCACTGTGTCCTTTTAGAGTTAATACTTAACCTAAATTTCACGTATTTTGGTGTCAGAGACCTTTGTTGTTCATCTTGTCAGAAAGTCCAAAATATAAATAAGTAAATGGTAATGTATGAAGCTAAGTCCAGGAGCCTCATGCATAAACGGTGCGTACGCACAGAAATGTTGCATAAGAACGTTTCCACGTTCAAATTGCAATGTATAAAACCTACACTTGGCATAAAGCCACGCACTTTTCCACGGTTCCTCATACCCTGTCGTACGCAAGTTCTCCGCTCGGTTTTGCAGACTGGCGGCACCCAGCGTCAAAGCAGTGCTACTGTTTCTGTGTGGTTACCCTTTATTTCTTAGAACCACATTTCTGACACGACTTTATAAATACACTGAAACTAACTGCATATTGTTTATTAGTGTAATGCATATGATTGTAGATTACCTGTAACAATATAATGGTCCAGGAAATAGCCATAGTATTCCAAATACCATAACTGCTTTAGCGTTGTTACTCTCACTGCACCATCTTCTTCTTCTTCTTCTTTTTCTTCTTTCAGCTGCTTCCTTTAAGGGTTGCCACAGCGGATCATCTTTTTCCATATTAGTATTTATATCACTGTATCTGAGTGGGGAATCACAGCAGCAGCTGATCGGAAAGAGAATTATCGGTATACAGCATTGAGCACACGCTGCCAAAGCCACAGCAAAACGTTTCAAAGCCTTTCCTGTACGGACCTCGCGGTTCAGAAACAATTTCATCCCAAGAACTATAAACGCACTCAATCAAGTGCTCCTTGTAGAACTGTTTGTACTTATAAGTACAATTACCCCACTGTAAAATTGCACTACAGTTATAATATTGCACAACCTGCGCCACTTTATAAAGCGCATATTTACATATGATGACGATATCATTTTTAAGATGAAATGCAGCAAAATATGTTGATTATATTATACAGATAAAACTTTAACTTCATTTAAATAATCTATATTGTTAAGAATTAAACATATGAGGACACGGTGCCGCAGCGCTAGCAAGTTCACGTATTGTTCCTACCTTGCGTGCTGTATATTTGCTGAGGCTGGCGTGACACTGGAAGGATAGCTGGATAGAATAATTAAATAAGCACTATGAAGATATTTCAATGTTCCTTAAAAGTTTTGAAGAATTGTCGTTGTAAGCTTACAGATGGCTTAACGTCTATTACAGAGCTGACTGTGTGGCAATTGGGTATTTGGGGAAAGAAAAGTAAGGGCAGGAATTGCAGGTTAGTACGTTTGAAAGAGACAGTACTGCTAAAATAAATTATTTCAACGAAGGTCACGCATGGTCCAGCAGCATCTTGTGTGAGACATGAACAATCACTGCGCCATCGTGTTTCCATGTTTAATAACATGCTTTAATTCCAATCATCATGAAAATGATATCACGTATACATCTCAGTATTTTAGTTATTCAGAGAGCTGTAATATCACAAATGTAATGGATTCTGTGTCCTGTTGGAGGAAGAGAAAGAACAGAAGCACGTAGTGATTCACACACTTAGAGCACATTGAAGATCAAATACAACACAAAGCATTTAACATGCTACTTTAGTTACGATGGGATTTGAGAAACTAGTAAATTAAATGAATTTAAGATGAAGTTTATGATGTTCTACTGTAATGACAAAATAAAGTACGTGATTAAAGTGGAAATTTCGAGATTAAAGTTGACATTTCGTGCTTTTTTACCACTGTGTGCCTATTTTTTTTGTCTGTACCCTAATAAACAACAGGCTACAACTTGCCTTTTCACGGCGACTTTGATATGTGACTTCTTTTTTATTTTGGCACTGTGTGAGTTTGTGAACTTGTGCTTTTGAGTTTCTCCGACACGCTGTGTCACCGGATCAACTTCCTTTTGTTGTTTATACCACTGTTTAAATCAACAAATAGTATGTTTTTCGTTTGCCTCTACTTGGTATTCACTGAAATTCTTATATTTTCCCCCGTGCTTTTGCCATTGCCTTTTCACAAAACGCTGAACTTAAGGGCTATTTATATTGATTTGCATATTCGAAGAGGCGTAATTCTGGGAGGAATTGGGGCAGGACAGCACATGCGTGCACAAGCATTACTTTTCACTCTGACTGGGATTTATGGAGTGGAAGAACACAGAAATTGGAGTACGCACAGATTCCTGCATCTGGATTTTTCTGTGCGTAAGCACATTTTGGTTTTTGTGCTTACGTCATGTTATAGTGCGAATTCTACGCACGGCGTTATGCATGAGGCCCCAGGTGACTAGTAGTACTAGTACAAAGTACAGTGAAATTCTCACTTGCACGTCCAACCAGTATGCAACATGTCACCAGTCTCTAGTGTTCCGATAAACAAGAATGGAGTGAAATGTATATATAATATCCAATCTGGAGTCAATAAGTAAAAGAAGTGAGGTGAAAATCTTCTGCTAGTATCCATTTTATTATTCAAGATCTCCCTCCACTATTGGATGCTGTCAAAGGCAAGGTAAGTGAACTCTGTGGAGTACACTTCAGGTCTGACACACATTTCAGAGTTTAGTGCTACAGCTGATTCTTCTGCCTCCTACATGTAATTTTGTTCATCTTGGGAATTTTTAAAACTGATATTTTGTGATTGTAGTGAACACTTTGTTGCCCAGGTATTACTATGGTTTGGGGCTAACCTATTTACAGCTTTAAATTATAACGCTTTCACATTAGTAATCCAATCTAGGTTGTCACACACTTTACAATATAAAAGAAGAAGTCACCTTGCTTTTAATGGTGGTGAGATTTAATGTTTAAACATCCCCTTAACATTCTTCTTGATGATTTCCGAAATCCATATTGACACTCCTACTAGTAAAATGAGAAATGAATTCCTATCCTTAATGGACTTTTTTGACTTGGTGCAACATGTTGATTTTCCTACTCACTGTGGTGGTTATATATTGGACCTGATCTGCACATTCGGCTTATCTGTTGGCAACACAGCAGTGATTTGGGGCTCACTCATCATAAAGCAGTAGTTTTCACGGTCTCATTGCCTCTCACTCCTCTTACCGGTACACGTCAAATTTCTTTCAGAAACCTTAAAAATATCTGACCTTCTATCCTTGCTATCTTTTTCGGTCTTCCCATGCTCCATCAAAGCTAGTCTTGTTAACTACTATAACACAGCCCTTCTTTCAGCACTGGATGATACAGTTCCTTTAAAGCATAAGCAGGTTTCCTTTAAGCGTTCAGCTCCATGGTACAATTCAGAGTTATAGTCTATGAAAGCAGCTGGCCGATGCCTTCAGAGAATATCACGTAAGACTGACCTCACTGTGTACATCCATGCTTTCTCTGATCATCAAAGGGCTTACAGGGATGCAATGACTGTAGCCAAGAACACATATTATGGTATCTCTGGCACTGCTCTCCAGTGGTTTAAGCCCTATCTGACTGACAGGCAAGAGTATGTTAGTCTTGGCAACAGCAGATCCAGCTCAATGCCATTCACACAAGGGGTTCCTCAGGGGTCTGCACTCAGCCTTTTGCTCTTGTGTGTTTATATGCTTCCCCTTAGCCATATCATCATTCATAGCTATAGAGTGGGTTATCATTTTTAGGCAGATGACACTAAACTCTACTTCAATGTTAAAAGTGAAACATCATCAGAGTTTTCTTAGCTCACAACTTACCTCAGTGAAATTAAAACCTGGATGGAGAAGAATTCTTTAAAATAAAATTGCAACAAAACTGAACTGCAAATTGGCACTAAAGCGCAACTTAAGAAAAAGCGGTCCTTTTCAGTCACTCTTGACGGTGATCTCATCATACCGTTTTATGATGAAAGGAATCTTGGTGTAATTTTTGATTCCTCCTTTTCTTATTCCACCCACATAAACCACATTAAGAACCTTTCTTACTTTCACCTCCGTAACATATCCCGTGTTCGCTCATTCCTCTCCTTTTCTAATGTTGAGAAACTTCTCCATGCTTTTATCATATCCCACATTGATAATTGTAACTCCCTACTGGCAGGTGCCATTTCTAATTGTATATCACAGCTCCAGTTGATTCAAAACTCTACTGCAAGAGTCCTGATACAGACCAGCAACAGTGAGCACATCACATCTATCATGCTTTGCCTCCACTGGCTCCCTGTGTCTTACAAGATTGAATATAAAATTTTATTATTAATCTGCAAAGCTTTAAATGGCCTTGCACCGGACTACATAAGTGAACTGATGTGCCCCACAGTAATCTGCACTCTATGGGTGACAGGGCCTTCAGCTGTATAACGCCCAGACTCTGGAATGACCTCCCGAAATTAATTAGATCAACTGACTCCAGTCATTCTTTTAAAAAACAACTTAAAACTCATCAGTTCAGGAATGGCTTTTAGCTTAACCAGACATTGTGTCCCATCTTTCAGTTCACCTCTCTGTCCAGATGCTCAGGATAATCTGTGTGTGTGTGTACTATCAGAGATGATGTTATTTCTTTCAGGCATTTCTTTTAGTATTGAATTTAGTATTTTACTCTGGTTCCGGTTTTCTCCCACAGTCCAAAGAAGTGCAGGATAGGTGCATTGGCAATTCTAAATTGTCCCTAGTGTGTGCTTGGTGTGTGTGTGTATGTGTGTGCACACACCCTCCGGTGGGCTGGCGCCCTGCACAGGGTTTATTTCCTGCCTTGTGCCCTGTGTTGGCTGGGATTGCTCCAGCAGACCCCCGTGACCCTGTAAGTTAGGATATAGTGGGTTGGATAATGGATGGATTTTTTTCTTTTTATTCTGTTTAATGCTTTGTGTATCCTGTATTTACCTGTTTAGTGTTCTATGTAGAAAATATTTGTATCCAAACATATACCCTGCTGTTTAAATAAGCACCTTGAGCATGGGAAAGGCGCTATATAAATAAAATGTATTATTATTATTATTACATATCTTAAGATTAAAAATTTTTTTAAAATTTATTAACATCAGTTCGGTAATGGCCATTTTAGTATACCCTCCCTATTTTAGTATAGCATGAAGTCTTTAGATAGCTACGTGTTTTTTGGAGGGTGCGTATGTATTATTCTTGTTTAATCAAGAAAGTCAGCCAGCTTTGATGAAATATTGTGTGACATCTAGCTTCGAACCTTGACCCTTGACTAGGAAATGGTGCAGTACTGGTGTGAAAGCAGCTTTTTCAGTCTTTCCCTGAAACTGCCTCACCTCTTTTCATTAAGAAAGACTTATATTCTGTTTGCTGCTCTTCGTTTGACATCTTCTTGACATCTAGTATGTTCTGTTATTCGGCAGAAATCCTATGTTTGCTCAACATTTTTCCATATACAGTTTGCTCCTGCCACTTATCACCCTATCCGCAGGATACCAAGATCACCAAATCTATGCATTTAAATGTACATATCTTCATAATTGGTTTGAAACTCTAAAGAAAATGTAATAGGAACCAAATTATAAGTTAGTGATGGATTTTTGAAAATGTTAAATATTTCTTATATACAGAAAATAAGTGTTGGTTGTCTAATTAACAGTTCATTTTGCATGTTTCTTTTAGATTCTAGTGGCATTGAGGCACTTGCATTTCAAGAATATAGTGCACTGTGACTTGAAACCAGAAAATGTACTACTTGCATCTGCTGAGCCATTTCCACAGGTAAGCCTTACCTTGTGAAGCATACGCTGAAGTCAATTCGCATTACGGTGACTTTACTGCAGGCACAGCCACGGCGACAGGGCAGATCAGAAAAGGGAAACTCCACAAAGAGGTTTTAGCGGCTTTCCGGGGGTGGCCAGTTTTCCTTTTGAGTCATTGATGAGAATGAGCGGCCCTGCATTTGTCGAATACCGTGGGTGTATCAAAATGACACATTATACCAAAGTCCTGAGTGTCTGTGGCCTTTAAAGAGCATTATACTGTTTCATTTTTTTTTCTTTACATTAAATAAATGTGGGTGTTTACGGTAGTATTATCTCTCGTTTCTAATGCTGTGTAGACTTTTACACTGAAGTTATGATACTACTTATGGTTTTTCACATCAGACACTTTCCTGCCTCATTTACTCCATAGCAAAGATAATCAGATATGGATTTATTTCCAGTTACAACGTGAGGGTCAAATTAGTCCAGTAACAATTAAGAGATGAGTCAGTGACTTCCTGCTAACATCACTTTTTCTCCTTCTCCAAAACGTTTCTCTCTTCTAAATGTATACTTTCATACATTATAATTATTACTAACTGTTGTTTAAACAATAATTAATGTACAAGTGACTCCACATGTGTGTTGCTAAATCTCAGACACATCTAACATACTGTGATCTTTTCATAAATACTTAAAAATTAATAAAAGTTGTTATTTGTTTGAGGTATGACAGTCTTACAAAATTTTCTTCCCCTTCCCCAAAGGTAAAGCTGTGTGATTTTGGCTTTGCACGCATCATTGGAGAAAAGTCTTTCAGGCGCTCCGTTGTGGGCACGCCAGCTTATCTCGCTCCAGAGGTCCTGAGAAGTAAAGGTTACAACCGCTCCTTAGACATGTGGTCTGTGGGCGTCATCATATACGTCAGCCTCAGTGGCACGTTTCCTTTCAATGAGGATGAGGACATTAATGACCAGATTCAAAATGCAGCATTTATGTACCCACCAAATCCATGGAAAGAAATATCCAGTGAAGGTAATTGTGTTTTCCCAAATGTTCTAAGGGACTTCTTGCAAACTGTACTGGGTTTTTACCATCATTTTAATAAGACTTCACATTTTATATTCGCATGTGGAAACCTTATCTGTTTTTATATTTTCTGAGAATGTTTGCTAAACTATTTATTACTTTGCAATTCAGTAGTCCTGGCTCTGCAAAAACATGTCTCCAACATCCATTCATTGGATGGCCATACACAGTATAGAGTTTGCACATTTTCTGGAGACTTCTGGTAATTGCAGGCCCAGTCAAAGTCTCTGTGGAGTTTTCCTATTTTTCTGAGTCTTTATGGATTTTCCAGTTTTTCTCACACATCCTGAAGACACATTTGTTAGAGATCAATGTGTGCAAGTGAGTCATGTCATGTCCTTGCTGGTTCCTACCTTGTGCTTGGTGCCAAGCGTCAGCCCCTTGTTACCCCGAATGGCCTAAATGGGTTAGAAAACATCATGCAGAATTATTTATACAACTTGAACCAATTTGGGCATATTTTTCTTTTTAATATACACTGTGTTGTACTTATAATTCTATTTCTGATCACAAGAAGACACTGTGCATCTATTCACAGAAAACAGATGTATAAAGAAAGCCAAAACAATCTGCAAGGTTGATAGGATGTTTTTATCAAACTAAGTGCTTTGTGCATAACTAAACTACAATTTCAAATTTTAAAAACTTGCTTTTATCTGCAGTCATAGCCAGAATACAAAATGCACAAACTGGAAAGTACCTTAGAAGTTGGTTTAAATGTGGGTGGTTCCATTAATGAAGAAAAAAAATATATGAAAATTTCAAATCTGTATTTTTTTTACAGGTTAGGTAGGTTTTAGGGATTCCTCGTAGCTTTATATACATATTATTGCAAGCTCACTCTTAGAGCAAGTCACACACATAAAAAAAGCATGTACACACATTGCTTCAAAATGAAGCAGCATAGTCTTTCTTGGTGCCCCATGTCACACTTCTAACACGTGCAAGACGATCACGTGGAGAACAGATATCTTGTCCAGGATGTGGTGTTTCTTTGAGCTGATTTTAACCAGATATGCTTTGATACTGTACCCCCAATTATGATAAAAAGAAAAAAAATACACTACTCTCTATTATCAGGCACTAAGAAGAATGTATCATCATTAATCAGCCTTCATTCATGTTGTCCACAATTTTGTCATTTCTATGAACATCATTTATAAAATGACTTACTGTCTTGTGGAATGAAGCTTTGTCAGGCCTTCATAAATCTCCAGTTATCCAAAACTCTGAGTGTGTGGAAGACATAGTTTGGTCAGCTGCTATCTTTAAAGTATTCCTCTTGAACTGTGAAAAAAAGCCTCTGGCTTGGCTAGTGAACTGTATTATTTGTCCTTGTCCATTGTTGGGAGTGGACTGTGCCAGATGTAGTGGTTCAGTTTACATGAAGACCATTGTGCAGAACAGGCAGAATGCAAAAAAAAAGAAACGTTTCCAATACCAAAAGGAGAAAATGCATTATTTTATAGTTTAGGGGGAGCTTTGTCAAGAGTTTACTTCCCTCAGTAGTGACATTCAGGCTTCTGATGACTTTTTCTTGGGAGAGAATGGGAGTCATGAAATTGCCAGAAAGGGGTGTGTGGTGCTCCCAATATCTGTGCAAAAGGAAAAAGGTCCAAGTCTTTAGAGTTCTAGTGCTTCCTGTTTTGCTATATGTTTGCGAGACATGGACACTATCCAGTGACCTGAGATGAAGACTGGACTTATTCAGTACAGTGTTTGACTTCGTATTGAATGAGCGGTTGCTCACAGAGTCCCAAATGAGGTACATTACCTGCATTGTGAGGGAGCGTCAGTTACGCCACTATGGCCGTGTGGAGCATTTCCTCAAGGGTGATCCAGCTTGCAGGATCCTTACTGCTGAGGACCCGAGCGGCTGGACCAGGCCAAGAGGATATCCAGGTAACTCCTGGTGGTCATTTCCAGAGGGTGGGACTGGACCGTGTGTCTGCCTAGGGGGTTTTCCAATCAGGATCCCAAACTATTTTGTTATGTGATGGGTGTGGCAACACATTATATCAGTGCAAGCTCCCCAACCTGACCTGACCTGGTAAGCATTACATGGCCATCATTGGCTAACAAAAATAAAAATGTTTTGGGAAGAGCTTCTCATGCTTGGTGATTTAAGTGGCTGTGGTTGTAATGTCCTGTGGTACAGCCACTTAGTGAGTCAATCGTCCATAAGTGATTTTGAGTTGATTATAGCTAGCATGCTAGAATGTTCTAATCATGCTCTGACTGAGAGGAATTTGGGAAAATGTCTAGCCAGGAAGAGGTCCAGATATTAAGAGTTTACTACAGAGAGATGACCGTCATGTGTGTCTGGCATTCTCCTGTTGGAAAATGGTACAAGGCAGATCTGCTGCAAACATTTGTAGGTGGAGTGAAAAGATTTCCACAAAGAGACAGTGCCAATGTAAGCAGCAGCAGTAATTGGCTATCAGAGATAATCTGTTCTGGTCATGTGCTGTTCATGTATGTTTTATAGATTGCACTGATAATCAAAGAGGAAGAAGAATCAATGGATATTGCTTATGCCCTTCACCAATCTAGACATACTGTAGCTAGCAATGTTAAGGAGTCAATTGAAGACATTGTAGTGATCACTATGGATGGACTCCCCTCTTTAGGAGTTGCTCCACCATCACTGTATACCCTGAGGAAGACCAAAGATTCTGGCCCAGTCAGATTCACTCCGCCGTTGGTTTAATTATTGATCATCTTGTCAAAGTGTTCAGAGGTATTAGTATCCCCAGGTCACAACGATTAGTACTTATCCATTAATCAGCTTTTTATCACAAGCTTTGATGGGTGGATCTCTTATGGTGGTGAGGAGCACATCGTACATGGAAGCTAATGATATGTATACCTGACCAAGTGATCACCAGTGAATGGTTTTAAGAAAATTAGATCAATGCTTCTGGGTCCAAATAATTTTGGTACTGAATACACAAGTTGTAAAAAAACAGATTAATTCAGGAAAGCAGACATGATCCTTTTTGACATCCATTATAATAATGTTATGTTATATTCAAAGTACAAATTAACTGAAAACTTTTTGGTTTGGTGTATAAATGTTGTTTTTCTTTTCACAGCAACCGATTTAATAAATAATCTACTCCAAGTTAAAATGAGGAAGAGGTACAGTGTGGACAAGTCTCTCAGTCACCCATGGTTACAGGTATTGCATATTTCTAAAATGCATTAGCTTTTAAAGTTCCATTACCATTTTTATCGCTCTTGTCCAGCTTATTGATGGGGATGTACCAGCTTTCCGTACAAAGTAGCTACCTGTATTTAACCTTTCACACATTGTTTAGTGCTACTGCCTTTCAGATTCTTGGGTTTAAATCATGGCCCAAGCACTGCCAATGTGGAGTTTGCATGTTCTCCTTGTGTTTGCCTAAACCACCGCATCACACCCACTCCCTCCACATTCCTCACACGTCCCAAAGATGTGCATCTTAGGTTCACTTATGACTCTGAAGAAGCTCATAAGGAGAAGTGTGTGTGTGTGACTGACTGACACACCATCCAGGGTTGGTGCGTACCTTGTGCCTCATGTTGCTCGGATATGATGTGGTCCTCCCTTACCCCAAAATGTATTAAGTGGGTTTGTGGCTGTTATGTTACAATTTGAATACTAATAAATGGAATTTCGCAGGTAATCTGTTGCAGTTTCCTCATAACATGCATACAGGACTTGTAGCAACACACAGGTAACAGATAAGTGGATAGATTTCCAGCACATGGTTTTGTGTCATTCATGTGGAACTTCTTTTTCAGCTTTATTATTGGGAAATAGAGTTCTTTTTTGTATTTAATAATATGGCACAGAGTTTAGTTCTGATGACCTACAGCTCTGTAGCTAGCGGTTACTGTGCTCCTTGAGAGTGGAGCTGGGCATACAGGAGAGAATGGCAGAGGAAAAGTCATCCAAAAATGAAGCACAACTTTATGCAACACTTCATCCATCCATTATCCAACCTGTTATATCCTAACTACACAGTCATGGGGGTCTGCTGCAGCCAATCCCAGCCAACACAGGGCACAAGGCAGGAAACAAACCCTGGGCAGAGCACCAGCCCACCACAGGGCACGCACACACCCACAAACACTAGATACAATTTAGGATCGCCAATGCACATAACCTGCATGTATTTGGACTGTGGGAGGAAACCCACACAGACATGGGGAGAACATGCAAACCCGGGTCTCCTAACTGCGAGGCAGCAGTGCTACCCACTGCGCCACCGTGCTACCCTGAAACACTTCAGATGAGCATTTATTTAATACGTGTGCAGCCTTCCGATATGTAAGAACATGACCTGCTTCAAATAATGCATATTCTGCAACGATTGAGGCTTTTGTGCAATATCTGTACTGATGCCCTTATTGACGTCTAATGCCAGCCTTGTGTGGAGAACTAGTGTCATATAAAATTACTACAAAAAAAGATCTAGCCAAATATAAAAGTAAGTTAGATAAGTGACAGAATAACACTATTGTGATAAAATAACCACATATATCTTTTATAGTTCAATTTTTTCAGAGAGATAAGACACACTAAGCAACAAATTAGTGGACTAGGCTGAAGACTCTCAAAATCACAATCGCATTGTGCGTTCATTCCCAGAAATACTGTGTTTACATGGCACTCGTGCTGACAAACTAGATTATGTAACAGCCTGTCCTATTGGAGGGCCCCATGTTTGTTGTAGTCATTTCAGAATTTATTAAATTCTATTTGCCAATGAATTTCCAGATGTTATTATGTTTTTGTTTTGTTTTTACTCCATCCTAGGATTACCAGACCTGGTTGGATCTCAGGGAGTTTGAGACTCGAATTGGCGAGCGATATATAACTCATGAGAGTGACGATGCCCGGTGGGAGGAATATGCAGACCAGCACAACCTTGCATACCCCAAGCATTTCATTATGGCTCCTAACCTAGACGACATGGAGGAAGACCCATAACGTTTGCAGAAGGAGCAGCTTAAGAATACAATACTGATTCCAAGGCTATGCTTTAAGAATGGGGATTCTTATTCTCATATACAGTACTGCTAAACGACTGGGGTTCCTCTTCTCAACAGTTTTCTAAAGCAAGATGAATGTGATTTTTTTTTTTTGAAAAGAAAAAAACAAAAAAACTAAGAAACAGAGGATTTTTTACTCTTTTCAGACATCTGGAGAACATGCTCAATGATGAAGCTGGGAACCACGGGTGAAAAGCGAACAGTTCACGTGGCCTTTCCGTTGGAGGACAGTATCTGGACTTAGCTGTCCACAGCAGAAGGAATAAAGGGGATGACTGCAGGAAGACCCCTCAGTGAGCTGGGTGTGTTGGTTGACTGAAGGATATCGGTGTCAAGAGTTTCATATTTTTTATGATTAAATGATTTTAAACACCAGGTATAAGACATCATAACCCTTATAAGTACCTCTTTTAACTTGCCTTTAGAAAAGCCTTGAATTGCCAGTGTGGTGAACTGTGAATTAAAAAAATAGGAGTTTTTAGCTTGTATGATTTTTTTTTTTTTATTATTATTATTATTATTATTTTCTTCAAGAAATAAATCAAGAACTTGAATGGAGAAAAAAAGAGGTGAGGACTATGATCAAGCATACAATATTAACTAAAAAAAAAGTTGCCTTTAACTTTTCAGTACAAAATCCAGAAAGAAGAATCCAATGATGGTTTAAAAAAAAAAAAAAAGAGAGAGAAAGAGAAAAAACTTGATTTATATCATTGTATTTTTTTAGGATTCATTTTTCATTCCTTATTACTGCGAGGAACTTTTAACATATTTAGACAATCAAATAAATGTATTTTGCCCCAAATTGTTTCTTGTGAAGCAATTGAACTGGAACTCATGTTATGCTATTATTTTGCATACAATTTGATTATGTTATCGGACTTGTGTTTGTCAGTTTATTGTTTTGCACTATAGGTATGCTTAACCAGTGGTTTTATTTTATTATTTTTGGGAGTGGGTTGGGATGAAGATAACTGCAAGATAAAGTTCTAACAGCTGCTACTTATATTGTGTAACAGTTCCTTTAAAGGCAGATAATGCTAAAACGATATCACGAAAAAAGGGACTGTTGTTATGATTTGTGGTGCGATAAACTCAATTCAGACCATACAGTATTTATTATAAAGGGCAGTCTCCTGAACAGGCAGGGCTTTGGGAAAAGCAAAGAATGCTTTTTGTTTTTTTGTTTTTTGTTGTTAGGTGGTCTCTCTTTTGCAGTCCACCCTGGGTAAACTGATGAGCATTCGATGATTGAAACAAGGTTAGGGAGCAAATATGCCTTCCTCATTCATTTGATGCCTTTGTAATACTTTATGACTGAAATCATGAATGACAAGTTAAACCATTAGTACATTTCTTCTTAAACGGAAAAAGAAGTGACTTGGTTCACTAGGAGTGATTCTACAAAGTAGAACGTTACAGCTTTAATAATTGCCATTTTTTTGTGATTGATCCAGTTCATGCTCATCATTTAAAATGAATTATCTCGGCTACTTCAACAAATTCATGCTGAAAACATGGCTTATCCTTTTTTATTTAAAACCGTTTTATAAAACTGTTATAACTTCAGTGAATAGACAGAAACATGTCTTAAAATTACTTGATGGCACAACACATGAACCAAAAATCAAAATGTCAGGGTGTTTGATGTTTGCTTTTTGTCTGTTTTCTTCTAGAACACATACACCAGTCTGGTAGATGCCATTTGTTTTCGTGTATCATGGTGTTAACATTTAGTACAGCTACAGCACTTCAGATATAAGTTTTAGATAATTTAATGATATAAAATGCTGTATCTTCTTAAAGAAGATATTTTAGGGAAAAAAGGCACAGCATGAAAAAAAACAGAACAACATGGATGAAAAACACTACCAGGAACGTAGGAAACGTAATCCTTCGTCTTTTAGCTCAAATTTTCTCGACTTGGTTTTT
Organism: Polypterus senegalus; assembly: GCF_016835505.1. Classification (NCBI taxonomy): domain Eukaryota; kingdom Metazoa; phylum Chordata; class Cladistia; order Polypteriformes; family Polypteridae; genus Polypterus; species Polypterus senegalus. Next base: position 153,644,239 of record NC_053156.1, on the reverse strand, counting down.
TAAAGTGTTCTATATGAATTTAATCTAGGTAGTGGCCTCTGAAGTATCTTATAATGCGAAAAATCGCCAGGATTACCAGGATTAGAATATGAACATTTCATTGTTTATGTCCATAGGTCACAACGCGAGTACCAATTTTTTAGCTTTACATTTTATTTCCATGCCATATTGTCGAGCATGACAGCGCGATCATGATTTTTCTCTCCCAGCCAATCGTAGATTAAATTTTTGCTTTTCAATAAACATGTCTCTAATACACTTCACATTCAAAAATTCTAGTCACGATACACCAGCAACTTTCGGAAACCCCTCATTCCAAACACAGCCAATAAGCTGAAGCGTCGTCGGTTTAGAAAATAACAGTGGCTCTCATTTCTGTCGCAGTGAATTTTTGTTTTTGTGGTGTTGTCGCACACCAACTTCCAAAAAGGCAAAGCCTGGCCTTCTTCCTACTTCATAATGCACGAATGTCTGAAGAGATTCCCATTCTCTTCTGATGTTTGTTTAGGTCCTTTTGGGGAAAGGCTTGTGACATGGTACGTATGCATCAGCAATAATGGCAACGCTCAAGTCGGGCACAACTTGCAGTACAAAAACGCAAATTTACCAATAAATTAGTAGTAGGGGTACCCATTATGGATGGAATGAGAAGTTGAGCAAAACAACACCTTTTATTGACTAACTGAACAGATTACAATATGCAAGCTTTCGAGGCAACTCCAGCCCCCTTTTCAGGCAGTTTGTAATGAATAATACATAAATTAAGCATCGAAATCCTGGAGTTCTTTTGAAATGACCTGGTATCTGAAATTCTTTTCATTTGTTTTACGTTCTGCATGTCCTCGATACACAAAAAAGATTTGTGATGATTATGCAGAAAGATGTTATTAAACCATAAATGATGATTTCAAACAACAAATCTTGGAAGTTGTGTTGTTTAAAAAAAATCAGTGTCTGTAGAAACAATTTCCTACCGGGTTGATATAAAAACGCCTGTGCTAAAGTTCTACAGCTACTAAGATGGAAATGTAGCATGAAGCTTCTCTTCATAAAAATGAGTGACCTCCTAATAATACAAATAAAAATCAGTCTGAACATTAGGATTTTGAAAAGAAGTAAATATTGTTTGATTACGATTGTCTAGTGGATTCCACTAGGGGAAAAACCAGTAAGCCATACTCAGCAAGTCAGAGTGAATAAAGGTTTCCTCTAATTTTGATAACTCTCTCTCGGTACTCTGTTACAGCTTCTCTCCCCATTTCATTTACGAGATTCCGCCAGCTTCACTTTAAAACAGCGTTCTGCAACTACCATTTGTCAGACATTCCGTTGCGTTTAATTACTTTGGTGTTATAATTTGTTTTTGCAGCCCCACTATATGCTGCAAGTCCTTACTGAACACTGTGCTTTGCTCTTCCATTTTGTTTGTTAGCTTCTCATCTCATTTTCTACATAGCATCTGTTGGTTTTTTTTCTTTGATTAGTGTCCATGTAAACTAAAATGAAAAGTGCCTTATGTGTGTGTTGGGTAACTAAAAAAATGTGCTGCAATGACATTTTTAAAACAAGAGGAAGTAAATGACTCGGATGTGAGTGCAATTTTTATTTTTTTATAGAGTGGTTACAGGATTTGGGGCTGTGCTTTAATAATCATACTATGTAAGTCCCATTTTGATTCTCCACTAGAGTTCTAGGTTAAAACTAGCAGCACTCTGGATATGACATCAGAGTATTTTCTCATAAATGGCTGCATTTGTGGATTATGTGTATGACTGAATTCAAGCTCAAAGCCATCCTCTTTCCATTCCGTTGTAGGTTTTAAAAAAGTGCAATTACTGCAAGATGACTTTTCTGTTTTGTAAGTTATACGGCTTGACATAGTCTGCCATTGTGGTGATTTTGTCAAGGGGTTGCACTATGTGTGGCCAAACATAAAATGATGATACTGATGACATAAAACATAAGAAAGAAACCCCAACTCAGGTTCACTGTGTGCTGGAATCCATCAGGTTGCACATTTTTGTATCCTTTCTCTATAAACATATTTAAGTACTATGTGTGCCTAGCTGTCCATTTTATAGCTAGCTGTCCATTTTATAGCTTTCTACAATTAAAAATATCAAAAATACCAAGAAATGCAACAGAGTTTTAGGAATTTTCTAAAGCTTGCATCATGCATAAATGTCATGTAGTTTTAAAGTGATTTTACTTTGCGGATAATTTGTGTGTGAAACAGTCACCATGTCAATTGTAATAATTGTGCTGTAACTGAGTTCTGTAAATTATACAATTGATAAAAAGATTTTGATAAAAACAAGCAGATAACATGCAGCAGATGATGTCTTAATGCCAGCAATGCCGATAACTGTTTAAAAATTACCCTTCAACAGGCTTACTTTGCTTGCAGTTGCTTGAATCGAGGTTACAAAAATGAAGCGTTTCATTAAATACGCTGTTAGTTGTCAGTCTGGAAGAGGTAGCAGAATCAAGAGACTAACGTGTAAAGCTTATATGACTGTGTACCTGTTAATTTAATAAAACTCAAGAAAAAGGAGAACTGTTATCAACCTGTGTTTATAGTTAATTACTGAATGTGTATTCCATCATGTTAATTACTTTATTTTGCATTTTGTGTCTGTTGGACTATTTGCAATATTATAAGGGCTCTTTAATCCCTTCTGTCTGGTTAGCTCATTTGAATTACAAAAAAGTGTCTTAAAAATTGTTGTTAAGTTTTTAATGGTGTAAATGACCAAACTTTATGAAACTGGTAATGAGCAATCAGTTACTTTTTTTTTTTTTTCCCCCAAGAAGCATTTCAAAATCAGTGTTGCCACTGGCCTGGCGGGTGTCTTATAAAGTGTTTTGTATATTTTAGTACCAACTGATTAATAAAACTCTAAATATCATTATATTTTATGTTGTGTATTTATTTTTTTATCGCTCTATTATAAAAGAAAATCTTGGGATGAGACTTTCTCAGAGATAATTTCAAGTCCCGCGAGAGATAATTTCCCAGCCCAGACCAAGTGGAATTAAAAAACGTAGCAGGTCCAAGCAGGGTTGGAAATAAAAGACAAAGAGTAGAAGCCAAAGTAGAATGTCGTAAAGAGGCTCACAAATGTTGCTTCGATACACATGCGGAGCAGGTTAGAGATTATGAAGGTACTAAAATTCAAAAGTCTCAAAAAACCGATAGTAAAGATCGCATTAGCGCTAACAAACAGAAATTATAACTCGGTTAAATAACGGAACATCGAAAAGAGATATGGAGAGAGAGAATATATGGACACAGATTATATGACAGAAGTATGTAGATCTTGTTTGGTTTTAAAGTTTAAGTTGAAGACTTGTAGATCGTCTAATTCATGTTGCCATCAGGGAAAAGTAGTGTCTATTCCCAATGAAGAGGCGTATCCACGAGAATTAAAAGAAGTGTTATATGGTGAAAGTGAAGTCCACACACACTACATCCAAATCTACAATATTTTGTTCGTGTTCACATCATTCAATGCTCAAAACATAGATTTACACGATTCAGGACCATATGCTACGAGAGTCTGCGGTTGCGCAACAATTAAAGCTGAAATGAAACCACAGGTTTATATTTATGATCACAGAGAAGCAATGCCACATAGAATCGAATAAATGATCGGACGTATTAGAAATTGTACAGCCAAAAATGGAAACAAATCCATACGTACAAAAGTATCGCACTTTACACAGAATTTATAGTTAGTTCTATTATGCATATGTAACAATTCCCATGAAAATAACAAGCTGTTTAAATTTTACATACGCTTCCCCATTGGCAAGTGGCAGTTCTGCAAGGTGACTATCACATAGGGCCCGCACGGGGGTTGGCGAGTGAAGCAAGCAGGGGGCAGAGTCCCCCAGTATAAATAAAAATGTACATTATCTGTCAAATGTTTTGAAACACTTGAGTTTTTCCAGCTTTTCTTCAAATTTAACCAGATGAAATGTAATGAATGACCTAAAATGATGAAAAGGTGAGTAGTAAACTGTCAGAGGCTTAAATTTAAAGTTTAGGTTAGCAGAAACTGAAAACAAAAACTATCACAATATTACAAGTAGGCCTTCTTCAGGGAAAAACAAACAGATTACAACCTACAGATGTTCTGAAACAATTAAAGTAAATTAAGCCTTTCAAGTTGAAGCAAACAATTTGCACAACTGTCCCAATTTCTGTCGATTACTTAAAACCCTCTGTCTTAAAGCAGAATTGGAACAGACTGTGTTACTTCAACCTCTCAAGTACTACTTGGACAATATTACACTATAGAAAGCTGTAAATTCAAATGATAATAGCAAGAAAATGGAAATTAACAAATTAAATCAGAGAGAACATTATTACCTTTAGAAGTGTTGGCCTTTCATTTAGAGAAATCACAAAAAAAAATAAAAATCAAAGTGTCAGTGAGTACCGTTTTAACTAAAACAAAAGAAAATGACATTTGAGCAAGATGTCATCAATAATCTGCCTATTTTGCAGCTGTCATACAGAAGCACTTTTCTGCACTCTTTGAAAAGCAGATAATGCCACAATGTGGGCTTTCTCTTTTAAGAACAATAACAAAGTGTTCCTGCACATTCAGTTTACCTCAAGGAGGATGTTATTTAAATTCCACCGTAGCTGACTTTGCTGTCACCACATCAGGTATTCTGTTTTGACATTGTGTATTTCTGAACATCAAGCAGCCGAGTGGCTTTCCACTTAGAGAATAAGGAGAAGGACATTACTGTCCCTGTCTACCTAGTAAGTGTTTTAGAAGCTTATTTTACAACTTTAAACACATTTGCTTCTTGTTGGTCAGAGAAATAATTTGACAATAAAAAAAATTGTTTTATATATATAGTCACACGCACACAGGAAACAGATTAGCAGTTCAGGTAATGGTAATTCTCTGCCTCTCCTGGGGTTGAAACTCTATGATAATACCTTCTCTTTCTCTCCCTTTGCAGAATGGAAGATTGACGGCTGTTCGACGACTGACATCATTTCTGGTGTCCGTCAACCTGGTCCCACCTCTTCCTGCTAGAAGTGGTCTTAACCGGAAGAACCGCCATCTTTGATAGTCGTATCCAGACTCCGGTTTGAAAAGATGCTACATAACCCTTTAACTCTCAGTTAGATGAGGTTTGCTTAAGGGTGCCCAAAAACAGTTTTTGCTTTGTTATTATACTTTATGTGTATATAATGAGTTCTTGGCATAAAACAAAAATAATAACCAACACAAGATTCTACCCAGAGAATCCCAGGAATAACAAGTCCTGATATTCCGAGTTTAGCCCATTTTCTAAGGGTCACCAATGGGTGTCAATGCTGGACTGTGACACACAGTATCAGGTCCAGCATACCTACCTAATAATAAGATAGTCAAAGATTGATTTTCTTGCATCATGGCCTGACTTCATTGCAACGTGAATGTGAACATTAATTAATAACGAATATATTAATATTACTAATATGAATAGTTTGGAAAAAATGCTTGTAGTTGATCTTTACTCACAATAGCTTGTTCTTTGTCATTTTGCAGATCATTGACTCGGAAAACCATTACATTAAGCAGGATAGGAAGACGGTTTATTTTTATTATTACTATTATTGTTACTGTGCCAAAAGCTGAAAAAAATATTTTGGTAGATTATTGGATTAATGGATGGATGGTATTAGTAATAATGATAATAACATCGCGCAGCAATGTGGCATAGCGCCAGCACACCTTTCTCACAGTGAAGGACACTTTTGTGCACATATGCATGTAATTTGCATGCTCTCCCCAGTGCTTTGGTTTCCTCCGAAAGTCCAAAACCAGGCAGGTTAGGTGGATTGGCATTGCTAAAGTGACCCAAGGGTCAGTGAGTGTGTGTTCTCCCTGTAATGGACTGGTGCCCCATTCAGGTGTTTCTGTTTTGCATCCAATGTTTGCTGAGTTGGGCTCCACGTGCCCCTCTCCAGGATAAGCGGGTTAAAAAAGATTGAACAATAGATGTCTGTAATGTCTGTTTAGTTCTTGTCACTTGATTTCATGCCACATGTGTGCTCTCTAGTTGAAGTACACATGTGCATTACCAATGTAGCAACAGCAGCTATTTTTGTGAAATTAAATAAGCTGCTGTATACTGCAGTAAAAGAATATAAGTGATCGTGTGACTTTTTCAGTTATTATTGTTGAGTTGTATGTAATGTTAAGATACAAGTAAAATATTAAAGCTTTTCTTTATATTGTACTTCTCGTACCCATGAGCACCATTATAAAAGACAAGAAAGGGACAGTTATTTTATAAAATGTATAAATTATGCATCACTTTAGAATGCAATTTCTTGTGGAAAACTAACATAACATAACATAACAAAATACCAAACTTATTCTTTAATGCTACTCAGCCTACTATAACCACAGCTTCTTGTTTTTTGCTAAAAAGAGCAGAATTCATTTAGGTAATTTAGTTGCCATGCTCCTTTACACAGAGTATCATGGTCATTGTTGAGGTGCACACGTGCATTTGTTGCCAGAACTTCCTGTAAACAGAAAGCATTAAGGCAGACTTTAGAACAATAAGAAAAGAGTAGAATGTTGGGGATAGTAAACGGAGTAAAAAGAAATTTAAAAAATCGTCCTACACCTTGAGAGGAATGGCAGATGTAGATGTTGTACAGCTGATAAAAAGAGGCACATCTTCAAAAGAAATGAGTTCAGACGTTTTCATTTTGTTTAATTCGAATGGACACTCTTTGTCTTAGTGCGGACGGGGAGCAAGCTTGTGTATAGTACAACGGCGCACATTTTTAAGTCATAAATAGAATAGAAAAATAAGAATTTGGCCTCATTGCTTAGTGAACAAATGGCTTATCAGCTTGAGAGCAAACGTGTCTTATTTGACATGTAAACTTGTTAAGCATGTTAACCAAATTTATTTTAGTATTTTTATAGTCACTGAAAAGTACATCTGCAGAATTTCATTTTAATAATAATTCATAATTACATCTTGCCTGAAGAAGGGGCCTGAGTTGCCTCGAAAGCTTGCATATTGTAATCTTTTGAGTTGGACAATAAAAAGTGTCACTTTGCTTGGCTTTTCTCTACATTCACAATGGCTAACACGGTACAACACCCCAGTACTATTTTCATAATAAAAAATAATAGATAAAACCTGTGATCTGCAATTTAATTGTAAAATTGCCAAGATTAACTCTTTAATATAGAAAACGAGCCATAGTACCTTAACAGAACAATTAAAAAAATATTTGCTATCTCTTGCCCTACCTACGTGTACCTTCAGCTCCTTTCCTCTGTATTTGCATGTGTGTGAATCTTACTGGCGCTTCCTCTCTCAAGCACGTTCCCATAAAGCTTGCTTCCTGGACTCTTTTTATTATTTTTGAGGTACATTTCCCTCCTCCTGTCGGGTTTTAAATTTAAATTTGCTTAGTGGGACTGGACCCAAAGACATTAGTGTTTTATTATATACTAGATAGATAAGGCTTTTACCCATCTGGTTATGTTGGTGCTTACTGTATAAAAAATGTATAAAAAATTAACAAAGGGGTTGGGGGGGCGGAATTGGCCAATTGTAATAACATGAGATCGGTATCGATCCTCAAAATACCTCACAGTAGCAATTCAAAATCTGGATGGAGTGAAATTAAAGAGCCATGTTAGCTGAAATGCTTATGTGTAAGTTAAACAAAAGTAAAAATTGTACCACTGAAAAGCAACTATTAACATGTGGACAATTATGTAAAGTGACAGACTACAAGATAAATAAAAAAAGAAGATACTAATGATAATAACAAACCATTAAGTATTCAGAACATTTCCACACACAGTGTACCATTTTAGCCGCATGTATTTCCATAAAAATGTTGTCATTCATTTCCTTTAAACTGACTGTTTTGAAAAGTACTTACGAAGAAAATGAGGATGCTTTCAATTACCAGAACTGAAGTTCTATCTATCTATCTATCTATCTATCTATCTATCTATCTATCTATCTATCTATCTATCTATCTATCTATCAGTACAGGTTAAAGTTTGACACGCTGACAGAGAAAAAACATGCACTGCTGAGCGTTTTTGATAAGACTAGTAACATCTTCATCCCAGGTCAGATAATAAGTGATAGCTGTGCCAAAAAATTCAAATAATTCTACCCTGTTGAAAGTGACATCATTTATAACTAAGGGTGCAGGAGGAGAGAAGTATCTCCTAAACTTCACAATCTTTCCTATCATTTTACCATTTTCAAGGAATTCATATTAAGATTGTTGAGGGTGCACCAACTGGCCAGCCAATCCATCCTGGGGATATAAATCTAAAGAGATTCAGGTACTAAGATTTCTTCATTTTGTAAAGCACTTCGAGCTACATTTTTTTGTATGAAAATGTGCTATATAAATAAATGTTGTTGTTGTTGTAAGAGGTCTCTTCAGGTTCGTTTTTAAAGTCCTAGTCTGCCTACTGAACAGAAGATCAGAAAGACACTATTTAGCGAACCGAGGGGTCAATAAAGTGAAACAAAGTATACTGTTTTATCTATTTTAACATTGATCACATTATGTATAAACTTTTAAAAGTCTCATTAACATTCAGGCTGAAAAAAAAGAATACACTCCTATTTTATCACTTTAGATTCATTTTGTATCCATTCAGATGCATGGCTGGTTCAAATCCACCTTGGCACAGAGTGCTTTGAATCAAGAATATAGAACATCATCAACTAATTTACTGTGGCACTATATACTGAACAATCAATAACAGTGATTTTCAAATTTATGGTGTCCACTAAAAAAAAAATGTGTTGACAACTGTACTTTTATAAATTAATTCCTAGGTAGAAAGACTTTAAGAGCAGAAGAAGTTATTTAAAACAAGCCTTTTATTGTTTTGTTTTATACCTTTAATACAGGTACAAAAAATAAGAGCATGTTGTCTTTTTGAGGTAAGGTACAATGATTGTTGAACTATCAGAGCAGTACTTTGTAATTAATGTCAGGCTTTCATTCTAAAGTACTCAACAGTAAAGGCACCACAGTGGGTTAGTGCAGAGGACTAGGAGTTCAGGAGTGATGCCATACCATTTGTGTTTGTTTTCTTCAAAGTTCTAGTTCAGTGAACCCTGCCACTGGTGGTGGCTTTGGTCTCTTCTGGTCTGTCTCTCCTTTTTCTGGATTAGCAAGTCTGCTGTGAGGTAACAGGGCAAAAAACTTAAATCTTTCTCCCATTTTCTTGGGGTTCATCATCATGTCAAATCCATGAACTAACTCTGCTTGCCTGTCTGAATCTGTGGAGTTTCTCATTAGAACCTGCAAAACAAAAATCAGATTACAACAGTCGAAAACATTAGGTTATTTTCTTTTTCACTCTCGAGTTTTATGGTATTACTCCTTTGCTAAAACACTAATCTCAGTTGTTGCTTGAGAACATGATTTGTACAGAACGCTTGTCATTTTCCTCACCCTGGATGAATTTTGCAGACCATTTCATGGATAGCACAGACTTTTAATATGTTTAAGGTATATGCCATGCCATAATAAATGTAAACTACAGATACAAGAAGCTAGCTATACCTCACCTAATATCTTTATGTGAAATTCTTAAGAGTTTAGATTAAGGGAGTTTAAGTTAGAACCCTGCTGCAGATATGAAGTACATTTTACTGACCTAAATAGTGCAAATAAAATTTCTGTTTCATATTTCCAACCCAGCTGACTAAGTTTCTTTATTTGTCAATACAGTGCTTCTTAAACTATGAGCCGTGAATAGCAATTGTACAACATGAGAAAGCATCACAAACTGTTTGTGAAAAGGCTTGTGATGTGTCGCCATTTACATGGATGAAATAAACTCCCCGGTTGACGACTGGTAGTGATTTTTCTTCGGAGGAAAACAACAATGGGTGGCGATTCACCAAGGGGGAACAGGATGATTATCAGACAAGGTTAAGCTGCGATTAGTGATCACAAAGACATGTAATAGGCAAAATTAGGGCGCAAGAGAAAAAAAAAGTTTAAAAACCACTGTGTTAATGTACTTAAAAATGTATATAATTCAGCTTACAGATAGACTGAATACTGTGCTGTAGAAGTGCTTGATGTCTGCCAATGTCTCTGGTCCAAACATGAAATGGCACCCTGTCAGTAAGCTTTCAGTGCTAACGTTCTTGGTGAAAAGTGTTGTATAAAAAGGTGAGATGCTGCATGGTAAATGGTGGCTCTCCACTGCTGTCAAGGGGATTCACATACTGCTTTATAAATGCACTCCTAGTGCTACAGCAAGCAGCCAAAATTGTGAACAATGAAGAAGATGCACAAAGGCACCACAGTCACACTATAGTGGAGTAGAGAAGTGAAAATCCCAGACCAGAGGTTTCAAGTTTAGTTCTGGGGGATCCCCATGGTTGCAGGTTTTTATTTCAACCAGTTTTGAAATCAGTGTGTCATTCTGACTTTTAATTGATCTCATTTGTTTAGTTGGTAGGTAGACTTGAATATTTGGAGTCTTTCCTTAGCTTTAAATGCTTATGTTTCTTTTGCTGTTTTCTTTTTAATTTACCTTTCTGTGTCATTTTCTCCTTTGTAATTGTATCCAAATCTTGATGACAAAAAAATTTTAGTAAGTATGGAACTGAATAAAAATAAAAATGAAGCACTGATTGTGAAACTGGTTAGAACAAAAACCAGTAGCTGTAGAAGGGCCCCCCCAAGACTGAACTTGTGAACTACAGGCCTACTGTACTAAAGTCGTAATGAATAAACTGCAAAATAAAGTGTAAATAAGGACAATCGACTTGCAAATATATATTCTTTTAAAGTGGCATCAGTTATCAAATAGTTATATTACCGTATATTAGAAAGACTCCACTCACCTAGGCAGCCATCTCAGTTAGTTACTACCATAGAGGAAATGTTACTGGTCACTAAAGGCAAGAACAACTAAACACTGAAACATTTCTCTCCTATTGCAGTCACTCTTTTTAAATACCATCTCTCATTCATCGCTTGTCTTTTCCTGATTTCTAAAGTCCTCTATCCAATCTAAATCTAAGTTTATTTTATAATGCCTTATTGAAATATTATTGAGCAGGAGTACAATTTTGCATTACTAAATTGTTTGACTTATTTGTGTGTTGTGCAATATATTTTTCACTAGCAAAATACCCACGCTTTGCAGCGGCGAAGTACTGCCTTAAAATTTTTATTAAGAAGAAAACCTTTTTAAACTGAGGGAAAAATATACCAATAATTATTTGTTAAGGATCTCTTTGTATGCCACGCTGTCAGTTCGGCCCTCCGGTTGTAATATGACCAAGCTGTGTGCCGAGCTTACTCTTGAGCATGCAACGTACAGTTGGCCATGTGAAAAGCAATCTTGCCTCAAATCTCACAGCTCAGATTGCTGCTGTCATAATCGGTTTGAGTTTCATGGTTTGTTTCAACTACGTTAGCATTTGCAGGACTTGTTGTGATGAAGTGACATTCAGCATCTGTCAAGCATTGTAAGCATACAACGGGTTTCATCAATAACTTCGCATCCAGCTTTTGAAAGTTTAAACATTCATAAACATCAAAGTGTCCACTACTCAAATCGTTACCTGTGAATCTAAGATGTTTAAGAGGCATTGGTGGTTGTCCAAAGGTGTAAAATATTTAGCCATTTCGATACATTTTAAAGCGATAGCTGAACAATTCAGCGGCAGCCATCAACTCAAATGCAGAACCATAGGTGAAGGGCTTAAGCATTTCACTCTTCTAGTGCTCCTGTGTAGTATAATTATCTCCTGTACCGTCATCAGTCCACACCTTGAACCTGTTCTAGTCATTCAATACATAAGACAGAATGTTCCTACGGATATCAAGAGTGAGCCTGATATGGCCGTGCAATATGTAACACATAGAATGGAAAAGGCAGGCACCATCTCCGGGCAGGGAAACCACTCGGTAAGTGACAGTTCTTTGATCGATGGTGATCACCTCGATAGACATGATAATGGGGGTACGGTTGGAATGATAAAGGAAATGGGTACCTGAACAACGTAAACTAAAATACCTATACCAGTGAGGGCAACAAAGACCGTTGAAAAGTTCAATATGGCGGCCGACAGTGGCGTCATACCACCGAAATAAGTACATACATTGGTTTCGGTTAGTGCAGGGAAGCTGCCTACCAAATTTCGTGAAGATGGGACCATAAATAAGAAAGTTCAACATGGTGGACGTTGTCGACCGTTATGACCGTTATGCGTAGAATTTCGAAATGAAACCTGCTTAACTGTTGTAAGTAAGCTGTAAGGAATGAGCCTGCCAAATTTCAGCCTTCTACCTACATGGGAAGTTGGAAAATTAGTGACGTTGGAAAGTTCAATATGGCGGCCAACAGTGGCGTCATACCATCAAAATAAGTACGTACATCGGTTTCGGTTAGCGCAGGGAAGCCGCCTACCAAATTTCATGAAGAGGGGGCCATAAATAAGAAAGTTCAACATGGCGGACGTAGTCGACCATTATCGACCGAGATGACTGTTACGTGTAGAATTTCGAAATGAAACCTGCTTAACTTTTGTAAGTAAGCTGTAAGGAATAAGCCTGCCAAATTTCAGCCTTCTACCTACACAGGAAGTTGGAGAATTAGTGATGAGTCAGTGAGTGAGTGAGTCAGTGAGGGCTTTGCCTTTTATTAGTATAGATTACTACTGTCCCTAATGTTGCGATGGTGTCATGTAATGTAAATGGAGGCGTTTACAGTAAATCTATGCACCTTATTATGTGTAAGGATGTAACAACAGAAGAACTTCCTACGAACTCTGCTGCCTGGAAAAAATTAAGCTCAAGTTCAATTTTAGACATAAATGCTAGATAACATGCAACCTTAAAAACTATCAATTAAAATATTTCTGTGAAAATTAACTTTTTTATAAATCCCTCTCTGCCTCTACTGTCCACAGATGTGTAATAACCGTATGTAGTTTTGGAAACGGAAAGCAGAACATCAGGTAAGTGGATTTGTATTCTCTATTAAATAAAATGGAGTTATATCATAACATATATATTCCTGTTTATCAAGGCAGTGGGAATCAGTAACATGTTACATATTGGTCAAACGTGCAAGTACAAATTTCAGTGTAATTTGTACACATGACAAAACTACTACTACTGTTATATTTATGATAGTCAAAAAATAAATGCACATTCATAAACAAAGGATATTATTTCAATTGAGCAGAGTAATACTTACATTTTTAGGAACAGAATTATAAAGAATAGAAGCAAACATCTTATACAGTACACCATTACGTCAAAAGTCATAAAGAAATATGTAGCTTCCGAGTCCTTCTGCACATTTATTTGAAATACAGGTACTGGTCATAAAATTAGAATATCATGACAAAGTTGATTTATTTCAGTAATTCCATTCAAAAAGTGAAACTTGTATATTAGATTCATTCATTACACACAGACTGATGTATTTCAAATGTTTATTTCTTTTAATTTTGATGATTTTAACTGACAACTAATGAAAGTCCCAAATTCAGTATCTTGGAAAATTAGAATATCAAATAAGACCAATGCAAAAAAAGGATTTTTAGAAACATTGGCCAACTGAAAGGTATGAACATGAAAAGTATGAGCATGTACAGCACTCAATATTTAGTTGGGGCTCTTTTGGCCTGGATTACTGCAGCAAAGCGGCGTGGCATGGAGTCGGTCAGTCTGTGGCACTGCTCAGGTGTTATGAGAGCCCATGTTGCTCTGATAGTGGCCTTCAGCTCTTCTGAATTGTTGGGTCTGGCGTATTGCATCTTCCTCTTCACAATACCCCATAGATTTTCTATGGGGTTAAGGTCAGGCGAGTTTGCTGGCCAATCAAGAACAGGGATACCATGGTCTTTAAACCAGGTACTGGTAGCTTTGGCACTATGTGCAGGTGCCAGGTCCTGTTGGAAAATGAAATCTGCATCTCCATAAAGTTCATCAGCAGCAGGAAGCATGAAGTTCTCTACAACTTCCTGGTAGACGGCTGTGTTGACCTTGGACCTCAGAAAACACAATGGACCAACACCAGTAGATGACATGGCACCCCAAACCATCACTGACTGTGGAAACTTTACACTGGACCTCAAGCAACGTGGATTCTGTGCCTCTCCTCTCTTCCTCCAGACTCTGGGACCTTGATTTCCAAAGGAAATGCAAAATTTACTTTCATCAGAGAACATAACTTTGGACCACTCAGCAGCAGTTTTGTCTTTAGTCCAGGCAAGACACTTCTGACGCTGTCTCTTGTTCAAGAGTGGCTTGACACAAGGAATGCGACAGCTGAACCCCATGTCTTGCATACGTCTGTGCGTGGTGGTTCTTGAAGCACTGACTCCAGCTGCAGTCCACTCTTTGTGAATCTCCCCCACAGTTTTGAATGGGTTTTGTTTCACAATCCTCTCCAGGTTGCGGTTATCCCTATTGCTTGTACAATTTTTTCTACCACATCTTGTCCTTCCCTTCGCCTCTCCATTAATGTGCTTGGACACAGAGCTCTGTGAACAGCCAGCCTCTTTAGCAATGAACTTTTGTGTCTTGCCCTCCTTGTACAAGGTGTCAATGGTCATCTTTTGGACAACTATCAAGTCAACAGTCTTCCCCATGATTGTGTAGCCTACAGAACTAGACAGAGAGACCACTTAAAGGCTTTTGCAGGTGTTTTGAGTGAATTAGCTGATTAGAGTGTGGCACCAGGTGTCTTCAATATTGAACCTTTTCACAATATTCAAATTTTTTGAGATACTGAATTTGGGACTTTCATTAGTTGTCAGTTATAATCATCAAAATTAAAAGAAATAAACATTTGAAATACATCAGTCTGTGTGTAATGAATGAATCTAATATACAAGTTTCACTTTTTGAATGGAATTACTGAAATAAATCACTGTTGTCATGATATTCTAATTTTATGACCAGCACCTGTAAATTGCTTACCTGAATCAAAAGACATGACCTTTACAAAAGTTTTAATTTTGGCAAACACTTTTGAAATTAAACAAATGAATAAATGAATTAAAAGCATAAACGAGAAAGCTTGTCTTTACACCTTATAATGACTTTGCCCTCTAGTGGTAAACAATTAGTACTACAGTTTAAATACTTCAAATTTTGTGGTGATTAGCTTGTCAGCAGTGACATCTCAGTACATAGAATGCGAAGTAATGACAAGCCGTTACCTAACAGAAAATATTTTAGATAGAGTATCAGTAGACAAAGATGAGATATATGCTAGTATGTTTTATTAAGCAATGCAGAAAAGCCATGTGAACTAAGAAGCCCATAAAAATCACTAAAATATGTTTGAGAGGGTGGCTTGGAATGGACAGAATGTGAAATGTGAGTGCTTAAGCCATACTTAATTTGGGTGGCAGCTGCAAAGGCAGACAGAGATTATCGTAACTTAGTACAAAATATTAGTAAATGTAGTATAGCTGCATAAATACAGTGATGTACTATACAGTCATGGCCGAAATTATCGGCATCCCTGGAATTTTCCCAAAAAATGCACTTACATTATGCAATGCAATTACAAATGTTTTGGTATACACATGTTTATTTCCTTTATGTGCATTGGAACAACACAAAAAACAGAGAAAAAAAAAGCCAAATCTGACATCATGTCACACAAAACTCTAAAACTGGGCTGGACAAAATTATTGGCACCCTCAACTTAATATTTGGTTGCACGCCCTTTAAAAACAATAACTGAAATCAAGCACTTCCTATAACCATCAACAAGCTTGTTACACCTCTCAACTGGAATTTCCGCCTACTCTTCTTTTACAGATTGCTCAAGGTCTCTCAGATTTGAAGGACGCCTTCTCCCAACAGCAATTTTGAGATCTCTCCATAAGTGTTCTGTCGGATTTAGATCCGGACTCATTGCTGGCCACTTCAGAACTCTCCAGCACTTTGTCTTTAACCATTTCTAGGTGCTTTTAGAGGTATGTTTGGGGTCATTGTCCTGCTGGAACACCCATGACCTTTGACGCAGACCCAGCTTTCTGACACTGGGCCGTACATTGCGCCTCAATATCTTTTGGTAGTCTCCAGATTTCATGATGCCGTGCACACAGTCAAGGCATCCAGTGCCAGAGTCACCAAAATATCCCCAAAACATCTTTGAACCTCCACCATGTTTGACTGTAGGTACTGTGTTCTTTTCTTCATAGGCCTCATTCCGTTTTCTGTAAACAGTAGAATGATGAGCTTTACCAAAAAGCTCTACCATGGTCTCATCTCTCCATAAGACGTTTGCCCAGAAGGATTTTGGCTTCCTCAAGTACATTGTGGCAAACTCCAGTATGGCTTTTTTTAATGTTTCTGTGTCAGCAGTGGGGTCCTCCTGGCTCTCCTGCCATAGTGTTTCATTTTGTTGAGATGTCGACAGATAGTTTGTGCCGACACTGTTGCACCCTGAGTCTGCAGAACAGCTTGAATATGTTTTGAAGTTGATTGGGGCTGTTTATCCACCATTCAGACTATTCTCCGTTTCAGTCTTTTATCAATTTTTCTTTTCCATCCACGTCCAAGGAGATTAGCTAAAGTGCCATGTGTTGTGAACTTCTTGATTATGTTGCGCACAGTGGACAAAGGAACATGAAGATCTCTGGAGATGGACTTGTAGCCTTGAGATTGTTGATATTTTTCCACAATTTTTGTTCTCAAGTCCTCAGACAATTCTCTGCTCTTCTTTCTGTTCTCCATGCTTAGTGTGACACACTCTGACACACAACAGAAAGGTTGAGTCAACTTTTCTCCATTTTAACTGGCTTCAGATTTCTTGCCACAGGTGAGTTCAAAAGAGCATCATATGCTTGAAATAAAACAATTTACCCACAATTTTGAAAAGGTGCCAATAATTTTGTCTGGCCCATTTTTGGAGTTCTGTGTGACATGATGTTAGATTTGGCTTTTTTTCTCTCTTTTTTTGTGTGTCGTTCCAATGCACATAAAGGAAATAAACATGTATATACCAAAACATTTGTAATTGCAACAATTTTCTGGGAGAAATGGTGCGTTTTCTGGGAAAATTCCAGGGGTGCCGATAATTTTGGCCATAATTGTATGTCTCAGACATTCTCACGGAACCTAAAACTGCAAGAAAATGTTAGTGACTTAAATTACAAATGTAGACTAGGATGATGACTTACAAATGGGGCATAAAAAACAGTTTTTCCAATTCCGTGAAAAAATAGTGCTTTTTAAGATAACATTAGAAGAATACTCCACCCAAAAATTATATATATATTTAATATGTTACTAAGCCACTGTGGTTTATAATGATGACCAGGAAAAGCTTTTTAATTTAATATTTTTGCGGACAACGAAGATTAAAACTGTTTATGATATAATATAAGCCCATGTTGACCAATAATGTACCATGGCAAACTAAACAAAAAACATCCAAGGAATGAAATTAAAACATCATGTTATTTGAGTTGCATAATCTACATACCATAACAAGGAAAACACACACTTTTTACTGAAATATTCTTAAATAGATACTTCTAGAAAAAAAATCTATGCACAACATAAACAGGAAATTCAATTCACAGGGAACTGAGATTTTGAATTGAAGATCTGCCTCTCCACCTTATTCACTGGTCAAGACTCCTGTCATGCAATACATGTACCCCCCAAATTCACCCCCCACCCCATTCAGGGACAACTTTCATATATATTAATTTGCCATTGTATAGAATTATTCAACATTGACTTTTATCTACTCTCTATATATAAAATCCTAAACCTAAAAGTGTAACGATTTTGTGTAATGATTTTATCTGACGATTTTATGTCACGTATTTTGTCGCGCTTTAAATTGGGCTTATTTTAAAACCTACATGTAAATTATTTTCAGAATGTATCAAACGTTAATGTGATATTATTAGATTTTCAGATACTTATTTCATTTTTAAATTATAAACTAAACAATATCAAGAACTCGCATCCCGCGAGACAAGACTTTGTGCCATGAGATTTAACCATGCCCGGGGCCGGAAATAAAAGACAAAGAGTAGGATAGCTGCTGTACAGACTTTTAAATGTTTGAAGCGCTGCATGAGATGCAGATCATGAGGCATGGCAGCAGCAGCAAGCCAGCAGCTGATCTAGCAAAGAGGAGGTAAAAAAACTATATTTATTTCCCACTGTATCACCATTTAAGAGGAGGTTTCGTAGGCGTGACCACGTCTCCTTGGGATGCGTTCAGACCCCCTCTTCACAACGTGAGTGGCAGAGACACGAAGTGGCTGGCGTGTAGCGCAGGCCAGGGGGGTTTGCGAGCAAAGCGAGCAGTGGACGAACCCCCTATAAATAATAACTTTTTTCTTTTGTATATTTACAGATATTACTAATATTCTGGCTGCAACTGGGGGTTGGGTGCTGTAGGCGCCAGGGGGGCTTGTCCCTCTAATTATTGCATAAACTTTATTATGTCTGTTATTTATAAAAACAGTTTTTTTTCTCAGTTATCATCACTACAAAATGCATGGGGGTAAGTAACATTTTTGGGCGGAATATTCATTTAATGAATATTAACAGAAAAACACAAGTTCTATACATTTCAGTTGTGTGCCACCTATATTGTGCTCAGCCTAATAAAATGAGGTGTACAGGCAAGAATTACATACTAAGTAATGGCAGACTGAAAGCAAATCTGCTTTTTTTTTTTGTTCAAGGTGGGTTTGCCTGAGCTTGTTTGGAGTGAAATAATGCGGTTCACTATATATTGAGGCTAAAAGGCTGCATAATAGGCTGCAAAAGTATATAAATGTATATAATGTGCTAGAATTACATAACTGTAATATCTCAGTATGTTTAAGGCATACCTGTAGTCTGACATTAATCCCCATGTTTTCTAAAAACTTGCATTGTGCTACTGGTCCTAAGGAAGCAACTTTTCCTTCAGTCATTCTTCTCAAATAACAAAAATCTACGTCTGCTGTCAGATCTGCAGTCCCAGGTGCCATAAGCGCGTCATGGGGTTTGTGGCCACTGAAGCCCTAGGAGAGAAGAGCAAAAAGTTAGAAGAATCCAGAATTACATATTTTTCATTTGTATTAAAAGATTCTCCGGACATGTGGAAAGATGTAGAGAAGTTAAGAGTTTAAGGATTATTAGAAGAGGTATATATATTTTATCTATTTCCCTTTTTAGGGCTCTCTGGGCAGCAAGATCACATTACACCATAGCAACAAAGTAATGTAGTACACTCGGATGGAATGATCTCCTGTATCTGATGACTCATCAGAATTACTGAAAGTAGGGTACTACAAATGAACTTCTTTTTAAATACTTCAAACTGCAACTGTTATTGATCAGAAGTGTTACATGATGTGTAACTCTCATTATTTTCTACTTAAATTATCAAAACTCCCCCAACCACTCCAAAAACAAAATTCAGAAATCATTGTAATTTAATTGACAGACTCTGAAAGTGTCTTCTTTTTCTCCATCATGGCCATAGTCAGCAATTAGTGCAGCCCCTCCATCTTCAGAAATCCTGCTGGTCAGTCTCTGCACCAAAATCCCAGCCTCGGGGCACACTTCTATGTGCATCCTTCCTTCATCAGTCTAAAAAGGTGAAAGCAATGATTCAGTCTTGTTAAAAGTGAATGTAAACTTGACTGGGTAATGCAGTTTTCTATCTAAGCAATGCATTTGTGATTTATGGTCCTGTCAATTCTACTTACTTTCTCAAAGTGCTGACACAATAAACCAGAAATGAGAGCAATCTCACTGAATACTATTTCCTGATTTCAAGTTCCAGTTTATAAATCTAATGTTAGCTTTAGTTTCAGCTAATATGCTTGTTACTTATCTGTGCCTCACAGTTGGATTTGAGAATTGAGGTTTCAGAATTTTATTCATTGTTGACATTGTTGATGGTTGGATAATGGATGGATGGATTATACAGTCTACCAAAACTGACTGTGCTGTCACCATCATGCAAAGTCCAGGAGCAGAACCCAGGCTTATATGCAATTGCTTGGTTCTTAAAGCTCATCTACTAGGCAGTATGCAGCCAGCCATCTTGGATGGTAAAGATTGTCTCAAGGATCAGGGTACAATTATGTACCGAATTTTGTGTCTGCTGCTAAAGTATACTGAAAGCAAAGGTAATGGAGGCAGGCAGGGGCAGCCTGAGCCAGACACGCATTATGGCATAACTGATGCACATTGAGAGTTTTTGCAGTACACATCAGCTTACCTCCCTGGGCAATAACATGCAATGCTAAAAACTGAATACTTAAGAGTTAATGATGTTCAGGGCTAGGTAGAGTTAGGTCTACAAACTACCATTAAGATCAAAACACATGGAAGGTCAGTTTTGCCAGTAAAATAAAAAAGAGAAAGCTAGGTGACCCCAACTATTGTTTCAGAGAGGACTGAACAGCACATGCAGTAGAATCTTGACATAACCTACAAAATAAAACAATAAAGATCAATGCTGTATTGAGGATGCAAGGCATTACTATTTACAGGGAGAAACTGAGTTTAGCCATTTTTTTTCTTGTTACAAGTGCATATCGACACATTGCTACACTAAATCTGTTCTGATGTAAATGTATGGAAAACTTACTTTCACAGATTATTCATGACAGTAAAAGTAAAAACAAACACACAATATTAGTGATAAACAAAAACATACAGTGGGTATGGAAAGTATTCAGACCCCCTTCAATTTTTCACTCTTTGTTATATTGCAGCCATTTGCTAAAATCATTTAAATAATTTTTTTTCCTCATTAATGTACACACAGCACCCCATATTGACAGACAAAAAAAAAGAATTTTTGAAATTGTTGCATATTTATTAAAAAAGAAAAACTGAAATATCACATGGTCCTAAGTATTAACGAAGATCTATGGGTTCTTACAAAACAAATGTTCTATTGGAGTAACATGAATTGTTAAATTTATCCAAATCCCCTACTCTTAAATATGGAATAAACTAAAACTTTTATGTTGAGTTAATATTTAGTAGGTTGTCAGATACTTATTATCATGCACCATTTGAATATTTGCATGTGGCAAATTTTCAGAAATTTTATTTTTGTGCTACATAGATGCTTTGAAATGTACAAAAGGCGAGATATATGGGAAAAGATGTCTTCAAAGCAAGTACAGTAAATGTAATCTGCCATCTTTGCAGTACTGAAATAGTTTCACTGTGCTCAAAACTAAAGTGAGGAATTCAAGAAAAGAAAAGATACAGTGAGTTATGCTTTCCACATAAAATAGTCAAGCCTCCTTTTCAATTCCATCCCTAATTGCTGTCCACATGGAGTTTGCATATTCAACTTATGTCTGTATGGGTTCTATGTTGTTCCATAATGCTAGTGGGCAGGTGATGCAGCAGCTACTGTATCAGTGGAGTCTGGCCCTTTATGGAGAGACATCAGGAACCACCAAGTCTCCCTGAAAGCACAGTTATCGGTGGCATGACAGGAGGAAAAGATGGAATCAAGTTGGAGAGAACAAGCAAAAAGCCAATACAAAGTCATTTAAGGAGACAGTGCAAATGCCTTGCCTCAGAAGAATGAGACTGTGCTCCTCATGTAATGGAATGGGCCGATGAAAATCTGTTAAGAATGCTCTGCTACTTAAGGGCTTCTGAGGAGTTAAGGGTGGAGGCACTACAGGCTGTTAGGGCAAGTGGCAATGAAGAACTGACCCTGACTTCTAAAGTGATTCCAGGAGGAGTTTAAAGTCTCCTCAAGTCTGAGAGCTAATTGAATCAAGAAGAATATAGAAGCAAAGGTTCGCTGGATGGGAGGGGGACTCAAAAGTTGAAAATGAAGGATAAGGTAGTACTTTATTGGTGAGCCACTCCAGCTGGTAGAAGGGGTTTGAAGAAAGTAAGCCAAGTGAGGCAGCAGACCTTTCATTTAATTGAATTTGGTTTTCCTTTTTAAGTTGTTTCCTTCTTATTCATCCCTCCTTTGTGTATTTAATTGCCAAAACAAGCACAGTCTTCACATTTATAGCTCCCTTGACATCGTTCTTGGTGTGGAAATATGCCATAAGGGCACTTCAACCTGGTATAACAAACAATTGACGGTGATACAGTTGAGTTCATTCTTCATAATAAACTGGTCAAACAAAGCAAGTGTCAGTCTGACATGGATAATACTTTTGGTGATCTTCTCCATGTCTGTGCAAAAGGATAAGATGCTTCAGAGAGAACTGGCAAAAGTGAATGCTTTGAACCTGCCTTCAATTATAACTATGATGATGATGTTTTAAGTCCTATTTAAACAATTAAAAATCTAATATATTAAAGCAAATGGATCATTCATGACAAGTAAATCCTTTTTCCCCAATATAAATATACATTTTTACTGAATAATTACAATCCCAAAATACCCTTCCATAACAATTAAACACCAAGGTTGTTAAGGTGAGTATCTGAGCTTTTTCATTAACAATGTACAAAATTATAGCTTTATAAATTACATTTCTGTCCAAACGTTTGCCTAAATTTGTGAGATTTCCCTATTAAATGACATTCACATATGGTAAGGTCTGCATAATGAATCCAGCCTGCATGTTTTGCATTTCTGCAGACCTTAGTCATAATTTACGGAAATAAATTAAAATACAAAAAGCTGTAAGCAGCTCTGAAAAATGGAACATGCAGCCAAATGAATCATGGATTACTGATTATGAATATGGTACAGCTTACAAAATTACAAAAGAGAAGATGGAAAAATAACAAATTTTTGCCGTTTTCAAACTTCTACGGTGCCACCACATTATATTGCCACATATTATTATTTCTTCCATAAAACTGCTTTATGAAAGTGCCTAATTATTAAATATATGCTTACATATAACATACCAAAATGCACAGCAGTTTAAAAAAACATATTGATATGGGTGGAAACTTGCAGATTTTGCATAAATGTTATAAAGTTTTTCTTCTTGCAAAGAAACATAGCCACCTGGAATAAATTACTAAGCAGTGTTTTGGAGAGCAGGACTTTAGGGACATTTAAAACTTGGCATCTACTTTCTAGAATGTAGATGAACAGGATGGACTAGCCTGTTGGGCTAAACAGCCTGCTCTCATCACAACTGTTCTGTTCAATTTTTTTTCTGTAATTTCCACTGTGATCACTGTTAATAAGAATTATTCATTTTCTTGTAAACACTAGCAGAATGTAACACCTAAAACTGTAACAATATTTGAGCAAGTAAGAGGGAACCAATGTTGCTTATTTATGTGACTGGACTCTCCCACAGTACACTGAGATAGGCCAAAGCTTACCATATGCTGAAGAAACTGATGTGGCTTTTGTTCTTAGTTAGGTATTTAATGTATCAATTGCTTCAGTTTTTGAATCACAAAAAAATAAACACCCTATCTCAAGAATAAGCTCACAGACCAACTAGAGTGACAGTAAATATGTATCTTCCTAAAGTGATAGTGTTCTGTTATAGCACCCCATCATAGCATGCACTTTACCACATCTTAATATTTTCATTTGTTTACAGTGGCAAGTGGCATCATTATGACCATTGCACTGACATTTCTGTGGCCTTTTGGTATGCCAGAGAGGAAATAACATATTCTGGGGTGAACTTTGATCATATATCACAGAAACACATTTAAACAATATCTTACAAGGATTTTGTTCACACTTCTGTATCCAGATAAACTAAACCTTACCACATCAATTCTTCTACTAAGCAAAGACAATGCTATGTTGGTGTGATGCCCCTCAACCTTTTTGTCTTCTGCTGGTTAACCAACTAGAGATCCAGTTTTGTAGGTTATCTTTGAGCCTACAGTTTCAGAATTAATCTTTGGTCTGGGACTGTATCAAATGCTTTTTGAAAGTCTGACCTTCCTTTCATAAACCCATACTGGCTGCTATTTAGAATATCATTTTCATTTACCTAATTTTCAAATTTATTTATTATTATAGGTTCCATAACTTTGCATGCCACAGAAGTAAGACTAATTAGTCTGTAATTACATGGATCCACTTTGTATCCCTTTTTGAAGACTGGACTTATACTTGCAACTTTCCAGTCCTCGAGTACATCTCCATTCTAAAGTGACTGCTAAAGTATGCCTAATAAGGGTTTACAGATGAAACCTTTCACTTATTTCAATACAATTGGTAAGATCCCGTCAGGCCTAGGGGTTTTGTTAGTCTTCAATACTGTACACTGAGGGCTTGAAGTACATCTGACTCTTCTATTTTAAAATCTATGAACTCAGAGTTTGTTTTTACTTCTGCATGAGGCATTCCACTTGTTTCTTCCTTTATAAAATACTTGGGTGAAATATTTGTTCAGTTTATTTGCTATTTCCTTCTCATTTTCAATGATTTTACCATTTGTGTCCCTAAAGTTTCTTAAATTCTCTTTTATCATTTTTTTTTACTGCTGTAGTACTGAAAAAATTGCTTGTTGTTCATTATTGTTACTCTGTCTTTATTGTTTGAAAAGATGAGATCTAGACAGGTGTCACCACGTGTTGGGCTTAAGACAAACTGGGTGAAAAAACAGTCATTTGCTATCTGCAGCATTTCAGTTTCCTCTTTCTTATATACAGTAGGGGCTTTCCAATCAGTGTTTGGGAAGTTAAAATCACCCATGACTACTACAACTGCTTTGTTGCACATATATCTTATTTAATTAAATAATATGTTATTATCTAAAATATCAGAATTAGGCAAACTCCAATAACCACATATCTGCCTTTCTTCCTTACTAGCTTAACCCACAGTGATTCGGACATGTTTCCTTCTTCCACCTTGAAAATGTGGGCCTGAATGATATTTTTCACATAAAGCATCACACCCCCTCCTTTAACTTCCCTGTTTATCTCTCCTGAAGCATGTGTAGCCACTAATTATATTCCTCCCCATCACTTAGCCATGACTCTCTAATTCCTACAATATCATAGTCCCAAGTCAAAACTGTTGCCTCTAGTTAATGCATTTTATTTCTAATACTTCATGCATTAAGAGTAAACATTTTAAATGAGAAAATATTACGTTTTTTACTTTCTTAAAGTATGCACAAACAAACATGTACTTTTATTTCTAAAGTTGCTCTATAACTGGATAAAACTGGCATTAATAATATGTTTTTTCTTCACATCCTTCTATATAAAAGCGGTCGGGATTGTCCTTCCGTCCCGTGAGTGCTATGCAGGTGTGGAGTTTCACACACGCCCCGTCCATTTTGCAATGCACGATTTGATTTGTAGTTTCATTTTTTTCAGGTAAAAGATGATTTTCTACTCCAGACTGTGTGATATCTTCTTCTTCTTTCTTACTATATAAAAGCAGTCGGGATTGCCCTTCGGTCCCGCGAGTGGAAAGCATAGCGGTATTCCGCTTATCACAGACTTACTACTTGCAGCTTGCGGTACGAAGTGACATGATGTGAGCAGAGTTTTGATGCTCCCATCGTTCTCTTGCTTTTGTGTGTGATGCGCTGGAAAAATAGACAAAATTATGTCTCTGGAAATAATTAATGTTGATGGAGTACAAATGCCTCACTGCGTAGTAAATATCAGGGGGGTTCAAAAGGGCGACCTCAATATAGAAAAAAAGTTTAACTTTCATCACAAAAATAATAGAAACTACGAGTACTAATGTAATACTGCTCAAATGCAATATAACCAAATTAATGAGTTTGTATAAAATATCAAATTGATCTACATATTGAATTGCCTTAAGAAGTGGTCAACTTAAAAGTCGGTCGCCTTAAAAGGTGGGTTAGCCTAGTTTTGTCATAAAACAGAAGGGACACTTTTCTATTTTAAGTTAAACAGAACTGAATAAGCAGCTTAGAAAAAGAATGAATATATGGGCTATTTCAATAAAACACACAATGCTCATAATCTAGTACTGAATTTCAAGCCTGTAAATATAAACACTATATTCATGTTGTCTCTCTCTATATATATATATATATTTTTTTTTTAAAATCATCATTTTCGACCCTGACAAACTTTGCCTTAGCAGTCGTGTACATTAGAACTATTCCAGCTCCATCACTGAAAAACTGCATATATTCACTTTTAAAAGGCAACTGATGTCTGTATCCTTTCATTTATTTCCAGATGTTTTCTTTTAATGCTAGTTATACAGCTTTGTTTTGGCTTAATGAGAACTTATTCTTCATGCAGAGACTATGGCAGTTCCAGATGCACAAAATGTTATTTTTTTAAATCAGAAAAGAAAAAATAAGTAGAAAAGGAAGAAAGATGAAACTATTGACCAGCTTAGTAAGTGACTCACTGGTTAAAACAAAAACTAAAAGCTTCAGATGCCAACAAGACTGAACTTGAGAAGTTCTAGACTAAATTACTATATTATAATGATTAGAGCGAAATATAATTCTGTGTCAGGACTAAAGTTTTCACGTATATACTCCAAGTAAGACGACATGGACTATAAACAATATTGTGGTGTCTCCCAATAAACATGTGCTCAGCTCTAGCTCTTTCAGTCTACTACATGAATACTACATAATATGGTCTAGAATAAAAAGAAGATAATGACAATTTTTATTTTTGTTTCGAATACTCAGACATTGAAAATGTTTAAATATAATCTAAATTTGAATTCCCATGTGATAATCCTAGTTCAAGGAAACTGGGTTTCAATACATTTATATCCGCATGAGGGGAAATCAAACTGAAGGTATGTGGCATCCTGGACATTCCTATTCAAGACATCCATTATCTGGACAAATATTTTAGTTTTTCATTTATGTTAATTAGGTTCTACTTCGTTTTTGATGTATTTGAACAAATCTGTATCCTAATAGTTCTATATTTAGTGAGTGGTAAAATGTGTTCTTGCATTTTGCCTTGAGAGTTGACATGGCACTCTGTGTCTGCTTTTGGGGAGAAGCACTGTGCAACAACAAAGTAATCTGTACTATTGTGTTGTATTTCTCAGATGCCAATGATAGACGGGCCATCTATCTTTGTAAAAAGGAGTACATGTGTTCTTTTTTGGTTTATCCCATTTTCTGATATCCAATGCATGCCCAACCTACCTCAAATGAGGTCTTCTTTGCCATTTTTTTTCCCATAAGGATTTTTTGGTAATTTTTTTTTTTTGTTTTCTTAAGGAGTTAAGGCTGGGAGGTTGTCAAAAAGGGTCTGTTAAAACTCATTGAGACATTCTTTGTGTGATTTTGGGCTATACACTAAATAAAATTGTTATTCAAAAAAAGGGTGTAAGCGTGTGTCCTGCTGTTTGTGCAGACAGCTAAAACCAAATGTCTTTACAATGACTGATAAGACTTTTCACCAGTCAGCACCCTTTTTCTCTTTGGAAATCCACCTTTTCCATATACAATTTGTTACTTATGGCTGGTACATGGTTTAATTTATTTTTGATGTTTGCAAAACTGGGAAGAGTACTTAGGGTAAGCCGTATAGTGAAGCCATTAGCAAATTTAAGTATTAAAGGAGTAAAATCAGCTGGATAAAAGTAATTGTATAGTAAGTGGTATCATTCCATCCCTAGTTAAAAACTTACATGTTAATTTTAATATAATTAAAATGTGTGATTAAAGAGGAAAAATTTGATTTGATGAATTCCAGAAAAAATAATATCATTTAAAAATAGTAACACTAAGACAAAATGATAAATTCATTACTGTCCTTTAACCAAAGATGTAAAGATTTCAAAAGTTATGTTTACATTTTAAAGTTACCTCCCCAGAAATCATTTTTGTTAAGTATAAGTACATTTAAAATGAAGAAAAAAAAACTGAGCAACTGATATACTGTACTGTACTTAAAAACTGAGCGAAAAGCATGGTAATATTTTTTTTCAGTTATATGTATAAGTCACTCACTTTTTAGGTTTCTGCATTGTAAAGCAAATATAGTTTCTTAATAAAATAGAGTGACACAGAAAAACAGGAACTTTTGAAAAACCCAATAGAAACAGAAGAAATCCAACAAAAAAATGTTATTGACAGCAATTGAACCACTACAACTTGCCTTTTAAGAGACAGTAATCCAAATTATCAATGTCTGAAAATTAAGTCCTGTAGATGGCATCCTCCTGTACGTATGCATTGTTCCAATCTGCTGTTGAGATTCCCCATTGATCGCTGCAACATCTCAGCTGGGATACCATGAATTTCGTCTTGAATTCTTTGTTTCAATTCATTCAGCGTCCCTGGCGAGTTGTGTAGACCCGACTCTTAAGGTAGCCCCACACGAAAAAATCACAAACTGACAAATCCGGTGATCTTGAGGGCCAGGGAATGTCACCAAATCTTGAGATGACACAGTTACCGAACAATCCTCACACAGCTACCATTGATTGCTTGTAATTGATTACTAAATTACTAAATGGCGAGATTGTTTACAGCTCAAGGTCACTGTTCCGCAGTGCTGCCACTACGCATTTCAAAAGTTCCAGTTTTTCTGTGTCACCCTGTATATTTAATAAGACTTTTAATAAAATAGAATTGTTTTTATGTTGAATGCAAGATAGAAATATGCATTTTTTTAAACTTCAATTCTGTTAAATTTGTACTTTATGTATCTATCAGAGATTTATAACCATTTTAATATGTTACACATGAGGTCAGTTTTGGCTGTCTACATGATAGCATTTATTCAATAAGCTCACAGTTTTATGTGCAAGAGAATTGAAGAACATTTTACATGCTGGAATAAAAGCTAGATTTACCTTTCTACCAAACAACACCTTAAAAAAATGAATCCAAAAAAAAATTAGAAATACAGTTTTCACCTTTAAAAAAAACGATGAAGCCAGAGTTGCAGATGGAGCTAAAACAAAGCGGAGTTTATCCTCCTGCTCAGTATCAATGTCAACAAGCACTTCTCGCCATCCTTTATCTGTTTTCTAACAATAAATGAGAAATCACGTATTAGCAGTTGCCAGCCTTTATCTGTTTTCTATCAACAAATGAGAAACCATGTATTAGCAATTAGTAAATCTAAATCTATAGACACAGAAGAAAGCTAAAATGAAAAAGTCAATTCACAAAATTAGCAACATAAAAATATACAGGATTTCTGATGCATTATTCACCGCAGTATTTATTTAATAATAATAATACATTTTATTTATTTGTAGGCACCTTTCTAAACACTCAAGGACACCGAACAATAGATAAAACACAGATTATAAACAAAACTAAAATACAAAAATTAAAATCAGACAGAGCAATTGTAATCAAAGAGAAAAAGCAGTCTTAAACAAATGAGTTTTAAGTTTAGATTTGAAAAGTGAAAATTATTCAATATTTCTAAGCTCAAATGGTAGTGAGTTCCAGAGCTGGAGAGCAGAGCAACTGAATGCTCTACTCCCCATAGTGGTAAGACGGACGAAGGGGACAGTCAAGTGGATGGAGGAAGAGG
Source organism: Polypterus senegalus (assembly GCF_016835505.1). Lineage (NCBI taxonomy): Eukaryota > Metazoa > Chordata > Cladistia > Polypteriformes > Polypteridae > Polypterus > Polypterus senegalus. The sequence goes on along the minus strand of NC_053156.1, from coordinate 153,614,793 downwards.
ATCTAAGGCTACAGGTCCTATAACAGCAACAACATTTATTTATATAGCACATTTTCATACAAACAATGTGGCACCCTCTTATGCTGCCAAAAATTCTGAAACTTTTAGAGCATATTTGAACTATGACTATGAACAAGAACAAAAGAATATTTTTTATGGTCTGCAGTAAGGCATTCATTACTGCAATGCATTAAGTTCAAACACAAATAATAAATATTTCCATAATACTAGTGTGGATGGAAATCGCATACAAATGTCATACTGTAAAATATTCTGTTTTGAAAGAGAAGTCATTCATCTGTCTTGTACTATATGTCTGTTTACGCAAGGTAGGAATGTTCAAGTCAAATTCTATTTAAAAATCCCTTGTGCACAAGTGGGAAATCGATGTAATGGTCAATAGACAGAGGAAAAAAAGAGAGGTATCTTTTGTTCCATAATACACTTACACTTATGTTCTGTCCACCTGTACTTCTTGTTTAGGTTAAGCCTTACAGTTCAATGCATAACTCTGCTCATTATTTCCAGTTTCTAATCTTTCTTTATGTTCCCCATTAAATATCCAATCATTCTCTTTACTGTGACTCACTTGCTTCTAGGCTGTGGAATGGCCTTCTTCTTAAACGCGGAGCTTAAGCTTTGTAGCATTACAGTTATTTTAACCTTATTCATGTATTGTCCAGTTGATTATAGGTTCCTTTTCGGCTGTCACATGCCTTTGTTACCTGTCAACCTACACTTCTTGTACTTTACGATATATGTATTAATTTTTCAGGTACATTTATTTAAAAAGAATAATCCAGTGTCCAGCATTTAACCTTTGTGCCCTGTTGATGTCTGTATGACATCTGTGCGTTCTGTACAGATTTTTCCTCAAGGTATTCAAGTTTTCATACCACATTTGAAAGACCTGCGTGCTAGGTTAGTTGTAGATTCTAAAGTATAATCCGCGCCAGTTTGCATGTGTGCATGAGTAGGCCTTGTGATGGACTGGCTCCACATGTAGGGTTAGTTCCTGGTTTGCATTCAGTGTTAGAAGAATATATTCTCTCTCTGTGTGCCCTTATAATGGAAGAAGCGGTTTCAGAAAATGAATGGAGATCCACATCATAAGTACAATCAACTGCAGTGCTGTACTATGAAATTAAAAAAATATACTTACCTGGAATTTATGAATAGGTAGGGCATCAAAAAATTCATGTGCAAGGAAAACACTGAATTCTAAAGAAAAAAAACATGCAGGTTGCTTTTAAAACAACATGTAACAATACATTATGTGGTTGCTTTGACTTATTTTTTAGCTGTTTACAATACAGTGATTTACTGAGCTGGATTTAGTGCACAAATAAGCAGCATTATTATACATTTTACAGCAAACTGGAAATCTTTAAATTGTAATTATTAGAACAGTTTCTTTAGAGAAGGTCAATATTTATAAGTAAAGCTCTATTTAAAGGATTTAATTCTAAAAAATGGCTATTGTTGTACAGTATAATTCACAATTTATTGCTCTAGATATTCTCAACAGACTTATAAACAATATCTATATAAATTCAGTTAACTCTTACACAATAAATGGTAATGTTTTTAATTTAACTCACTGGGAAAATCGTATTATCGCCTTTACAATACTAAATAAGACATTACAAATAAAACTAATAAACTATACATGAGCAATATACTTAGTGGCCACATTAATTATTCATTACTCATTTCATGGACAGGATGGTGAAACAAGTGTGGTACAGCAATTTCAACTGCAATGTGTTCTGAAAATGTTGAATAATAATGGTGGTAAATATCTTCATCAAATGACCTATTCCTTCTCATCCCACAAATGCTTATCTGCCTTGAAAAAGCCACTACTTGTTTTACGCTGTTTTCTTGAAACCATTCCAGAACATTGCCAGTCCTTTAGCATGAAGTATTATTTCACCTGAAAAAGCACTTGCAGAAAGGTATACTGTCAAGATGGAATATACCTTATCAATGCTCATATATTTTGTGCCATTCAAAACAGAGCTATCATGTGTAATATAAAAAAAAAAGAGTTTTCTTTGACATGTCCCCAACTTACATGAAAAATTTGGGAGTTGGTGGCAGGATTGGCACTCCAGCCACCATAAAAAAAAAAAAAAACACCACACTGTTCCAGTGGGTTGCTGAAGTGTTACTCACTGCACTCAGGCCCCAGTCTAGGTGGTTCGTTGTGTGGTGGGTGTGGCAATATGCTATCAGCACATGCACCCAACCTCTCTCTAATCTTCCCATTTGCTTCATTTAGCATATTAAACCTGGTAATTTGTTTTAAATTTTTTTGTCCTTTGTATGTGTTTTTTTTAGATAGCTACAGCCTCACCACCTTTATGTTCACCAGCAGGCTGACAGGAGTGAACTTGGTTGGGCTTTTCTGCTGTTTTCCCCTGTCTTTGACCAAGTATGATGAATTGTTTTATCTGATTGGTCTCTTTCAACTCCAGTGTCATACTCATCAACTGGATGACTGACTGTCATTTGTTGATTCTATTACATAAGGTATGTTAGCCTTTGTTAGTACCTTTCATGCGTGATACATTTCCAACCACTGGATTTTAATTGGGAGAAAGCATGGGGGTATGGAGGGGTAGCACATTCTTAACCCAGCCTTGAAACTGTAATGTCTATGTTTGTGAAAAATTTGGGTGTACCTAAAAAAAGAAAAGGGTCATTCAATGTATATAAATTAGAAATGCATAAATTCAAATAATTCTCAATATATTGTACCTCTAGGCACATCTTCCAAACTTCTGTGCCAGTACACTGGGAGTCCCAAAGATGTGATTCCTTGGCGATATATAGCAACATTTTCGCCAACTATCAAATTTTCTTTTCCAGTCAACTTTTCAGCCTGCAGATTTGAAAGTACTGGACTCACCTCGATCAAATGTACCGAGACCAGTGTCTTTCCCAGTACGGATGTAAGCTGACCAAACACCTTAGAAGAATAAATATCATTAAACAAATTATGAATTATTAAAACTGGACATTTGTTAAATATATGATTTAAAGGCTTGTTCATTTTGTGCCACCCAAGATTCCTTCCAGTTTTACAGCTTCCCAAATAATGATTCAGTCTGAACTTGTGAAATCATTAATACTGTTAATAAGTGAATACAAGGGTAGATTTAAAAAAAATGCTTTTTGTTTTCTTTAAAAGGGTTACAGTAGAAAACAAAGAGAGTCGAGCAACTGCCTTACTAACACCAAAGTGGAACCCAAAGATATTTAATTATACATGCTATGGAGAAACCCTCCAAAACACAGTGAGCACTCATAATTATCTCAAAACTAACTGTGTTAACCGGCTTTGCATGGGAAATTCCATAAGGCAGTGTGCCTCAGTTATACTGCCATCAGTTAATTGGATTTATCCAAAGTACTACGTAACTAAGTACTTTTCTGTATACAAAATTTGTAGTTTTTTTTACCAAAAGCTAATATTATCGGCAGGCAGTGTGGTTGTCATGGTTAAGGTTTTGGACTTGGGACTTCAAAACTTGAGATTATGGGGTCAGATCCTGCTATTGATGGTGTATTACCAAGAGCACATCACTTCATCTGCCTGTGCTGCAATTGTAAAAACAAAAGAAATGTAACCAACTGCATCTGAAATGTTGTAAGCAGTCTTGGATAAAGGTATCAGTCAAATAATAAATAATAATAACATTATTGGGTCACTGGGACTGCTTACTCATGAACATGCTATATACATTTGCACATGATTAAAACATTCCTGCATTAGATACATTTCTGCTTTTGCTAATTGTCACTGCAAAACAAAAAACACAGGAAAGTATTCTTTTGAATGGAAACAGGTAATCAGTAGAAATAATGTGAAATTTGAGTATAAAGTATTGGCCTTGTTAGATGTTTACTGATGATTTTCACTTTTGTACGTTATTCTCTTTGTGTTTTTCATCAGTTGTACATTTAAGCTTGTATTTTTTTGCCATAGCCGTTGGCAGACAATAAAGTTCTAACACATTGCATTTTACTATTACAAAGAGCAATGAAGTTTATAGGCTGCACATTTAGGTGGCTCATGTAATGAATTGATTGCTTTTAGTTTTGCAATTGTTTTCTTTAGTGCTTTAATTGGAAGAAACTTCATTACCATGTTTTGGAGGCTTCTTAATTGATTTGTTTAAAGTCTGCAGATGCAAATATATATGCAAATAATTTCAGAGAGTAATAGACAGAGGAATGGCATTCCCATTCAGAGTAAGCAGACATGCATTTCAAAGTACACTGATGGTATGTATATTACAAAGGACGAGCTTATGCACAACCTGTTAACTTTAAACTTATGCCACCTATCCCCTTTGTCTTGAGTCTGAGGGTGTCCTTTCTGCCTCTACTTTTCTCTTCCTGATTTTCTACTTCTGGAGAAGCAACACCTACACTCACAGTCACAGCCTCTTTATAGCACTTGTTAACCATTCAGCTTCATTGAAATTTCTCTTTTTTATTTCACACCTCACTGTACATACGAAATGAAATTACTTCTGTTTTTTTCCTGTCTAGAATAGTTGTACATCCACCATATTAGCTAATGCAACTGTTAATCGCTTCTGTTATGTCCTTTACTTGTATAAAGCCCACTTTCAGTGCTGCACTGAGCATACTGTTTAAATTAACATAATATTAATAAAAAAGACAAAAAAAAAACATTTCGGCAAATTTTCTTATTTATATAACATCACCAAATTTCTGTCACATCAGTCAAAGCATTTTTGAGATTTTGGGGAAAAACAAATATTATAACATGGTAATCTGTAGAGATGAACTGTCTACATAAACAGATACCTGCAAAAATATAATTTCAAAATATTTGTTTATGTGTATATATGTGTGGAGGCTGCATGTTATGTATATTGTTTTATGAGTGTCTTTTGTTGGCATTATATTTGTCAATTATTCTTGAAAGGCAAACAACTTTATTAAAGAACTCAGACATGAAGCAAAAATGTACTTTAAATCCTCTGACCTCCACAAACAGTTACACTCTCTGCATTTGGACCCTTGTAAAGATAAATTAACCAAGTTTACAACAGCCAGCCAAAGCTCAATATTAACAGAAGCAATGTTGTCACAGTTTAACACACTACTCTAAGTATTGTATGTGGACATGTACAATCCAGTTAACACTGCACCTTTCTGACTTAGATGAGAATAGATAAGCATAGTTTTTTTGGTATAATAAATCAGATATTTGAGCAATGAAATATATTAACATCACAAAGAAAAATAGATATTAATAATAATAATAGATATTAATAATAATCTGAATGAAGGCAGACGTTTATTAACCACATGTGGTACTGTATTCACAATATTCTACAGTATATTTCAGTTTATTACAGTGGCATTCATGTTAAATAGTCAGTGAAAACAGTAGTCAGTGCCATTTATATAAGGGATAATTAGAAGCTGCACTGCATCTGAAAAAGTAAACATTAAAGTAAAAACTTACACGCAGCACATCACTGGCGAGAGATCCACTCCCAGGACCAAATTCCACTATCTGAAATACTTCTGGTTTTCCAGCTGCCATCCACTCACTTACACACCAAATTCCAAGCATCTATGATAGAGTTATATGTTTATTAGTCATTCCCAACTAGCTTGATTAAATATATCATTAACTAATGAATGGCGATAAGTTATTCTGCACCAAGAAGAATTTAGGTGAAATTATGCTAACATATTTGCAATTACTATGACATGGTGTAGCGATGCACTCCAGTAACTCATGAAAACATTCTCAAAGTTGTTTAATCCAATTCAACAGCAATAAGCACAAGACAGGAATCAGCCTTGAACTGGGTGCCAGTCTATCACAGGGCCCACACATGCTCACAACCATACAGGACTCCTTTGCAATCATCAATTATTCTAACATGAAAGTTTTTGGGGAAGTGGGAGGAAAAAGTCTCAAACAAATGGAGAAACAAATTTAAACCCTAAAAGTTGGATTGGTGTGGCAGCAGTGCTACCATTACATCACCATGCTGCTCAATAATGTATACTTTATAATTTCAAGTAAAGAAAAAATAACTGCACATATTTTTTCACTCACTACACATGCATCATAACAACAATGTATATAATCTTAACTTCACTGTTTTATTGTGCAAGGCAGTTAAGACAGCAATACAGAGAAAACTGAAGGCTGTTCACAAAAAAAAATATTGTTTTTGTATATATATCATATTAAAAAAAAGTTTTCCATCATGTCCACGTTATTCAGTTTTGACTATTCCCCTCCACACTGGTCGCCCAATCATTACTCCTACTGCGCACATCGTGTCTCCATACCACCCCATGACTCTCTCACTGCTAACTCGCCCTTCATCGCAGAAGGTTATAATACCAAGGCAGAAAAGAAAGTTATCTATTCAAGAACGTCGAATTTTAGATCGCAATGGAAAAAAAATGGCAAGAGCTGATAATGAAAGACAACAAATAAAATGAACAAAAAACAGCTGCATATAATACAAATCACGAACAAAGAGAATCATCCCATGAACGAAAAAGAGAAAATATTCCAAACAATATGCAAACAAAAATGCCAAAAAGCAACATTTATAGAATGTAAGTTAGAGGATAAAGTAATTCATAATATTGTTTTGCGTTAATGTAATTGAATTTTATTATTTACTTTTTATTAAGTTCTATTACGTTTCTCTTTTTTACTTCCATTTTTACTTTTTTAGTTTTAGTTTTTAATACGTTTTATTATTCATTGGTATTTAAAATAGACAGTTATAGTGAAATACTCAAGTAACCGATTTTCTATCTATAATAATAGCGCACCGCATATTCTTCTATATAAATCTCTTTAAATAGAATCCCATTCTCTAACAGATGAGCGCCCCAACTCCCTTCGAGTGGCTTGGCCGCGATTATGCCCAGTGCCAAGTCGGAACAGGTACATTACTTTTAATAAATGCTATTGTTGACCGACTGTAACCAAGTGCTCTGCCAATGAATGATGGAGTTTCACCTCTCTCTGACCTTTTTTATTATTTCTACTTTATTTTCAATGGTGATGGTTTTTCTCTTCTTTACTGTATCACCAGCACTTGCATCAGATTTGTGTTTCAGAGACATTCTTGAAAGGTGAAGACAAAAGGTTAAGATAAGCTGTTCTGAACATTACTATACACGCTATCACAGCAGGAAGGCACCAGTCGTCAGCACGTCTGATGTACTGACAAAAGACAACTTCCTGCTATGTGCATAACAGTACAAGCAGGCTTGCTATTGAGAATGACTGGGAGCGGTGTGGGGGGTCAGGGTTTGGGGGGATGGGGTTCATCACTCACCCACCACACAGTCACCTCCACTACAGTATGCTGCCTGCAGCATCCGCCCACTAAGAACGAACACGGTGCGGCCAAAGGCGGGTAGTTAATCACCCACCACCTTTCAACAGGCAGCCAGCCAAGGCACACTACAATGCTACCCTCCGCCACCCCGTTCACCCTTATTGGCCTCCGTTCAGCCACAACCGGGTCACTGCTTGCAGCATTACCAGCTGCCCACCAAGAACGAACAGGGCAGCTGTGTGTGCTGGGCGGGCAGTGAAACGCCCCCCTCCTCTTCATCCAGCCTGCGTCCAGTCAGGAGCAGTAGCTGCGGCGACGTACTGGGCGGGCAGCGAACCATCGATAGCTGTGGCCCCGGTGACTATGAACCACGGGTCACCACTTGCCACCAGGAGTTGCCCGAGGGACACTACACTGCGCGAGCAGCGAAATCACCCCCCTCCAGCCACCGCTTGCAACGTCCCCAGGCTGAAGATGACGGAGCGGCAATTACTGAGGCACATGCGTCTCAGCAGCATCCCCGTTCGTAAGTCGTAGGTCGGATGTCTGTAACCTGGGGACTACCTGTATATATATATATATATATATATATATGTGTGTGTATATATATATATATATATATATATATATATATATATGTGTGTGTATATATATATATATATATATATATATATATATATATATATATAATATATATATATATATATATATATATATGACATACTCACTCACTCACTCACTCACTCACTCACTCACTCACTCACTCACTCATCACTAATTCTCCAACTTCCCGTGTAGGTAGAAGGCTGAAATTTGGCAGGCTTATTCCTTACAGCTTACTTACAAAAGTTGGGCAGGTTTCATTTCGAAATTCTACGCGTAAGGGTCATAACTGGAACCTATTTTTCTACATATAATGTAATGGAGTTGAGTTGAGATGGCGTGGGGCGGAGTTTCGTGTGACATCATCACGCCTCCTACGTAAGTACGTAGAGAACAAGGAAGAACTCCAAACAGCGATGAGCACAAAACGCCATTTCACAATTGAGAAGGCAGAAAAACATTATGAAGCAAATGATGCATACAAGCATATTCATAAGTACAGCTACTGCGAAACAAAGCACGGCGTGAACCGTAAGTTTATATTAAATTAAGTTCATAGACAGGCTGCCACTAGCGTTTGTAATTTAGTGCCTGCCCATATAAGGCCGTCCATCAGCGGCAATCCAATACAAACACTGCCGGTAAATATTCACGTGTGAAGGACTGTGCTTATGCAGAGGAAGATGAGATGGTCAGGGTGGTGTTTGGCACAAACTCATTGAAACTGCGAGAGAAACTTTTAAGTGCCGGGTCTTAGCTGACATTACACGAGATGGCACCAGCACAGCTGGGAACCTTCGATGCAAGAACACCAAGCGGCTCACGTGAACTGACGCAGTGCACAGACAAAAAGCAACAGTTCCAAAGAGTGCTGAACAAAAGCCGAATTACACAATTGAGAAGGCAGCAAAAAATATGAAGCGCCTGATACATACAATCATATTCATAAGTGCAGCTACTGCGGAAACAAAGCACACGGTGGAAAAAGTGAATGTCCTGCTAAAGGAAGACAGTGTAAAAAAACCCATGCATGCAGTTTGTCACATCTCAGATAAAGAGGAAGACGAGCTGTTTATTGATGCAGTAAGGAACTAATCGATGAATGAAACCTCTTATCTTTACAACGATTGACAAACACGGAATGTAACTTGAACACAACACATCCTACAAATACGACCCTGATTGAAACAAATAATGATAATCAAATCCTTGATGACAGCAACATTCAATAACACTCACAAAACAATTACTGTATATTGACAATCATGTTACGTTATTTTTAAAATGTTCCCTTTTTCATAACTTCTACTTCTCCACTGCGATACGGGTATATATATAAATGTATATATATACCCGATCTACAATACATACTCTAGCATAGACAAGCCACACGCTGTGGCTAATTGTAGAGTCTTCGCCTCTAATGCGACATTCGAGGTTCGATTCGAGAGGGATGTACTGACTATGTACGCGCGCTACCCGATTCATTTTACCTTCGCATCTCCTTGGTTTGGGACGTATGAAAAAATATTAGGTTAACGCAGAATCATGTTACGTTATTTTTAAAATTTTCCCTTTATTAGCACAAGCACAGCTGAGAAGCTTCGATGCATGTACTCCATAACGCTTAAAAATAACGCATTTAATCACACTTTCAATTCCAAGCAAACGGGAACTTTTGTCAATGCATGATTTCCTGGTACATCCATTACACTGATGCACACATCACAGCTACAAAAATGTTAGAGTCGGAATAAAGCCGCTCCTACGACTGATCATTTCGACTTCCCGAGCGAAGCCTTGATAAAAGCATGGTTTTGTGCACACTGAAAAGCAAGCAAAATTAGATGCATTACAGAAAGCGGACTTTGTGGCTCTTACTGGGGATCATTGGACTTCCGTGACCGTTAGTAATTCTAAATACATCTAATTACAAAATGTTCAATGATCACACTGTTTTAGCCTAATGTACAAAATAATTTTGGCTAATGTTACTCAGAGTTTAAAGATTAAGTTGGTCAAATTACCTTTTATGTTTCTGACTTATTTTTTAAGAAGAAAACTGCACTTTATGTTGAAATTTTGGTTATTATTATTTAAAGACAATACTATTCTGAAAATGTACTTAAAGTACTTAAACTACCACTTTATTTTTAAGTCTGCCCAATTTTAACCAGGGATGATATTTTTGTTTCTGTTTTGAATTCAAATGCAGTTTAAAGGCTTTTTTTTCAGAAATTAAAACAGCTTCAGTTTACAATATTCATGTCCATGTCTATTATTTGATTCTGTCGCCCACTAAAACACTTTTAAATTAAAAAAAAAAACATTTGCGATTTGGGGCAATTGTCAATCATGTTACGTTATTATTAAAATGTTTCCTTTTCTTTTACTCTCTCCAATCACAGGTATTTTTTATATATATATATATATATATATATATATATATATATATATATATATATATATATATATATATATATATACATATATATACAGATATATATAAATATATATATATAAATAGATAGATATGACAACAACACTCATATCAATAACAAAACAATTACATTAACAATCATCTTGCGTTATTTTTTAAATGTTTGCTTTTCTTTTTCATAACTTCTTTAACACACTACTTCACCGCTGCGAAGCGCGGGTATTCTGCTAGTATACTAATAAAAGGCAAAGCCCTCACTCACTAATTCTCCAACTTCCCGTGTAGGTAGAAGGCTGAAATTTGGCAGGCTCATTCCTTACAGCTTACTTACAAAAGTTGGGCAGGTTTCATTTCGAAATTCTACGCCTAATGGTCATAACTGGAAGGAATTTTTTCTCCATTAACTGTAATAGAGTTGAGCTGGAATTTCGTGTGACATCATCACGCCTCACACGTAATCACGTGACCTGACTGTCAACGCAGTGCGTAGAAAACCAGTGAGACCTCCAAAAAGCGCTTAAGAAAACATGCATTATATAATTGAGAAGGCAGCTAAACAATAAGAAGCGAGCGAGTCACGTATACTACCATATTCATGAGTGCTGCTACCTCGAAAGAAAGCAAGGTGTAAACTTAAAGTTTAAATTAAGTTCATAGACAGGCTGCCGCTGGCGTTTCACATGCCCACGGGAATGCGGGATACAAGTTTAATGAGAGGACGAGGATATAAACGAGAGTTTTGATCACTTTGTAACTAAGTTAAAATTGTAGGTGAAGGGGTGTGCTTATGCAAATTCCGAGAGACTGTGTTTGTGGGGGATTGACAGTTAAGGCGGATGGGGAGTCACGCCATCATCTCCCTCCCATTCATCTAATTTCGCTCTGAGCTGAGCTCCGCGGCTAACGCCGTCTTCCGAAGCAACTTCGTCAGACTGCCACCAAATACTCACAGAAAAATCCACAAGTTAATACACACGCTGTCTCTAGAGTTTCTCCACACTGAATCCTCCAGGCACTACTTACAAAAGGTCACATTGACAATCGTGTTACGTTATTTTTAAAATCTTTCCTTTTCTTAGCACAAGTACAGCTGAAAAGCTTCGATGCATGTGCTCCATAACGCTTAAAAATAATGCATTTAATCACATTTTGCATTACAAGCAAAGGGGAGCTTTTGTCAATGCATGATTTCCTGGTACACCGATTACATTGATCAGCGCATCCCGATTCATTTTACCCTCGCACCACCTTAGTTTGAGAAGAAGTATGAAAAATATGAGGTTAACACAGAAAAACAGATCACCAATTCAAGCTTTATGAATAATCGATTCGCCATCAATAATTGTTTTGGTAAAGCCATCCTCCTTCCATTTTATAATTTTTCCGCCACTAGCCATGATTAAATGAACGGTAAAAAGTAAGAGCAAAGCGAGGGTGACTTATTTAGGCAGGCATATATATGACAGCAACACTCATGACAATGTCAATCATTTTACGTTATTATTAAAATGTTTCCTTTTCTTTTTCATTACTTCTTTAACACACTACTTCTCCACTGCGAGGCGCGGGTATTTTGCTATATATATATATTGAATGACCTCCAAAGAGCTGAGACTTTTGATATCATGAACGTGTCTGCAAAACTGGGGTCTCCTGCCCAGCAAAAGTCGAGCAGCCAGCGCGTGCATAGCTGTGCCGCCTTTGAGACGCTGACTGCGCTTCTGCCTTAAGTCAAAGTGAGCATTTTTAATTTTTTTCATCCTCCCCCTGAGCTATAGCCCAGACAAGTGCAAACACGGGACCCCTTTTCTACACCACGGCAAAATAATATTAAGGCGATTCACACTTTCTTTTGCACGTATACGATTATGAGGTCTTCAGCTTGGATTATGAAGACACGCACAGGAGTGGTGGACTGACAGTGCCATCACAGCCGATTAATGGCGGGACGTCTCACCAGTCTACACAAGACCCACCGCGACTGTCCCCAAAAGGCGATCATAATGTCAGCGAACACATCTCTCTATACTATATAAAAGAAAAAGGCAACTTTCCTTTCTTTACACCTTTTTTCCTTTGATCCCAAACCAAAGCCTTTCTCTCTTAACACTGCAGAGGACACAAAACTAATTTTCTTTAAATGCCGGTAAGGCACATTACCAGAGGCACAAATTTGAACGCTCACATAGAAAATGTAATTTCAATGTACCTGTACTTCTTAAAACGTTAATGTTTTACTGTTTAATAACTTATAGACTATAATTTATTATTTTTCCCTTGCACTCAGTGACCAAACCTATACACACACATATAGACACATACAAACATACACACAAGTATATGTATGTGTATATATATACACACACACACAAACACACACATACATACATACATATATATAATTTGTGTGTGTGTATGTATGTATATATGATGTAGATAGGTATGTATGTATATATATTATATATATATATGTGTGTGTATATGTAGATATGTATATAGATATGTAGATATGTATATAGATATGTAGATATGATATGTATGTATGTATATATGTGTGTGTGTGTGTGTATGTGTGTGTGTGTATATATATGACAGCAGCAATCCAAGCTGTGAGAAAACAGTAAAAAGGAGGCGTGTCAGACGTCGTGGTACATTTTCTGATGCAGCTACCAAAAAACTTCGTGGCGCTGCCGCCAAATACACAAAACAATTACTTTGACAATCATGTTACATTATTTTTAAAATGTTTCCTTTTCTTTTTCATAACTTCTTTAACACATGACATCGCTAAGGCTGGTATTTTGCTATATATATATATATATCACAGCGACACTCATAACAGTGACAAAACAATTACATTGACAACCATGTTATTTTCAAAATGTTTCCTTTTCTTTCTCTTTCCTTCTTTAACACACTACTTCTCCGCTGCCAAGCGCGGGTATATATATATATATATATAGATAGATATGAGAACAACATATATATATTGTAATGGATGGCCGGCCATTTATCCCGGCCAATACCCCCAAGCCGCCAGGTGGAGCCCTCCTTGCAGCGTGGAGGTCCCCAGAAGACCAGCAGGGCATCATGGACATTGGAGTTTTATGCAAAGCCCTGCTGGATGCCGTGGGGGCCACAGGAGGGAGCTGCAGGGAGGACCGAGGGCTTCTTCGTGCCCTGTGACCCGGAGGTTCGTCACAGGAAGAGCGACGGACTTCCGGGTTGAAGAAAAGAGCTTTTACCTGACCCGGAAGTGATTGAGGATCACATGGACTGGGGATTGAGAACACTTCCGGGTCAGGGAGTATAAAAGGACTTTGGGAACTCGCAGACAATGAGCTGAGCTGGGTGGAAGGGTGGCAACGCGTCTGGGAGCTGGAGGATTGTATTATTGTGGTTTATTGTGAGTTTAATGAGAATTGTGGTGGAGAGTGTGCTTTGTGCACTGTGGCGACAAAATAAAGTCAACTTGAGGACTTTTACCTGGTGTCGTGGACAGGGGTTCAAGGGAGCGAGAGTGCCCCATATCATTCACAATATATATATATATATATATATATATATATATATGAATATATATATATATATGAGAACAACACTCATATCAATGACAAAACAATTACATTAACAACCATGTTACGTTATTTTTAAAAATTTTCCTTTTCTTTTCGTACCTTCTTTAACACACTACTTCTCCCAGCTGGCGGTATTCTAGTATATATATATATATATATATATATATATATATATATATATATATATATATATATATATATATATACACACATATATATATATATATATATATATATATATATATACATACAGTAGTACATTTTATTTCTAAATATATATACACAACTTAATTAGCCATGCTAAAGGGCAAAGAAACTTCTAAAAGACTGACACCTGGGACCTGTATAAATTTTCTTAAATTCCAAATTAAGGCGTGAAATAATGGATTGTAATTAGAATCTGTGCAATCATATTTGTTAATGATTTGTGAATCACAACTTTGCTGTTTCTTCAAAGATGCACAAAACACACAGTATAAATTTACTTTATTTCAAACTATTGCAACAAGAAGGAGATGTTAGGTGCACGCACTGATACAGTGCATTGCTGCACCCACCAAACGACAAACCAACTCAGGATCCAGATTAGGACCCGAGTGCAGCCATGCAACGGGTGACACCTCAGCACCACACTAGTTCACATGGAGTGGAACAGTGTGAGTTTTTTTTATGGTGGCTGGAGTGCCAATTCTGCCATTAACCCCCAAGATTTTCCCTGCAGGTTGGAGGGCCTACATACAGGGATGGATGCAGATTAATGTCATACCCAGGACGGAGAAATTGCAGGTTAATGGCCTTGCTCAAGGGCCCAACAGAGCAGAGTCCTTTTTGGCATTTTAAGGGATTTCAACCGGCAACCTCCCAATTTCCAGTGCAGATCCCTAGCCTCAGAGCCACCACTCCGCCCCACAAGAAAAAATGGGTAAATTGCACAGAAAAACTACCAACTACTTCAATACAGTATTCAATTCTTAAAGTCCAAAATATAGCACATCAAACAGAATAAGGCAAAACTAAATACCTTTAAGATATTTGTATCAAAGCACGGTAATCTATAAATCTGAATGAAATGCAGAACAAGACAGAAAATCAAATAAAAATATTTTCTTTATAAAATGAATAGAAAATGAAATAAAAATATTTTCTTTATAAAATGAAGATCCTTTCTGAATAGCTACTTCCCTTCCTTTTTCCATAATTAGCCCTCATAATGTATGGTTCATAGAAATGTTGTAAGGTTTCTAATGTTCATCAGGCCATGGGCTGGGCTGTATCATTATTATCAATATCATCTCCACCACCAAAGTTAATCGCATGCTTCTGGGTAGTTGTGTTACCTCCCCTCAGACATGGTGTTAGCTGATATGGCCAAGCTAACATTAAGGTTGTCCCTGCTAATGCTAACTCCTAATATTCGTGAGCCTCCATGTTTTTAATCTAAAATTTAGAAATTTCAGACACATTTTGTGATGTTGCCACATTTTTAGACATGTTCCTTAATGTAATTTTCTTTTAATGGACCAAAAAAGCTAATGCTTTGTTTTCTTAGTTGGTGTCACCACAAGTTAAACAGAAAGCAGATGCCAAGCAAGCCAGCACCTACTGTAAATGGACTACAATCATTTTTTTGTGAGTGATTTTGTTTAACTTTTATCATTTTTTGGTGATCCCACTGGTGAATGCAGATGCAGAAGCAATTGCCTATATGGTTAATCCATCCCGATTTACAAATACAAAATAACAGAATGTAAATAGGATGTGATAAAGTAAACCAGTCACCTAAAAATTTTACCTTAAAATATTAATGTCTGTCTTTTGCATCCTGTAACTTCTATAGTTCAATGCTTTGTAATTTTAGTATTTTTATTAATGCTTCCTGCCATTACAAAATATATTAAAATGTTATGATTATACAAGAACAGTAACTTTTACCTTAATAAGAATACTGATGTATGAAATAAAAGGAAACAATAGAAATTATATATTTTGCTGCAACATCACTTATGATGTTTAATATACATACACAACGTAATTTAAGGCTTCATATAAACCTAAACTAGCATGGAGATATTAAAGGACATATTGTTAAAAATTAAATGAAAATAAAGAGACAATAGAACTAAATATTAATATGGGTATTGTAATGTATGATGCTAACACTATGCCTTACCTCACCGAACATCTGGCTTATTTCTGGAGATGTAATGAAGTCCCCTTTTGCTCCAAGCATGTTGTTTTTTATATAATATCCCTAGAAATATAATAAGCAAACAAAAATCAATAACCAATCCAAAATGTTTGACTTGTTTATCAGTAAATGGTGGGTACTTAAACTGTAACCTTGTAATATTCCGATATTCTATTCTGTAGTTTACAGTCTAATTCTTTAAAAACTTGGCTATACTAGAAAAACAATGAGGGTCTCCTGGCAACACATACTGCTCAACAAATATTATTTGCTAGACATGAAATATTAATGTTTTATGAAGGTAAATAAAACTTAGCATGGCAACAGTATGTGTCAACTTAATCAAAATTAAATGGTTATTAATGAGACAGAAAATGTTAGATTTGCTTTACGTATTGAAAGAAAACAAGGTCGTGCTGATGCCTATTTTTATTTTTCACTTTACAAGAGGGAGATGCAATTTAATAATAAAAACCTATGCATGTCAGGTTATCAGACTGTATTTGTCCCCAAGAGGAAACTTTAACTTTAGCCAAGATACAATACAGTACATCTAATGTAGTTTACATTAAAGCTACATAAAATGTATGTGTTATAATTGCCACCATTTTAAATTTTTGTCATCATCTTTCCATATGTTCTAAATCCAGCTTTCTGTAGTTTAAAATTATTGCAAAATGACAGCATTTTTTTTTAAATATACAGGTTATCAAAAGGCGACTAATTCATTTGCATCATGCATGACTCACTACAATAATGCTTTCTGAAGATGTTTAGATCATCTGTTTAAAACACTATTGTTTATTCTAAATATGCCATTTATCTTACAAAGCATATTCATATTAAAATCCAGAGCAAACACTGTAGTTTAAAGATGTAGATTTGTTTAAAACTGCAAAGATAAATAAACTTACTGCTGAAGGCACTGCTTTTAGCTATAGAGCCCCTCAAATTATAACAATATTTAAGTCAAGGATGAAAAACCATTATTTTAATACTCCATGCAACTATTAGGGTATACAAACCTGCTTTTTAGTAACTTTAATAGCTTCTCTAAATTGATATCAATGAACATTTCTCATTCTCTTTCACATTTCTATTTCCTAGTTTGCCACCTGGTTTCACTTTCATTATCACCAATGTTTTCCCCCTGATATAGTAAAAACGTTTGGAATGAATACGACATTGACAGTGAAGGCCAGTGTTGGAACATTACATTCTGTCAGTATCACTGAGGTTTGGTAGCACTGTGATGCACTACAGAATTGTAATATTGGGATTAGTGGCCAGGCAACCTACTGTAATTGGAACCTGGGACAAGTATGTTACTGTATTTCTTTTCTCCCTTTTAATTTAGATTATTTTATTAGTATTATATTTTAAACTTAACAGTATTCATAATTGTGCTGCTCTTTCATGGATGAGGTTCCAAGGTCAAATGCTATGTCCACACATTGTCCATGTGCCTGCATCTGTATGGTTTTTCCTCCATCATTCCACTAAGACATACAGGTTAGTTAAATGGGTCCTTTGTGAATGTGGATGTGAAGGAGTAGCCCATACAATGGACAGGTACGTTTTTGAGGGTTGTTTCCTGTCTTGTGCTCACTGCTGCTAGGACAGGGTCTGGCCTTCTGTGACCTACAGTTGCTTTAAGCTTTTTTGAGAGTGTTATATTATAAATTTCACATTTGTAAGACTAAATTATAAGAAGAAATTGAACTCAGTTTTAGTATCTCAGTCACTTAGATGCACACTGCAAAGTAAAAAATATAATTTTTAATATAAAAAAACTTTTTGTTATTTAGTCATTTGATTTAGACCCGTAATAGTAGAAATAATCAAAGAATGTAAAATAGCCATTGATAGAAAAAAAACTTATACAGCCCATAACAGCTTGCCAAAAGCAATCACATTTTAAAGTGTAGTATGATTTTGAATGACATGCCACATGTTATCAATGTTGATTTCTAATTCATTATAGTATTATGCTGTGATTAGCTTTTTTTTAGTTCTAAGAAGAAAAGCTCCACTATAGCTGTAACCATTGTTGTAGTTAGGTAGATTCAAGAAAGTTCATGGTTAAGCACACTACAGTGCATGATAAGCTAATTTCTGAAGGCATCCATACTTTTTCATATTAAAAACTGTATTTGTTGCATAACCTACTTTATTTGAAGGCAACTAAAATACTTGCATTAATGTATAATTTATTATACTGTATTAAGGGTGGCTAATGTCTTACTAATATTTGTTTTGTGTAATTATAGTAGATAATGTATGTTCTACTGGGCTACACAATGATAGCAGTGTGTATCTTGCAAAAGTAAAGAGTTTATTTTAAGCTAGTTTGAACAACAAATTACACTGCCACCTCTTGGCATTCTCCAGAACACAGAATAAACTGGCATCAGACCACAGTCATGAAAATAAATGATATTTATTAAAATAGTTTACAGTAAAAGAGAAAAAAATGAAAAAAAAAAACCAAGTGTCCATCACCCTTGTTCAGGCCTTCCATGTCACATGCTTGAACATTTTCATGGTGAAGAACTTTACTTACAAGTACAATGACAAAATCTAAAATGTAACTTCTAAAAATGTCAATGATTCATGTACAATAAACTGCCATATCTGCAAATGAACAAACACATGCTCTCTAAAAAATCTGAGGGTTAGGACAAAGCTGGGTATGTCAGGTAGTGGTAGATTATAAAGTGCTTGTTGAAGAGTACCAGAAAGTGGCATGAGGCTAGAGTGGACACTCCTGAGACAAAAATAATAGAAACTATTGTCATTTCATTGGTTACTGGATTGGAAAGTCAGTCAATGTATTCTAATAAAAGTGTTGAAAGATGATTGCTGACTGAAAAAAAGTGAAAGATGGGCTTAGCAGAAAATATGTATGAATCCTGAAGGGCAATGTAGTTACCAATTAGCCCATTTGATTATCTGATATGTAAGAAGATTACACACTGGATCGGATAGAAAACATAGGCTTTTTTGGTTTTTTTTTGCCTGTGTTTAAGTGCCAATCTCCCAATGTGCACAATAAATCAAGTAATAATCTAATAAAATAAAACAAAGAAAAAGATCTGAATGTTATATCTAACATGGCTATAGTTTCACTGAGTGGGGTGATACAACCCTGCCACTAAAGAAACAAGTTACACTGGCTGAGTCTGGTCAAATATATGGAGTCATTTTTTTGCTTTCACCTACTCTTGTATGTTTACCAAATACTATAACACATAATGCCACTCTCCGTTTCTGTTTTACATAAACTGAGGCACAGTGAATCTTTGTGTTTTTAACATATGAAGCAATTGAATCTGTAGTGAGAGTTCATCTGTTCATACACATTCTTCAATAAGCAGAGTGTAAAATTGTGAGTGCTGAACTGACAATGACCTGAATATTGGACACATGTTAATTTATCTTCAGTTATCTGAGTCGTCTTATATAAAATTCTTCGTACCGAGACAGGGTTTGTCAGAACCTCTCTCATGTACTCTGCTACCGAGATGGGTCCTGTAGACTTTATCTTGGATACAAGGTGTTTTAGCATTGGTAAACTTTGGCATTGATCTCCTTGGCTCTTGCTCCATTCTGTGCAGAGTTTCCTTCCAATGTAGTACGGAATTCCTTGTAGCGCTAAGAAACACATTAAATTAGGTTACAAAACATGCATAAAATAAGCAGGACATATCTAAAAATGAAGAAACTAAACAGTGTAGTATATCTTAACACTGCGGTGGGCTGGCGGGGTTTGTTCCTGCCTTGCGCCCTGTGTTGGCTGGGATTGGTGCCAGCAGACCCCCCGTGACCCTGTATTCGGATTCAGCGGGTTAGAAAATGGATGGATGGATGGATGGATATATCTCAACATGTTGTAATAAATAATACAGAAAGTGACCTTCAACATGCACAGAAGTAACTTTGATAAATGCTTACATTGCAGAAAGGTTCTAGACCAGTTATGAAGCACAGAATAAAATTCCAAAGGCACCCAGGACAAAAAGGGTTGAAAGTACTTACCTTTTTAAAGTTGCCATCAAAATGGAAAGACTTCACAGTGCATTGTGCCCATCTCTATTACTATTATGACATTTGCTCAAAGTATGAAACTTGAATAACACAATTCCTGCCTACAAATATTAGTTTTCAGAAGACTTTCAGAAGCCACCTTTGCAAATTTACCAGAATGAAAAAGTGGTGACTGAAGAATTCCAGCAAGATTATTTGGGTCAGCTGGAAGAACATTTACTTTACATGTACAGTCACAGTTATTTAAGGAGGGAGGCAGCATAATACAAAGTGTGGTTAGTAGTTTCTTTGAAATGGGTACGAAGGTGCAAGTGTTAACAGACATCTCCTCAAACAAGAACTTTATGCTAAGATAAGGCTACTTCACTCTCTTTTATTCTTTTTACCTTTGTGCTTTTTCTGTATTCCTTTTGTTTATAATTCACTAGCGTTAGTAACACAGAATTTCACTTACAGACTTTTCCAAAGATTAAATATAGTCTATGGTCTCAGTGTAACAAAACATAACTAAACATGTTTAACTTCAAGGCTTAATAGCCTCCTGATGTTTCAAATCCAGCCAGTAACTTAAAACAATTAAAATGGAAACAATTTAACCTCAAGTATTACTGCACACTGAATAGCCAAATTAAATTAGTCAACCTAAACATATAAAATGCATTTATTAGTGGACATTCTGAAAAAATCTGTCACCTTTTAAGATTTCTTCAGTGAGGGAAAAGTAAAGACTATGGACGATAGATAGATAGATAGATAGACAGACAGACAGATACTTTATTAATCCCAAGGGGAAATTATATGAGTTTACTTACATACATCTTACCAAAGTGGAAAAAGCATAGAAATTGAATGTTTCAACTTTTATATTTTCTTAATCGGGAAATGTAAACAGATGGAAGGGAGTCTTCTTAACTTTAGGAAAAAATATTCAAATACATATCTCAAGACTTGAATAGTCACTGTTACTTACCAGCACTATCCACGTTTCAGGTGTGATGATTCCACTTTCAGCCAGACAATGTACCTGAAGCATACAACCTTTCTGACATCTGGACTGCTCCATGTTTGCTTAACTACACTGTTGTAACACATCGCAATCTGCTTACCTTAGACATCTGCTGCATATATGTGCAAAATATGTATACATTAATAAAAGCCACAGGGCAAACATCCCAATGTGAGGCCAAAAAGTATCCCTCGTTAAAAGGACTGTATACTAAAGGATCTTCAATGTATAATATGCTTCAGTATGATACAAATAAATCAAGGGATACATTTGCGTAGAATTTATTATTTTTTCACTACTGATACCAAAAGTCCTTTCAACTTTCTGTTTAGTTAACCTACTTAATAGAGTGCATCTTTTGATAATGGTTGTGTTGGGTTTAGTGAGGATGACTTTCTAACTGACAGGGTTTAGTAAATAAAGTTTGAAATTGTAAGGTAATTGTGGACAGCTGTATTCTTAGGAAAGAAGACATGAGTACATTTAACATCTCTTAATGCTGTGAACTCCTAAATAAATTTTACTGTAGCTACTAAAATACTTTTAACTTTTATTTGGTTAACCTCTCCTCATGTCTACCACTCATCCAAAGCACACTTGAATGTTAAGCTAGCATACTATATATTTTTGGATCATGAGAGCAAGTGTCAAAAAAAAAAAAAAAAAACTACATGGGAACATCAGGAGAACTTTATAATTTCACAATTTTTTTCAAGTAAGCAACTCGGCTAACAAACATTAATTCAAGCAATACATGACTGTGCCATAACTGCCTACAGTACTGTGATATGCATAGAAGAATTATTTTTATATCATTTACAAAAGAATGCTAATGTCACTGTCATTGCTGATAAGATTTAACTACACAATAGTAGTCACAGTGTACAATGTCCAAATTAAGTCCATTACATTCATATCTGAACTTTCAATATATAAGAATGTGTATTATATTAAATAGAGATACAATAAACTTTGAAAGTCTCCAATAATGCAATGTTACTAAAGTCACAAAGTAACACTATATAATTTTTCAGATCACAATCTTTATTCTGAATAGCCACCATTGCCATTAACTGAAACCAACCATGTGATCAAAGACAAATGGCGCTTTTCCACTGCGTAGTACGGCACGACACGGTTCAGTTCAGCTCACTTTTGGGGGGTTTTCCACTGGGAACAGTACCTAGTACCTGGTCCTTTTTTAGTACCACCTCAGCCGAGGTTCCAAGCGCCGAACCGTTACCAAAACGTGATGTGTAAACTCTGCTGGTCACTGATTGGCCGGAGAAAATCGTCATTACTGCGTCACTGAACTTGCGACACGAGACACAACAGACCCGCTAGATTTTTAGCACAGCCAGCGTAGGTTCGGACGCACCATTTTGTTTTAACCAAAACTGGCTGTTTCGTGGTCTATTGAGGAAGTATGGACGTTCCTCTCATTGGTAGCCGAGGAGCGGATGGGGCGACGCGGAATTAAAAAGTTTTTCAGGAGGTCGCTAAGCTCTTGGGCGCACACGGCTACCATCGGACTTACAAACAGTGTAGGGACAAGTTTAAAAAAATGAAGAGCGACTACGATGATGCTTTTACGATGATGTCACGGCAGTAGAGGCGGCACAACTATAACGACACGTGAATAATCTCGCCCACTCTAAAGCGGTACTAAACTGCAGTCGAAACGCAAACCGAGCCGAACTGAGCCGAACCAAGGTGAGCTGTACTGAACCGTGCTGTGCCGTACTATGCAGTGGAAAAGAGCCTAAATAGGACCCTTTATCTACCATTTTACTTGAATCCAGGGTTGTCCAAGGACTTACCCTTTCAACTGGAAGAGCCAGTCCCATGGGTATTCAATACTGAAACTTCTTCTTTTGAAAATATTTAAAAGCTTCATAGCTCTTGAAAGATTTATACTTCATGTACATGAAAGTTTCAGATTCTCACGTTTTCTGTTTTATTTTTCACATTGGGGCAGCATGAATTTTGGAAAAAGTGACAAACAAAAACACTTGAAAAAAGCCTCTTGTGACAGGTAAATACATTGCACGTAGTCACTTATCTATCCTTCAATTATAAGCATTCTGAAAGACCTCAGAAGGGTGGATTTAAGTTTAACAGTCGTATCATGTTTATTATTAATTTATTTTATTAATATGTGTATAATGAAAAGTGTCATTTATTAACAACTAGCAAAATACCCGCGCTTCGCAGCGGAGAAGTAGTGTGTTAAAGAAGTAATGTAAAAGAAAAGGAAACATTTTAATAATAACGTAACATGATTGACAATGTAATTGTGTTGTCATTGTCATAAGTGTTATGGGCATATATATATATGTATATATACATACACATACACATACACACACACACACATATATAAACATATATATACACATCATATATATATATATATATATACATATACATATACACACACATACACATAGATATATATACATACACACACATACATATATACATACACACACATACATATATATATCTATATATATATATATATATATATATATATATACATACACACAAACCGGATTCCAAAAAAGTTGGGACACTAATTAAATTGTGAATAAAACATGAATGCAATGATGTGGAGATGGCAAATGTCAATATTTTATTTGTAATAGAACGTAGATGACAGATCAAACGTTTAATCCGAGTAAATGTATCATTTTAAAGGAAAAATATGTTGATTCAAAATTTCACCGTGTCAACAAATCCCAAAAAAGTTGGGACAAGTAGCAATAAGAGGCTGGAAAAAGTAAATTTGAGCATAACGAAGAGCTGGAAGACCAATAAACACTAATTAGGTCAATTGGCAACATGATTGGGTATAAAAAGAGCTTCTCAGAGTGGCAGTGTCTCTCAGAAGCCAAGATGGGTAGAGGATCACCAATTCCCACAATGTTGCGCAGAAAGATAGTGGAGCAATATCAGAAAGGTGTTACCCAGCGAAAAATTGCAAAGACTTTGCATCTATCATCATCAACTGTGCATAACATCATCCGAAGATTCAGAGAATCTAAAACAATCTCTGTGCGTAAGGGTCAAGGCCGTAAAACCATAGTGGATGCCCGTGATCTCTGGGCCCTTAAACGACACTGCACCACAACTCTGCGTATAGGGAGCGGCGGTACTATCGATGTACCAGGAAATCATGCATTGACAAAAGTTCCCCTTTGCTTGGAATTGAAAGTGTGATTAAATGCGTTATTTTTAATGCGTTATGGAGTACATGCATCGAAGCTTCTCAGCTGTGCTTGTGCTAACAAAAGGAAACATTTTAAAAATAACGTAACATGATTCTGCGTTAACCGCATATTTTTTCATACGTCTCAAACCAAGGGGATGCGAAGGTAAAATGAATCGGGAAGCGCAAGTACATACTCAGTGCATCCCCTCTCGGGAATCGAACCTGGGATGTCGGCGCTAGAGGCCATTGCGCCACAGCGTGTGGCTTGTCTATTTGAGAGTATGTAGATCGGGATATATATATATATATATATATATATATATATATATACCCGCGTTATATATATAGAATATAGTGTGTTAAGTAGTGTGTTAAAGTTATGAAAAGAAAAGGGAACATTTTAAAAATAACGTAACATGTCAATATACAGTAATTGTTTTATGAGTGTTGCTGTCATCAAGGATTTAATCAACATTATTTCTTGCAATCAGGTTCGTATTTGGAGGATGTGTTTATTTATTATTCTCCAGCCGTCTGGAGTTTTTTTGTTTTTTCTGTCCCCCTGGCCATTGAACCTTACTCTTATTCGATGTTAATGTTGATTTATTTTGTTTTATAATTGTGTCTTTCATTTTTCTATTCTTTAATATGTAAAGCACTTTGAGCTACTGTTTGTATGAAAATGTGCTATATAAATAAATGTTGTTGTTGTTATTTAATGTTAGCTAAG
The DNA here is from genome assembly GCF_016835505.1 of Polypterus senegalus. Taxonomy (NCBI): domain Eukaryota; kingdom Metazoa; phylum Chordata; class Cladistia; order Polypteriformes; family Polypteridae; genus Polypterus; species Polypterus senegalus. The sequence continues at coordinate 153,589,617 of NC_053156.1, read as the reverse complement.
ACCCGGCACTTAAAAGTTTCTTGCTACAGCAATTTTAACTCCGTTACAAAGTGATCCAAAGTCTCGTTTATACCTCGTGTCTTCTCAGTAAACTTGTATCTCGCGAATACCGTCATTCGCCGTAGGCATGACAAACGGCAGCAGGAGTGTGTCTATAAACTTAATATAAAAGTTACGGTTCACGCTGTGCTTTGTTTCCGCAGTAGCTGTACTTATGAATATGCTTGTATTGATGAATACGCTTGTATGCATCACTTGCTTCATAATCTTTTTCTTGCTTCTCAGTTGTGAAATGGCGTTTTTTGTTCAGCGCTGTTTGGAGGTCTTCCTTGTTCTCTACGTACTTACGTAGGAGGCGTGATGATGTCACACGAAACTCCGCCCCCCACAGCCATCCAGCTCAACTCCATTACATTATATGGAGAAAAATAGCTTCCAGTTATGACCATTACGCATAGAATTTCGAAATGAAACCTGCCCAACTTTTGTAAGTAAGCTGTATTAATGAGCCTGTCAAATTTCAGCCTTCTACCCACACGGGAACTTGGAGAATTAGTGATGAGTGAGTGAGTGAGTGAGTCAGTCAGTCAGTCAGTGAGTGAGGGCTTTGCCTTTTATTAATATAGATGAAGTTAAATGGCTAAATCATTTTAGTATAAATGAAATCCTTAAAAAGGTTAGAGGAATATTTTAGGGAGAAAAAAGTAATTTCAGGAGTTTAGTTTTCAATTCTTTTAGTATTAAACTGTTAACTTTATTGTGGTCTTTGCTTGGTGTCTTTAGTAACAATTTAGTAATAGCATAATGTTTACTTGTTTGACTGTAGTATCTCATTAAACAAGAGAAATAAAAACATTACAGGAGTGTACTTCTTGAAACCCTTAACCATGTTTCTCATTTGTTTTGAGACAAATTACAATTGTGTATGTAATGAGTTAAGCTTCAAGATTTAAGCTTCAAGATTGCTTTACACAAGAAAACATGAAATTGGCCTTCTCAGTTGCATCTAACAGCAAGACAGAAAGAAAAAAAAACAAAATAAATAGAGGTAAGACAGATTAAGGTATGTCAGTTTGACAATGCATACTTACACAAAAATTGTTACTGGATACATAACAAACCTTAATCATTTTCTCTGATATTCCTTTTTAAAAAGTAATATGGCACCAGGAAGAAAGGAATTTCTGGAGTGATTTGTGTGGGTTTTCAAAGCAGCTATCCTTCCTGATTTACTGAAGTTCTACATGTAATGGATGTCTGTTGTCAGTTGAGATTATTTCTAGTTTCTTTAGCATTGTCCTCTGACACACACTTGCCAGATCATCTACATCAGTCCCAATGCCTTTAACTGTATGCTTAGTAATCTACTGGAGCTTTTTTTAAATTTTGGTCTGTTAGACCACTAAACCAGGCAATGAAATTGAAAGTGATAACAGACTTAATCATACTACAATAAAAGGACAACATGAGGTCCTTGTCTACTTCAAATAGTTTGAGTTTACGGAGGAGAAATAAAAACTGATTGCATTTAGAGAATATTTTTTTTATATTTGCCTTCCAGTTAAGATTGTTGTCTAAGTTAGCGCTCATGTATTTGTATTCACTCACTATTACTACCTCCTCTCCCAAAACAACAATGGGTGAATATACAGATTTCTGTCACTTAAAATCATATATCATTTCTTTGGTCTTTTTTAAATTCAGAGTGAGAATGTTTTTATTACACAAGTTTACCATAAAGTCCACTTGATTTAGTGGTTTTCATCCTCCCCAGAGTTACTACATACATTCAACCCATACAATTTACACTAAATTCTGCAGTTAAACCTAATATTAATTTGAAAGGATAATTTGGTTAAATATAAATACAAAACATAGACATTTATATGTTAGGGTAGCATCTATTCCAATTAATGAAAAACTTATGATGCACAATCCCCTTCTGTTTGTGTTCATCAGTGCAACAAAACCTAGCCATTGTAAAAAGACTACACCCAGGTTCAACTAAAATCTCATCCATTACTGCCATCTCTCCACTGTAATTGACCTCTGAATTGGTGATGATTTCCAAAGAGCACCTCACTAACTGGACTGCAACTACCTAGCTGCCTACTAACTCTGGAAGTTCATTGTAATTGACCCATTAAGATGGTAATTTTCAAATATCAATATATTCTCTCTTCTTGTTGCCTTACCACTTTATTAATTTGACTAAAATCAGATTTAAGTAGATCAGCCACCTCTTTCATATTACTTATGTCTTCCTAACATCACTACATTAACAGGCATAAATCAATTCCTGCATTATTCTGTGAACATTTATATTTTATTACATGAAATGATAGCCAGACCAGAACCATTAATCAAGGTTAAAATCAGAGACCCAGCAACACCAATCACTGCCTAAAATGCTTTTTAAGATTTTAAATATAAGCCGGATCACGCCAACTCCTTTTCTGATCACAAACCGTCAGAACCTGAACTGCTGCTGCCAGCTAGTGGACAGAAGTATTAAAACAATACCCAATACAAGATTTTCAAACTGACAAAAAAGGTAGACACATATAAATTGTACAAATAAACTTCTACAACTACAGCTTCTAATTGATCTGTTTTAAGGCATGTTATTTTGTAACTAAGAAACAGTCAATAGTGTATTTTTTAGATAATGTGTGTTACTGCCATACTTTGTTATGTTTTCATTCATATTCATTTGAAATCACTTTATCTTTAAGACTGATGCGAGATAATGTTAGAATAGGCTCTGGCATGCTTCAATCATGACGTACTTGTTTCTCATACATGTCATAACTTCATAAAATACATAGTGAATATAAAAACACTTGCTGAAAGTCAACTAGTTCAGTCAAAATATCAGTGGGAAACAGTATTTCTCATGGACATTGATATAAGTCCCACCCATCTAACCCTTTATAAACCTACTTAATCCAATTAAGGGATGCAATGGACCAAAAACTTTCCTAGTAGAATCAGGAGTGAGGTGCAAACCAATTGCAGATGTCATACCTGTCTACTGCAGAGTAATCTTATGGGGTCAATTTACAGTTATCTGTCAATCTAACATACATGAGATAAAAAAAAAAAAATAATGTCCATAGATGGGGAGGTGGGCCACACCATACCTTCCTACCCTTGCTTTAGCAAGCTGAAGAGTTGTAGCTGGGCACAAGGAGAAGGGTATTGTTTCATCACCAATCCCTTGCCTCTTCCCTACACTGGGGTAGTTGTTGTTAATGGGCACAAAGTCATGGCAGTGGCTGCTCCCGGCAGTAATATTTCTATTATTGCTTGCTGTTTCCTGGTCCCTGGGAAGCAGGTACGACCAATCTGATCTGCATGGGGAAACTCCTTGGTGCAGGTTTACCTTTTATATCACATATCAGGGGTTAACAAGACAGATCAGGGTGGCAGTTATGTGCAGTCCACCCTACCCTGTGATACTGGGATGAGACTAATTACGAAGTAAAAGCGGGGAACCACGACCCACTCCAGATAAAACACTGGGCCTTATTATAGATGGTCAAAGTCTGTCTCAAGCTGCTTCCACATCGTGTTCTCAACCAATTACACAAGATGTGGCCACTCAGTATGACGTCAGCAGCATAGTGTCGACTTGTTGTGACGCCTCTATGGGGACAGAGGCTGAGTCACTGCAGCCCGCTGCCATTCCTATTGAGGTTCCCACTAATCCTCTAGGAAATGTACATTTCCAATTTCAGCAAACTCTGGCTTCCTTTAAAAGGAAGCAGTGGAACGATGATTTCCTAAAGTTTGCCAAGAATGCAGTTGTTCAGGTTGAAGGACAACGCACGCCTCAACCCATGCCATCTGGTCTGCACTTCACACTAAACAATGATTTACTATATCATGTAGTGGAACACGAGGGCAAGGTAAGGACGATGTTGCTAGTCCGCCAAACCTACCAGCAGCAGGTCTGTAACTAGCTCACCCCTCCCTCCTAAGAATCTATTTGGGAGCTGAGAAGACACTAGAGAGGATTAAACTCCAATTTTTTGGCCTGGTATAAATGAGGAGGTCCGTTGTCTTTGTGTATTGTGTCCTGAATGTCAACTATGACAGATTCCTGGAAGTATCATGCTCCTCTGATTCCATTGCTGCTTACTGATATTCCCTTTGAGCGCATAGGGTGGACATTGTATGACCATTTGAGCTCTCTGCCCGCAGCCATGAATATGTATTAGTGCTGGTGGATTATGCTACATGATATCCAGAGGCTATTCCCTTGAGAGTGGCCAATTCTAAGAATATCACACTGGAAATTGTAGGGGTCTTTGCATGTACTGCCATCCCTAAGGAAGTCTTCATAGACCGGTTAATGCCCTTCACCTCAGAAACGTTCAGGGAGTTTGCCAAATTACTCAAAATTAAGCACTTGACGACTTCAGTATATCATTCTCAAACGGGTGGTTTAGTTGAGCGGTCCAATCAAACGCTCAAAGAGATGCTGCACAAGGTGGTCAGTGAGGATAGGAGAAACTGTGATTATTACTCCACCCATTCTATCTGCTTACCAGGAGGTCCCACAAGCCTCTATGGGCTTCTCTCTTTTGGAGTTGCTGTATGGAGAACAACCCAGGGAACTTAGATATTCTAAAAGAAGGTTGTGAAGATGAGGCACTCCCTTCCATAAATATCCTTGGGTATACCGCACAATTACGTGATAGATTTGCAAAAGTTCAACCCATTGAATGACTCTGTCATGGTCCTCATTCCCACTTTCAATTCTAAATTATAGGCCAATTGACATCATACTTTCCTTGGCCATAAAAATAACCTTAATTTCAGAACCAATCTGACACCCAATCAACAACAACAAGAGCTTGAAGCAGCCATCTTGCCTGTCCTGGGAGTGGTGAATGAGAGTCCCAGAAGGACCTCTCTGATTGCTCATGATGTCATTACAGAACAGGGCGTAGTCTTCTAGGAACACTGGGTACTGCCTTCCGGAAGCAAAACATGCAAAAGTGGAACTTGGGATCAAACGATTGCTAGACCTTGATGTAACTGAATAACATTTTAGTCCCTGGTTTAGTGCTATTGTATTGGTCCCAATGCTAGATGGAAGTTGGCACTTTTGCAACAACTTTCATTGACTGACAACTCCTTGAATGGCTTGGTAAAGCTCAATTCCTGACCACACTCGAAGTGATGAAAGGGTACTAACAAATTCCTTTAAAGGAATCTGCCAAGGAAAAGACCACATTTATACCCATAGTGGCCATTGCCAGTATTGTGTCCTCCCATTCAGACTGCACAGGGCCCCAGCTTTCCAGCGTCTGGTGAACAGAGTGCTACACCCCACAGTTCCTACAGTGCTGCCAACCTGGATGATATCGTCATCTATTCTGGCACCTGGGTGGAATACATACATCATGTTCATGACATGCGTCTGACTCTAAGCAGAGATTGAATCAATCCACTGAAGTATTATTTAGATTGACAGTGGCCAAATATTTGGGCTACTTGGTGGGTAGAAGGATGGTATGTCCAGAATGCACAATGGTTGACACCATCATGAAATGGCCCTGTCCGATAAACAAGTGGCAAGTACAAACCTTCGTATGGTTAGCGGGGTACTACCGTCAGTTTGTTCTTCATTTCTCTGAGAGGGCAGCACCCTTGACAGACTTAATAAAGAAGCGGGCTCCTAACTTGGTGTCATTGGATACTAAAATAGAAGCCGCATTCCGTGACTTGAAACTGACCCTTATGTCTTCTCTGCTCCTGATTTTTCTGTGCCTTTTATTCTCTAGACCGATGCTTAGGACACAGACCTCAGTACCATATTGAGCGAAAGTGTCGAAGGTGTGGAACATCCCATCCTCTGTCCAAGCTAGAAATTGCTGGACCAAGAGACCAGGTATGCAGCGGTGAAATGAGAACCCTTGGCAATCAAATGGGCTATTATCCAAATGAGGTACTACCTGCTTGATAATTAAACATGCTATTTTCATGTGTAAAAAACCTAATCGGTCAAGACTGGCTGTACCCTCACCCCACACTTAGGGTTTTCAAAAATATATTTGTATTTTACTTGTTCCTCAGATAATTTTCTATGGTGAAATTAGAGAAAAGTGTAAATGTCTGTTTCATATGCACCCATTACTGCTGGAGAAACAGCTAATGTTGCATTCTACAGTAAAAACTTCAAACATGGTTTAGGGATGCTCTACTATATAAATCCATAGATGATTTACTGTCAGAAGGTCAATGAATTATAGTTTCTATCAGAGGGTCCTTCAACGGAATGTTAGAGTAGCTGTGGGATGAAGTTTTGCAATAAAACACATATCCAAGACATTAAGCAAGACTACATCATAATGACTAAAGAAAAAACAATATACATTTTTGAAGTGGACTAGTTAAAGACCAGACCTAAACTCTGTGTGTTGTGGAAGGACAGATATATAACACTGATCCATCAGATATTTCAGAGGTATGCAGAACGACTGAATGTGACTAGACAGAAACTTGCATATGCATCTCCCCACATGTGCCACCTGCAAAGTTGCTCCTGTTTGAAAATTATTCTACTGCATATATACGGTATATTATTAAAAGCAAGTCAACAGCTTTTTTTATAACTTGATAATATGACTACAATGATTTTATTTTTATTGTGTCTCTTTGATAAATCATAGACACAAAGTTACGATTTCTTTCAGAACTCTATTAATCTTCCTAACCTGTTAGTTTAATACATGTAAGTGTGTCAGACAGGCTCAAATGTTTGAGGGAAAGCGGGGGAATGATTGATAACAAAACATCATTTCAGCATGAACTCTGAAACTGCTACCAAATTGTCTCCTAAACTATTAAAAAATTGACTCCACAAGTGATGAAAAACTGAAAACATGATTTTACTTATTTGCAGTGTCAACCTTGTCAAATGCACTTTAGTGATCGTGTCTAATCATATAACTTGCTCTTTGACGCATTTGTAATGCTAATGCAGCAGGTTCTACTGTGTTGGTTTTCCCGATCTTATCTAGGAAAAAAAGGTACAGAACATGGAATGTTCGATGTCAAGGTGTTATATTAGTTTTGATTTTTGAATTATTCTGTTATGTTTAAACAGGACAATGCAAAGCACTTTACAGAGACGCTTCTGCTGCAGCAAGTTGCAAGATTAGCTTTTGAAGGAAATAAGCAAAAATGACGTAACCAACCCGGTAAATTTAATGGTATACGGCTTTAATTTTAACAAGAAGAATTTCCTCCAAACTAATGACAACATCGAAAACAAAAAGGGACACCTGTAATAACAAACGACCCAGGCACTACTTACCCGTGCCTCTTAAATAAGGAGTGTTCTGACATGCCCAGCAGATTTTCTGCAACTGCTTCAGCATTCGCATGACTCGAGCCGTTACAGACTGTAAGATCGAACGTAAAAAAGTAAACAGTCACCCAGAAACACGGAACACGTGGGTGAGAGCAGCTGAGCTGAACTTTAACCTTTCACATAGGATCTGCGTCCGTGTTTCAGGTCCTGTAAGATGTATTATAGTATTAAACAGATAACGATCGAGCTCTGCATTTGTAACATTTTGACTTAGTAAGTGATTATTTCATTATTTTTACAGTTACTGAGAAATACATTAACACTGTTTCAGTTTATAAGTTTTTTATTACATGGTTTCTTGTTATGTATCTTCCAGGACTCCAGCGTGTTTTAGTGGAACCCTTAATGGTGAGAAAGCATGGCAGAAAAACAGCGTATAAAAATGTTGAAAGGAATGCTGAAAGAAGAAAAGGATGAGGATTCTGAAGGAGCTGATGAGGGAAATGAAGAGCCGTGTAATAATGAAAAACCTAATGAAGAATTTAATTTGGAAGAGGTTTTACGTCTTGGTGGGACTAAGGTAATAGAAAACTCGACTTTTGTTGCTAGCTACACTTAAAGAGTTACGTCGAAGTGTGCAGCTGTCCGTTTTTTCGACTTTCAGATATCGCCTTTGTTGACATATATTTCGTCTTAGAAGTTTCTTCCTTTATATAAAACTAGCAAATAATACAGATCTCGTTTTATTATTAAACTTGTGAGGAATCAGTTTTCTGAGCCGTTTCAGTACCTTTCTAGTACACAAATGCAATTTGTCACTAATTATTGTAAAATAATGAGTCGGATAAAACCAAAAAGGCGAATCGGTTTTCAACTTGATGATATCATTTTAACTTATGAAAAACGCAGACCTATTATCCTAAAATTAAATGCATGATGTAAAAAAATGAAGCTCTCATGTGGTCGGAAGTCTCGACTATTCGATGATCTTTTTGATTGCTGCCTTGCATTTGTATCGCACTCTCATTCGAGCATTCTGCATCGTGGACGTTGGAGCTTCAGCTCAGATTCTCAATATTGAGGATTTCTTAATTTGTGAAGTGAAATTCTAGCAGAGAAACATTACTGCATATTTTTGATTTGTGCAATGTTTCCAACAATGTCATTCTAATTTATCTATGTGCTTCAGCGTCTTGTCTTGTTTCTTGTTCTCAGTCAATTAATCACCTTCTGCGATTTGCTTGACGCACAGTAGAAGTCCGTGATCGTCTTTTTCATTTCTGACATTATGGTGGTAATCACTTGATTTTTTTAACACTTTGTGGTAAATACAGAACCAATGGTCACTTCACCAAGGTTACTGCTTACTGCTACATAACATTTTCTGAATTTCATAAACTTTTGATTAAGACCATGATCGATGTTCTAGTCCCATTAGTTTGCACAAGTAATCGTGTGACAGACGGACTGACCTTAGCATTTTTATATATAAATTGTGTGAGTGTTCACCCAGTCCACAGATTATTTCTTCCTTATGCCCTATGCTTGCTGGGATAGGCTAGAGCTTCCTTGTAATCCTGCTCAGGATGAAGTGGATTTGGAAGATGGATGGGTGGGTTTTAACTGTTTGTTTTGTTTGAAACCAGTTAATGCTAATATTAGAGGTTGTTCCAAATATTAATCTATTCTTAACGTTTCTTTTCTCAAATTTTCCAAGGCAAGATTGCATGCTGTGGTTGACTTTTAATGCCATAGGTTAAGCATCATTCATTCAAAGCCATTACCACAGTAATGCAAGTTATACTAGCCACTAACAACTACAAAAATATCACACCTATTACAATAGCCACTGCACACAGTGGTTGAAGGAAATCTGTGTTTGTACATTCTGTACATACATTCTCAAGCTTGCTTAATTTAATTTGGTTTCATGGTGGGGCCAAGACATAAAAGACCCTGGACACTTTGCCAGTCCATCACACAGGCAAGCATCCACTCCCACTTATGTTGGGTTAATTTAAAGTCACTATTTAAACTAACACACTTGTCCTTATAGTGTGAAACCTGTAATAGTCAAAAATCAAAGCCTATCACACACAGTCCTTTTGGTCTTTATCAAACTTATTTTAATCCATGACTTCTCAGATTATTTTATCTGAATTGATTCACACGTATCCCCACAGTGTTACACACAAGGACAGTTTAGATTCATCATTTTTCCTACAAGGTGTATTTTTATGATGTACAGGAAAACCAGAGTACTCTTGGAAAAAACTTGCACACAAAGGTAGAGCATGCAAAAGCTATGCAACTTTACATCTATACAGATAAAAGGATTTAATTTGTAATGTTAGATGTCCTATTATTTTGATGGGAAGGAAATGCAAAATATGATTCGCAAACTCCAAAAATTAGCAAGATAGTCAAATTAGTTGTTCCAGATTCCAGACTGTTAGAATTTTTTTTTTTTTCTTTCCTTGACTCCTTCTCACTTCGTCTGTTTTCAAGCTCAAGGCTTGCTTTTTTTCATAGTTAGAACTGTAGTAATAAGACACTCTTTCATTAACACACCCAACACAACCACATTTATAGAAGGACATTTATTTGACTTTAGGAGACCCACTTAAATACTGCATACTGTGCAAAGTGGACACTCCCATCAGAAATCAAAGAGTTCCAAGGTGTTTTGGTTGTGAACAATAAATGCTTTGACTAAAATATATTAATTTAATGTTACAATAACATGGAACAAAAAGTTAAATACAATTGGTCTACACATTATTTGGCTAAAATATTCATCCATGTTAACAGAAATATAGAAGAATTAAATGGCTTCAGCATACATTTCATTTGAATTTGAGAAAATGATTCTAAAATGCAATAATCATGTTATGTTACTTAGTGAGGTGCAATGCTTATTATTTTTTGTTAGGCACTGGTGCAGCCAGACATCCCTTTCTTAACTACACTTAGTTATTGTTGTATGGTTTTGAATCATGTTGCTGTGTATTTTCCAGGTTTTACCTATACAGTATTTTTTTTAAAGAGTGTGCATATGCATTTAGGCTATCTGAATTAGCAAGATCTTTTAAATCTGTATTGGTCATTTACTATGTTTCAGAGTTTAGTCATTTAAGCTTGCTTTATAAAATGAAACCCTTGATCGTTTGAGAAAAATTGGATTCGTTGTTTCCATACAGTGTTTGCTTACATTTTACTATAATAAAGATAATGGAACAAACTTTTATTTCTATTTAATATTTTTTTTTCAGGCGGATTACATTATGCTGGATGCTTTGGATGAGATGGCAGAACTTGTGGATGGTGGAAAGAAAGACTCTGTTGATGATCTTAAAGAAGGAGAGCTGGAAAACTTTATCAATAAACTTGGTATCCGTTCTTATGCAAAAGACCAGATATCAGAGGACACTCCAACACCAAAAGAAAAAGAAAACGAAAACAAAAAGAGCAAGTGTAGTAAAACTGAAGCACAGGAGCATTCTAAGGGTGAAAAGGTTAGAGCAGAGGTCAAAAAACGTGTTCAGAAAACTGAAGTGAACAATAGCACAGGCATAGGGAAGAAATCCAGGGAACAGAATATTTTTGAATTCCAGCCACGGAAAGTGTTATTGATTAAGCCAGGAGGTAAGTGGTATAACCTGGATTACACCAATGAGTTTACTTCCACTGTACAAGATCAAGCAGTTGTTGCAAAGTACAAATCCTTAGCTCAGAAGCTTTTACAAGAGCAAGTGAGCTTATTTAAAAGAAAGAAGGACCTTCAGAAAGATGGCAATTCATCATGGATAAAAACTATTGTTTCTGCTGGAACATTAGCGGACAGAATGGCAGCAATGACACTCCTCATTCAGGATGCACCTGTTCATAGTTTAGAATTTTTGGAAATGCTTGTGAACCAAGTCAAAAAGAAAGGCAGTAGAAGACAAGGTTTAATGGCCTTGGATACTTTAAAAGAGCTACTCCTCGCTGACCTACTCCCAGAGAACCGCAAACTAAAGACTTTCTCAGAGCATCCATTTGACAGACTTGAGGAGCTTTCTAGTGGGAACAGGGACTCCCGAGATCGCCGTCTTATCCTCTGGTATTTTGAATCTCTTCTGAAGCACCAAGTAGCTGAGTTTGTCATAGCTTTAGAGACATTAACTCATGATACTGTAGTGGCAACAAAAACACGGGCCCTTGTCATAGCTCATGAACTTTTGTGCTCAAGACCAGAGCAGGAGAAAGCCTTGCTAAAGCAGCTAGTTAACAAACTGGGTGACCCTGTGTACAAAATTGCCACTAAGGTGTCTTATCTTTTGGAAGTTCTACTTCACCAACACCCCAATATGAAGTCAGTGGTATGTAATGAAGTGGAGATTCTTCTGTACAGACCAAATGTCCATGTCAAGACTCAGTATTATGCTCTGTGCTTCCTTAATCAGATTGTGCTTAGTCATGATGAGAGTGATCTTGCAAGCAAACTCATAACAATATATTTTTCTTTCTTCCATGGTTGTATTAAAAAGAAGGATGTGGAATCAAAAATGCTTAGTGCCTTGCTATGTGGAATTAATCGAGCTTATCCATATGCAAAAGTTGAGGATGAAAAAATAAGAGAACAGATGGACTCTCTTTTTAAAGTGGTGCACGTGGTGAACTTGAACACTGCTCTGCAGGCCCTAATGCTCCTATTTCAAGTTATGGACTCACAACAAATGGTCTCTGACAGATACTATGTTGCACTCTATAAGTAAGTGACCAGTTCTGTTATGCTTTTGTTGTTTCACAAACCAAATTTACAATATATGCTCAATAAAAGTATACAGTACTGAGGGTCTTGAGAAAATCATCTATTGATAAGTTTCTCAAAAAAGGTTTTATTTATGCATTGCACATGTAAAAATTGTGTTACTGTTAAGTGAAAAATGTAAAAAATTGCTTTTTCCCATTACTGAGAAACATTTTATGTATTTTAATTTAGGAATAAGAACACATGTTCTTGATGTTCAGTCACACATTGAGTCCCTTAACAGCCAGATTGGCATCTGAGAACTGCCACTTTAATAGCACTCTGGGTATGCTCAGGTAGCGATTTGTCACCGTTAAAGTACATGTTCTAATTGACTGTAAGTTTCAGTGTGTAAAGGAAATATGGTACCAGGGGCAGTTTTTCAGTGATAGGTGAATTAGTAGCCACCATGTTTCTTTCATTGTCATGAACCCACGCAAGCAATTTTGCCAGCAAGTACCTATGTGTCGATTTCGGTGGCTAGGCTTTCACTACGGCTGTCAGCTATATGTCTGGCAGGCTGGAGCTTTTTACTTTGTAGTACTACAGTTTCATCCTTCAGTCTTCATCTATGTAGTGGCAAGTTATTGTGAGAATTCTCACCTTTAAGGTCTGTTCAAAGGTTAGTTTTGAATATGAACTTATTGGTTGTGGCTAGCTGGGTTTTCAGTTTTTGCGTGTTCTTGATAAAATAGTTTTCTATACAGCTGGTTACAGTGTCTCTAGGTATACAGGTGCCGGTCATAAAATTAGAATATCATGACAAAGTTGATTCATTTCAGGAATTCCATTCAAAAAGTGAAAGTTTGTATATTTGTTTCATTCATTACATACAGACTGATGTATTTCAAGTGTTTATTTCTTTTAATTTTGATAATTATAACTGACAACTAATGAAAGTTCCAAATTCAGTATCTCAGAAAATTAGAATATCAAATAAGACCAATGCAAAAAAAGGATTTTTAGAAATGTTGGCCAACTGAAAGGTATGAACATGAAAAGTATTAGCATATACAGCACTCAGTATTTAGTTGGGGCTCCTTTCGCCTGGATTACTGCAGCAATGCAGCGTGGCATGGAGTCGATCCATCTGTGACACTGCTCAGGTGTTATGAGAGCCCATGTTGCTCTGATAGTGGACTTCAGCTCTTCTGAATTGTTGGGTCTGGCGTATTGCATCTTCCTTTTCACAATACTGGGGTTAAGGTCAGGCGAGTTTGCTGGCCAATCAAGAACAAGGATACCATGGTCCTTAAACCAGGTACTGGTAGTTTTGGCACTTTGTGCAGGTGCCAGGTCCTGTTGGAAAATGAAATCTGCATCTCTATAAAGTTCGTCAGCAGCAGGAAGTATGAAGTGCTCTAAAACTTCCTGGTAGACGGCTGCGTTGACCTTGGACCTCAGAAAACCCAATGGACCAACACCAGCAGATGACATGGCACCCCAAACCATCACTGACTGTGGAAACTTTACACTGGACCTCAAGCAACATGGATTCTGTGCCTCTTCTCTCTTCCTCCAGACTCTGGGACCTTGATTTCCAAAGGAAATGCAAAATTTACTTTCATCAGAGAACATAACTTTGGACCACTCAGCAGCAGTTTTGTCTTTAACCCAGGCAAGATGCTTCTGACACTGTCTCTTGTTCAAGAATGGCTTGACACAAGGAATGCAACAGCTGAAACCCATACATATGTGGTGGTTCTTGAAGCACTGACTCCAGCTGCAGTCCATTCTTTGTGAATCTCCCCCACAGTTTTGAATGGGTTTTGTTTCACAATCCTCTCCAGGGTGCGGTTATCCCTATTGCTTGTACACTTTTTTTCCTACCACATCTTGTCCTTCCCTTCGCCTCTCTAATGTGCTTGGACACAGAGCTCTGTGAACAGCCAGCCTCTTTAGCAATGACCTTTTATGTCTTGCCCTCCTTGTGCAAGGTGTCAATGGTCGTCTTTTGGACAACTGTCAAGTCTGCAGTCTTCCCAATGATTGTGTAGCCTATAGAACTAGACTGAGACCATTTAAAGGCTTTTGCAGGTGTTTTGAGTGAATTAGCTGATTAGAGTGTGGCACCAGGTGTCTTCAATATTGAATCTTTTCACAATATTCTAACTTTTCGAGATACTGAATTTGGGACTTTCATTAGTTGTCAGTTATAATCATCAAAATTAAAAGAAATAAAGATTTGAAATACATCAGTCTGTGTGTAATGAATGAATCTAATATACAAGTTTCACTTTTTGAATGGAATTACTGAAATAAATCAACTTTGTCATGATATTCTAATTTTATGACCGGCACCTGTAATGTGTAACCCTGGTCAGGATAACTGATTAGCTTCTTAGAGCTTTTGCCATAAACCACATTGATTGGTAATGATGTGTTTCGCCATTTTAGTCATTCACTGCTTGTGGGTGTGTCCATTCACTGTGCCCGTGTGTGTCTTTATTTCTCTGTATAATGTCCTTTCTTCATCAGATTTGCTTTCCTGGCTAGTACTGCCAAAATGGTAAGTTTCTGCAGTCCAATCCCTCAATTTGCATGCATGCTTTGAAAGTGGTATTCATTGTAGATATACTGCTTTTGTATTTTAGCACTCTATTATAGTTTGCAGCAAACTTCGTTATGCTGTCACTCTAATACTCCTCAGCCTGTGCTATGCTTAGCATATTTCATTTTTGCTGATGGCATCCACTCTGGCTCGGAATATAAAACAATCTGACTCACTTAAATACTGCCTTCATATATTTTAGTTTTTTGTGTAGCATTATAACCCCCCGCCCCACCTGCCACTACAGCTTCGAGTGCACAAGTTTCCAGCTATAATGCAACAACAAGAATAATGAAACAAAATATCATTTAAATAAACACGTATATTGTGTTGAATACTGAGTAATATTCTGTTTGATTAAAATATAACAACAAATGTGTTAACATATTAAATAACAAATGAACAGTTCACAGTAGAGAGAGAGGAAAATATAGTTGATTTTAAGCAACAGTCAAACGTCTGCTGACCTTGGCCACCCAAAACCAACTATGCATTGTACAAAACACGTTCATTTTCTGGGCAGTCAAATATGAAGATTAATGGCTAAATTCTTGAATTTCAATGCTCTTGCTGGCTCGGTTGCCCTTCCTTTGAACAGGGGTAGGGTAATGTAGCAGTGGTACCAGGCTAATTAGTACCTCAATCAGGTGTCAACAATGAGAGCAAAAACGGAAGAAGGTTTGTGGTACCACAGGTTGCCCTATTTTAATGTGCAGAATGAATAAATGCAAAGAATAGGTAATACCTCAGAGTTAATGCCATGATGGTATCTTGTAGGTGACTTCATTTCAGAGGCAATCAATTCAGTTGGAAGTCGGATCCTGAATTACAACAAACTTCCTGTAGTGAGGTGATTATATAGTGGAGGAAAAGAAATGGTATTTTCACAGGAAGTGACATCAGTAGTCTTCTAGAGAGTTTGCCTCCACTCTAAAGTAAACAGAAATTGCATTAGTGACAGTGTATTTTAGTTGAATCCAGAGCTGTGGCTATACCTGTGTTCAACTTTGATCACGTAATTTATTTTGTCATTAAAGTGGAACATCATAAACTTCATCTTAAAATCATTTAATTTACTAGTGTCTCAAATCCCATTGCAACTAAAGTAGCACGTTAAATGCTTTTTGTATTTGATCTTCTATGTACTTTATGTGTGTGAATCACTACGTGCTTACCGGCTTTCTCTTCCTCCAACAGGACACAAAATTCATTAAATTCGAAATATTACAACTCTCTGAATAATCAAAATACTGAGATGTATACTTGATATAATTTTCATGATGATAGGAGTTAAAGCATGTTATTAAACATGGGAACATTGTGGCGCAGTGATTGTACACGACCTTCAATGAAATGATTTATTGTAGCAGTACTGTCTCTTTCAAACGTACTAACCTCCAATTCCTGTCCTTACTTTTCTTTCTCCAAATACCCAATCGCCACACAATCAGCTCTGTAATAGACGTTAAGCCATCTGTAAGCTTATAATGCCGATTCTTCAAAACGTTTAAGGAGCATTGAAATATCTTCGTAGTACATGTTTAATTATTCTATCTTTCCAGTGTCATGCCAGTCCCAGTGAAGCTTACAATATGAGGCAGGAACAATCCGTGAACGGAGCGCCAGATCCTTGCTACTGTAGCGACACAGTGTCCTTTAATTATTAACAATATAGATTATTTAAATGAAGTTAGTTTTATCTGTATAATAAACATATTTTGCTGCATTTCATCTTAAAAATATCGTCATCATATGTAAATACACGCTTTATAAAGCGGCTCAGGTTGTGCAAGTTTATAGTGAGGTGATTTTACTTATAAGTACTAACAGTTCTACAAGGAGCACTTGATGAACTGATTGGTTGTGTTTTAGAGCTCTTGGGATGAAACTCTTTCTGAACCGTGAGGTCCGTACAGAAAAAGGTTTTGAAGCGTTTGTCATGTGAGAAGCCGTTCAAATAGGAAGCATGGCTAAGGCAGCGTGTGCTTGATGCTGTATACCCATAATTCTCTTTCCGATCAGCAGCTCTGAGTGGTGCAGTGAGATTAATATGGAAACAGATGATACGCTGTGGCAACCCCCAATGGGAGCATCTGAAAGAAGTAAAAAAAGGTGCAGTGAGAGTAACAACGCTAAAGCAGTTATGGTATTTGGAATAGTTTGACCATTCCATGGACCATTATATTGTTACTGGTTAATTACAATCGGATGCATTAAAGTAATAAACAATATGCGGTTAATTTCAGTGTATTTATAAAGCCGCGTCAGGGATGTGGATCTGAAAAAGAAAGGGTAACCACACAGGAACAGTAGCACTGCTTTGATGCTGGGTGCCGCCAGTCTGCAAAACTGAGCAGAGAACTTGTGTACGCCAGGGTATGAGGTACCGTGGAAATGTGCGTAGCTTTATGCCAAGTTTAGGTTTTATACATCGTGATTTGAGCATGGAAACATTCATACACACAGTTTATGCATGAGGCTCCTGGTGATTTCAGTAAATTAGAGATTGTAATGTACACTCTGTTTTGGATGTTTTGGACCATAGGCCATGTAAAGCTTTTATATATAAAAAGCAGGATTTCAAAATCATTTTTAGACTTAATGTGAAGCTACTGAAAAAGTGTTAGGAATTGGAAGTACTATACGTAGTCCTACTTCCCACTACTTATAGTAAAGGTCCTTCTAGCAGTATTTCTGCAAATAGAATGATTTCAATAACCTGTGGATAATGTATTTTACAGGGAGTGCAGAATTATTAGGCAAGTTGTATTTTTGAGGATTAATTTTAATATGGAACAAACACAGTGCTATCAGTCAATCCAAAATGTTGTTAAACCTGAAACCTGAATGTTTCACAACGGAAATGTGAGTGTGAACATCATCAGGGGAATACATATGTGCGCACAATTATTAGGCAACTATTAGTGTGCAGATTTATTATGCAACTAAAGGAAAAATGAAAATTTTCCCATCTCACTTGTTTATTTTCATCTTTTATAGTGAGTATAATAAACAAACACCTCAAAATTTACAAATAAACATCTATGACATTTCAAAAAAAATAAATCAATCAATCAATGACCAATATAGCCACCCTTCTTTCCAATAACAGTCATAAGCCTTTCCATTCATGGAGTCTGTCAGTTTCTTGATCTGTTGACGATCAGCTTTTTGTGGAGCAGTGACTACAGCCTCCCAGACACTCTTCAGAGAGGTGTATTGTTTTTCTCCCCCGTAAATCTAGCGTTTAAGAAGTGCCCACAAGTTCTCGATAGGGTTTAGGTCAGATGAGGAAGGGGGGCCATGTCATTATTCCTTCATCTTTAAGGCCTTTACTGGCTGGCCACGCAGTGGAGAACTTCGATGCAAGTGATGGAGCATTGGCCTGCATAAAAATCATGGTCTTTTTCCTGTATCACTGTTTGAAGAAAGTGTCTTCGAAAAACTGGCAGTAGGTTTGGGAGTTGATTTTGAGTTCATCTTCAATGCAAAAGGTCCAACTAGCTCATCTTTAAAAATACCAGCTCATACCAGTACCCCACCTCCACGTTGGAGTGGAGCTCTGTGCCCATTACTGATCCACAGGTCCATCCATCTGGTCCATCAAGAGTCACTCTCATCTCATCGGTCCATAAAACCTTTGAAAAAAATCTGTCTTCAGATATTTCTTGGCCCAGTTTTGACGTTTCAACTTATGTTACTTGTTCAGTGGTGGTTGGGTTTCAGCCCTCCTTACCTTGGCCATGTCTTTGAGCACTGAACACCTTGTACATCTGGGCACTCCAGGTAGGTTGCAGCTCTGGAATATGAAAGTACTGGAGGATAATGGGTTCCTGGTAGCTTCACGTTTGATTCTTCTCAAATCTTTGGCAGCTAATTTGCGTCTTTTGTTCTCAACACGTTTCTTGCAACCCTGTTGACTATTTGCAACAAAATGTTTGATGGTTCTGTGATCACACACCAATATCTTAGCAATTCCAAAAGTGCTGCATCCCTCTGAAAGACTTTTTACAATTTTTGACTTTTCAGAGTCAGTTAAATCTCTTTTTTGGCCCTGTTTGCCTGAGGAAAACTAGCTGCCTAATAATTCTGCACACCTTGATATAGGGTGTTGATCTCCTTAGGCCACACCCTCCCTCATTACACAAATACACATCACTTGACGTGCTTAAATCCAATAAGCATTCAAGTTAATTCAGCTTGGAGTTGGAATATACGCATTAAAAATGATGATATGGTCAAAATACTCACTTGCCTAATAATTGTGCACACAGTGTAGTATTCAATTTTACTATAACTGATGCATGAGGTAACTTCTGTTTCTCCTCCATAGTTAGACAAGTCTTAATTTTCCTATATTTTAACCTTGAAAAAAGCTGAAATGGTGCAAATCTAAAACGGTGAAATAGCACAACCTCTTTATTTCCAGGATTAATACAGAAATTGCAACAGTTCATTGATCATATAAACCATAAAATATCTGAATATGGCAGTCTGTACTGACTAAGTTTTCTTGACCTGGTTGAACTACATACTGTATATAAGATTAAAATGTAGTCTTTTTAAAATAAGAATAGATTGTTTAACTACAGATCTTTTTTACTTTGAAGCAAAATTGCTTTTCATTTTTTTCAATTTTGTCATTTTGTGTTTCCCTGCAAACTTAGCTGTTTTTTCCTAACCTTGTGTTATGTATGAATATTTGCTTTCAGGAAGTTATTGGATCCTGGTTTATCCCAATGTTCAAAACACTCTATGTTTCTGAACTTGTTGTTCAAGTCCCTGAAGGCTGATGTTGTCATTCGTCGAGTAAAGGCCTTTGTGAAAAGGTTGCTACAGATTACCTTTGGGCAGAATGCAGCTTTTGCCTGTGGAGCCTTATACCTGGTGTCTGAGCTGTTGAAGACTAAACCTGCTCTTCGCACATTTCTACAGGAGCATGCGGTAAGGAGTTAGTATAGCATTGCTGTTACAGTTGATTTTTAATCAATTCAAATACTACGTAACAATGGAAGTTAAGATTATGTCAGGATATTTTAGAATTTTTTCAGTTGATTAAAACGGTCCTTATGAAATTAAACTTCACAATAGAACTACCCACACTTCTCCCATGAAATTGGGCAAACAGAAGCAACCATATTGGATTTATTCTGAAAAGTGTATGCACATAGATTATACCGGGATATATACAGTACCCGTGATAATTTTTTATTTATATCGTGATGTAAATGTTTGTAAAAAAATCCAGTTCACTTTCTTGTATGATTTTCATAAAGAATCTCCAGCCTGTTAGAATTGCTTAGGTGTTGCTAGTAGCATATATGTTGTGTTCCATTTACCTCAGAAGTCAGATGTTGAAGCTGTGAATGACTTCATACTCGAGTTAACAGATTTCCAAATGTTTTACTGGAATGCAAAGACAGATCCTTCCAGGAAAACCTTTGTGCTTCCTCTTTCAGAATACAAACAGCCACTGAACAACTAAATACATATTTTATGCATCCATAACACACAAACACATGACACATAAACATGTCAACAGATAGAAATTGGACAATACTGTGTGCGTGACCGATGTAAACACAAAATGGACAGACATGTTAATAAAAAATATAATACTACAGCTTTTACTTCTGTTGATGTGCAGTGCAGCCATTTTGGATTTTGAGGTTGTGAGGCTCGCCCAACGTTCAGAGTAGATAATCCGACTTGTGTAGCCATTCCAGTTGAAACTTAAGAATTTCCCAGTTCAACCCAGCCTGTTTCAATTCTGTGTGTGGATCTATCTGCACAACATCTGATTGCATTTATATATTATGACCATGTTTACCAATACTAGAAACTAGCATAATGGTAAATGTGAATGGTGAATTCCCACTATCTTTACCTAGTATTTATCACCAGTCCCCAAAAGCATATATATTGAACTGTAGCTTTGCAGATAATTGTCCTTTTTTACTTAAAAATAAATAATGGGCTTAGGAATTGCATCTCATTTACTGCTAGTAGGTCAGTTTTCTGGGAGGTGCAATGGGGCAGTTATTAGTGCTGAGATCCCATATCTCAAGAATTTTGGATTTGAATCCAAGTTATGTGCATTTCTGGAGTTTGCATATTCTGTCTATATCTGAATGTTTTTTTTCTTGAGTTTCCTTCCCCATTCGGAATGCTATTTGAATAGGGACCTGTTCCATACAACTCTAAGCTTGGCACATCATTTGTATTGATGAATGAATGGATATTGCTGTGTTTGCTTTATATGCAATGGATGCAAAGAGCATTCATTCTTCCTTCACTTTTAGTAAATAGTATTGTGTTGTAGATTTTTTGCTCATCAATCTACACAATCTACAATGGAAAAGTGGAAACATGTTTTAAGAGCGGTTTGCAAATTTATTAAATATCAAAAATTGAAATCTCTCTTGTTTATATAAATATTTATACACTTAATTCAGTGCTTTATACAGGGTGGTCCAGATTTAATTATGCAGATCTAGATCATCTGGATAACTTTGATTTATGCAGGGACGATTCCAGTTCAGCGCGAAGACGATTCTTCGTGTCGTCAGTTCGCACACTTCTCGATGGTCCGGGATTTTTTGGGTGATTTTCTATGTAATAAACTTAAGTTTTATAGTGTAGTGAAAATTGCTTAATTAGATCTGGACCACCCTATAGGAGCCCTTTTGGCAGCAACTATGGCTTTGAGTCAAGAAACCTTCTGCCAAGCTTTGCACACCTTAATTTGGACAGTTTATCCCATTCTTCCTGGCAGATCCCCTCAAGCTCTGTTAGATTAGATGGGAGGTTTCTCCACAAATATTCTATGGAAAGTCTGGGCTTTGGTCGAGCCATTCAAATACAGTCGGAGACTGGTCCTGAAGCCACTCCAGCATCTCCCTGGTTGTGTGCTTTCGGTCACTGTAATGTCCTGGGGTGATATGCACTCTGGAGCAGGTTTTCTTCGAGGAACTCTCTGTATTGGCTCTATTCATTCTTCCCTCAATTCTGACTAGTCTCCCTGACCCTGCCACTGAGAAGCTCCTCCACAGCATTATGCTGGTATAGTTTTTAGTAGTCGGTATTTTCTCATCTGTGAATCAAATCAAAGTTGTTAAATTTCAGTGAAACAGCACAAGAGTCATGACAGCGACATCTTAACATTAGCACGCAACCAGTGAGTTAAAGTGGTAAAACAAGCTTAATGCTAATATGGCTTGGCTTACATTATGTCTCTCGTTTTAGCCATCAAAGCATAATATAATTCATGTGACTTAGGTAGCATACTGTAACATCTTAGCCTTTCTAAAATTATCTAATAGCTCAGAGTTATAGAAGAAAACTGTGATGTTGCCCATAACATCAGTAGCATTGCATAGCATGTAGGGAATAACTCCGGGACATCACTTACTGCATTCGGTCTAATTAAGCAGTTATGCCGTTTCTCTCTGCAGCATCTCTTTGTATTGCTTGGTGACAACGCAGCCCCTTACTTGGATCGAAAGCTCACGGAGATTGGGGGGAAAACCAGTACAGTGTGTACCACACTTGCACCCAATTAGAGCAGTGTAGATCGGGGTTAGACGGGAGCAACCCGCAACAGGGTCCGTGCAATTGACATTCAACTGAGGAGACTGGTGGAGTTGTTCTGCAGTTAAAGTGTTACATTAGTTGGAACAAGGACTTGTCAATCACAGTTTTTGGGGTCAGCTCTCTAGCAAGCGGCACTGTCTTTATGAACCTTGAAATAATGAAGTCTCAGTGAATTCTCTAGCAAGCAGCATTAGAATGGACACCTTCCCTTTTATGATTGCATATCAGTTTAAATATCTAGGGCAGGGCTATTCAATTACAAATTCAGTTGGGCCAGATTGCCAAACCAAGAAGGTTAGCTGGGCCAGTCATTTTAGCGGCAAAGCAGCTCGTAATGACAAATTTTAAAACCAACACAAATTTATTGAAAAACATAAGGTTTATTTGTTGTTTCTCTTTAAACTTTGGTCAATTTGCAGAGCAAAAGGTGCATACAAAAAGAGCTGAATTAACAGAATCTGAGGTAGCCCCTATTTTTTCCACTTACAAAAGAAAAAAAAACTGACCTAGGCTACGTATCTGACCTCTCTGATCACATAAAACAAAATAGTGCACAGTAGTAGGCTATTAGAAATAACAACTTGCACACATTTGACCCAGGAACATCTCAAAGTGCACAGTATTCACAACTATAACAACACTGAGGGAACATATTTTAAATCACCATGTGTGATTAGCCATGCCTCTGATACACATCCCACATTATATTGATGTATTGTAGGCTACAGTTACCCTGCTGACTTAGTGGGAGAAGTGACATTTTTTGTTTTGAACGAGAGCAGTGACTTTAGGCTCGTAATTTGTCAAGTTGTCAATGCAATTCAAGGCATTGGTGGAGAGTATGGTCAGTCAGGGAGCAACGAGAGTTGCTTTTTATGGAGTTCATGTGTGAAAAACTTGACTCACATGTATATGTTGATCCAAACATACTGAGCATGACGATCGCTACTTTCTTAATGTTAGGGAACTGATGTGCGTTGACATCAGTCCAAAACATTGCAGGCCCGTTAGTGGAAAGCTCCTGTGCCATGGTTACAGATGACTGCATGTCAACAAGTTCGCGTGTGAATTTCCCCTCGTCAATGGAAGGGACCAGTTTCTTAGCTCTGGCGGATAAGTCCCCTTCTATTGCAACAGTGAACGGGTCTCTGACAAAAACGGCCAACTCTGTGGGCAGATCAAGTCCATCCAATCAACCAGCAAAGTTATTTTTCAACATCCCAATGAAATCTGTCATCACATCCGTGATTTGTGCGGGGAATGAGATGCATTTGCGGAGTGTCGGAAAATGCAGCATTCGGCCTGTGCTCAAATCATTTGCGAAAAGGTCCAGTTTAACTTGGAATGCGCGTATCTGTTCCACAAGGTCGATGACAGTTTTGTCTCTGCCTTGTAGTCCCAAATTGAGATCGTTCAGTTGTTTGAATATGTCGCTCAGAAAGCAGGCATCGGCCATGAAGTTGTCGTCCAGTATGCGACTCAAGTGCGTTTCTGCCTTTTTTTGCTTGCTGCCGCAGAGGAAAGTTATGATCTCTTCTCTGAGACCGCAGAAACGCTCCAGTGCTTTGCCTTTGGACAGCCACGTCACGTCATTATGCAAAAGAAGGTCGTGGTGCTCAGCAGACATTTCTGACAGCAGCATGCGGAATAAGCGGTGTTGGAGGCTTGATGTGGAGCGAATAAAATTAATTATAGCCATAACGCTGTCCATTGTCGTTTTGAGGCCCCGCTTAGTTTTGCGCACAACACCGCCTGATGCACAATGCAGTGTAAGGAGATCAACTGAGGTGCAACAGCGGACCAACGGGCTGCCAAACCATTCACCTTCACTGTCATGGACGGAGCCCCATCTGTCACAAGCATGTACACACGTTTCATATCCAGACCACTGTCTTTAAAAAAGGCGGAAATTTTCCCAAAGACTATATCGCCAGTTGTGTGTCCTTCTAACGGCAGTAGGCCGAGCAGCTCCTCTCGGAAGCATTTGCCATCACAAAAATGGACATATATGCACAACTGAGCAGTATCAGTTTTGTCTGTGGACTCATCTACTGCTATAGACATAGTATCAGCTTTCATCAGGTCTCCTAACAGCGTTTCATACACATCTGCAGCAAGAATTTCAACCCTACGAATGTTTGAAGTATCTGACGGGGGTACAATTTTTATAGCAGATACCACGATCATTTGAATTTTATCGTCATTTATCACCTCATCCATGACAGCCAGCATACAGTCCTTCGCGGTTTCAGAGTCTGTGAATGGCCTTTTCTTTTTTGCCAGTATCCAGGAAACACGAAGGGATGCTGCAGTAGCTCTCTAGTGGGCTGTGAATGACTGCACCATGGTAGTACTGCTCCGGTTGTAAGATGCAATCAAACTCTGCACTTTTACAGCCCTCTCTTGAGATCCCTCTGGAAAATTGGTGCGAAAAGTGTGGTGTTTCTCAACATGATGCCTCCGCACATTGTAATCTTTAAATACTCCAACGCACTCATTACAAATTAAACAAATCGGTTTGGCGTTTGGATGTGGCGGAAAAATAAACAAGTATTTGTCAGTCCAGGCAGGGTTAAACTTATGGTTTTCATTGGCAATTTTACGTTTCAGTGTTGAGAAAGACACATTGATAGTAATCTAAGCTACTATCGGCACGCTCTGCATTGTTTGCGTGTTGCAGGCTACGGAATTTACGTAGGAATGCGCGTTTTTGGCAGGACCATAGACATAATAAATACTTTATATTAATATACTATATATTTATATTAATATAATATATATATTTATATTAAATTATATTAAATAACAATTTGTGAATAATATATATTAATTTATTATCTATGGGCGGAACTACGGGCCGGGCCACTCGGAGGTTGATTCTGGGCCGCATTTGGCCCGCGGGCCGCCAATTGAATAGCCCTGATCTAGGGTTTAACATCACAAGTAAATATAAAGCTCTTTTTTTTCAACAAAATTTTGCTGTTTGCATTGACAAAATTTAAACAAAATGTGCATAGATATGGTCTACCCTCCATCTTACTTTGCCCAGGAAAAGTAACACTATCAAGATGAATATCTTTCTTAAGCATCTGTTTCTATTTCAAAACCTTCCCATTTACATTGACAAATTATTTTTTTAAGAAATTCAATTCAATCATAACTTCATTTATTTAGAATTTGAAATATCCACACATCCAAAGGGAGATCCTACAGTTACTTAAATCAGAAGGTGGCATGGCCATTCCTAATTTTCAATTTTATTACTGGCCGGCAAACATACAAGCTATAAAAACCTGGACACCGACACAAATAGATGAACACACACTAGCTTGGTCTAAAATAGAAATGAAATCCTGCAGTAGTACTTTATATTCCTTGCTATGTACACTGGTAAATACAAGGTATCGTCAATTTACTAACAACCCAATTGTCCTTCATTCACTCAGAATATGGAACCAATGTAGGAAGTATTTCAAGATAGAGAAGCCTTTATCTGTAGCACATCTGAACGATAACCAGCTTTTTCCACGCTCTCAAATTTACATAGTTTTTAATGTTTGAAAAAACGTATGGGATATATAACCATTTTAAAGATCCCAAAGTACAGTGGGAAAAGGCTGTCTTACTCAAAATTTCAGAAAAGAAGTAGAAGGCAGGCATGTACAGAATTTACTGTAGCTGCATGTGCAAAGCGTTCAACTATTCAACTTAAAAAAAAATTTTATCAAGCACATCTGTCTAATTTAAAATTGTCCAAAATGTTTCCAGGGCAAGATCCAACCTGCAAACGTTACAGTCAAGCTCCAGCTTCACTAGGCCACTGATGTTATGTACTATTTGAAATTGGAAAAAATCTGATTCTCTCTTAGAGGATCTGCTCAAAACTTTTTTAAAACCTGACAGGATCTAATCAATAATATTTTAGAATAAGCACTTATATTGGGGAGAAAGACTCCTTTCCCTCAATACTACTCTCAAAAGTTTTACTTTGGCTGTTGGCCTTTCTCTCTTTCTCATGGATGGGGGTTGAATTGAATTTAGTTTTAAGTTTGACTTGATTGTATAGAATGTTACATGCTTTAAATAAATTCAATAAAAATTAAAAAATAAATAAATAGTGAAGTCTGAACATATTGTCGTGTCTGTGATTCTTGACCTTCAGATCTTGTAGACGACTGCGACATTCTTTGCAGTATAGCCCGCGTTAAATTGAAAATATTCAGAATTGATGATGCTCAGTATCGATCCTACCATTGCAGTTGCCCTCCAACACATTGATTAGTCCTGATAATTTATGTAGAAATGGAGTGCTTGGAGTATGTTAATGAAATGTAAAATTAAATGATGAAAAATAATGGTTGTGGTTATATACCAGGAGACTTTCTAAGTCATTTACTGTAAGTCAGAGTGAAGTTGAGTCGTGTTTGTGTTTTTTTTTTATTTTTTTATTTTTTTATTAATATTGTCAAGTAAGTCACTAAAGTTAGGACTTGGGTCTGACTTGAGTCAAGTCATGTGACTCAAGTCGCCCACTTCTGCTTAATAGTAAATCACTCATTATTTACGACATTTAATACTTTCACATATTTCCAAAGATTCACAGCCCCTCCGTATATATGAGAGACTGGCAGCATCCCGGGATTTGTTATTTTCATGACATGCCTTTTAATATTTCATCCTGTTTTAAATCTCAACAGTTTTCAGTACTGCAGAGTCAGAACACGGAAGTTAAGAAACAAAGACTGCATAAAGATTAACTAAATGTCTTTAATCATCTTATTTCACAAAAAAAAAAAAAGTTCTGCTTTTATTAAGCCCATTAATTAAGTAGTATTGAAGTATAAATTTCTGAAAAGTATTACACTGTTAGAATAATCTGATAGTATCACCCTCATTGGGTACAAAATAAACATGTGAAACCAAAAATTCTTTTGGTTATATTTCATACGCATAGTTTCTTATCTATTGATCTTCCTTGCCTTTTTAAATTTGAACATTTTGTTTAAAGAAATTAAGACAATCTCTATAGATATTAGGTACTTTACATTTTATATAGATGTAAACACGTTATTAAAGAAATAAAATAATTGAATAATTAACTCTACAGTGCATCTGGAAAGTATTCACAGCGCATCACTTTTTCCACATTTTGTTATGTTACAGCCTTATTCCAAAATGGATTAAATTCATTTTTTCCTTCTACAGACAACACCCCATAATGACAACGTGAAAAAAATTTACTTGATTTTTGCAAATTTGTTAAAAATAAAAAAATTGAGAAAGCACATGTACATAAGTATTCCCAGCCTTTGCCATGAATCTCAAAATTGAGCCCAGGTGCATCCTGTTTCCCCTGATCATCCTTGAGATGTTTGTGCAGCTTAATTGGAGTCCACCTGTGGTAAATTCAGTTGATTGGACATGATTTGGAAACGCACACACCTGTCTATATAAGGTCCCACAGTTGACAGTTCATGTCAGAGCACAAACCAAGCATGAAGTCAAAGGAGTGATGCGCTGTGAATACTTTCCGGATGCACTGTATATCAGCACTACTTTAAATTGTTTCAGTGATAGACATAATGAACAAAGAAACATAGGTATTCATATATTAAATGATTTCTGAATATTGTGTTTCCCTTATACACATTTCTCAGAGAAACTGAACTTTCATTTTTGTTCATAAATATTCTTTTCTACCCACCTTTATACATTTTCATTTGTTATTGGGGCTATAATCAGGAATCTGATGATGAAGAGAAGTTTGAAGACATAGATGATGAAGAGGAGGAGGAAGAGTTCACAGATGTGGATAAAGAGATGCATAGAGATGATGATAAACCAACAGATCCAAATTGTGTCAAGCCAGCCATTTCTTGGTTACATCATAAAAACATGGAAGGTATATTTGTTTTATGTTTGTTTTGTAAACCTTTTATGGGATGTTACAATACAGGTTATACTGTATTTGGAAGACATGTAAACATTCTAGGGAATGCCTTCCTTGAATGTCTAACAAATATGTAAATTATAGTTAAACTGCAGACCTTTACAATTTTAATATATTTTTCAGATTTAATCACACATCCATAGTTTAAATAATTTAAATAGTCCAGTACTTGAATGGCATATGTATAAGAAATCTATTTTAGTACTGATTATTTCATACATTTATTAGAATTTGTTGATCACATTGTACTTTATATTTGAAAACTTGTATTTCCGCAATTTTTTTCATTTTTAAACAGATCACAAGTCTTTTACAGTCAATAGAAATGATATTGGTAAATTCCAAATTGCAAAGTTAAATGTCCTTAATAATTACCATATCCCTTTTCCATACTTGTATTTTATCTACTTTATTTTATTTTATTTTTTCTTTCAGTATTATATGTTAATAAACAACTTGCTGACATGTTGCATTTTCTGTCCAGTAGTCAGTTTCAAATTACACTTTTTCCCACAGTGGGGAAATAAATATGTACATTGGTGTAGTCACAAAATTCAGTGAAAAGATAGTTGGGTTTGGGCAGTTTGTTATTAGATTGTTTCACTATACAATTTTATTCTCTCTTTTAAAATTGGCTTTAATGCTGATTCTTACAGGTGTAAAAAATGTACAGTGCTATGATCCTTTACACAGGAATCCATTATACTGTGGAGCTGATAAATCAAATCTTTGGGAGCTTAATGAGGTAGGATATGTGAGCATCTTTGCTTTTCATTTTCAGATTGTATTAACCCTGAACCAGTAAACAGAGTTTAGTCCTACTGTATAAAAATTTGACTAGTAAATTATTTATTTTGCTTTTCTTTTACCCCATCTTGCACACCAATAAAACAGTAATAAGTTTTGATGTATTCAATCAGATTGTTATATCGCCATATTATAATTTGCTTTCTTTTATTTGAGGTTGGTATGGTGGCTTCATCTCCCTTCTACACTGATTTAATTGTTGAATATGATGGTTTTGTGTTTATATTGCATATGTATTAAATGTTTGTCAGTTTCTCACAAACAGTTGCAAAATTGTAGGTTAAAGCTACAATATTATGTGACTGCATTTGTCCAATGCATGTGGGATCATATGTGATTTGTGTTTCCAGAGATGAACTGCCATCCTTCCTGTTTCAGTTTTTGCCTTGTACCATTTACTGCAAAAGTAGGATTGCACAATAAGCAATGGGACAATAGTTATTTTTATTCTCTTTTATCAGCTGTTAGCATGAGTTGAGTTTTTCCATCTTCCTACTGCCAGGGCCCCCTGTTACCCATTAACACAGTTGCTATAACATTCTCTTCCTGTGATAAATGATCTGTTTAGAGCTTACCAACAAAATCAATTCTGCAGTCCCTCTTCATTTCTGATCTACATTGGATATAAAAGTCTACACATCCCTGTCAAAATCACAGATTTTGTGTAATAAAATAATGAAACCAAGATAAATCCTGTCAGAACTTAATGCAACTTTGCAAAATTGCAACAATCTATGCAAAGAAGGTGAAAACAAATCAAACTGTTTAGTGAAAAAGAAAAAAAATAATACAAAATCCTGTTTGCACTAGTGTGCACACCCATTAATAATTAAGGATGTTGCTGTGTTCAGAATCAACCAATCGCAAGAAGTCGCATCTCAAATAGTAGTTGGTATACAACAACATTTATTTATATAGCACATTTTCATACAAAAAGTAGCTCAAAGTGCTTTACATAATGAAGAACAGAAAAATAAAAGACACAGTAAGAAAAAAATAAGTCAACATTAAGTAACATAGAATAAGAGTAAGGTCCAATGGCCAGGGTAGACAGAAAAAACAAAACAAAAAAAAAACTCCACACGGCTGGAGAAAAAAATAAAATCTGTAGGGATTCCAGACCATTAGACTGCCCAGTCCCCTCTGGGCATTCTACCTAACATAAATGAAACGGTCCTCTTTGGATTTAGGGCTCTCACTGAAGGACTTGATGATGATGCTCACGTAGACTTCTGCCTTTTAATCCATCCATCATTGTTGGAGCATCATGATGCTTTGAGTAGGTGGTGGTGGCGCAGGCTGCCACCAGAAAGAAACCGGAAAAAGAAACAGAAGAGAGAGTAGGGGTCAGTATGGATTTTAGAGCCACCATGAATAGTTACTCTGTATGTTCAATGCATCATAATATCAGGATTAAGTTAAAGTGAAGTTATGAAAAGGCCATGTTAAAGTAATGTGTTTTCAGCAGTGTTTTAAAGTGCTCTACTGTATTAGCGTGGCGAATTCCTATTGGCAGGCTTTTCCAGATTTTAGGTGCATAACAACAGAAGGCCGCCTCACAACTTTTAAGTTTTGTTCTTGGAATTCTAAGGAGATACTTATTTGGGGATCTGAGGTTACGATTTGGAATATAAGGTGTCAGACATTCCGATATATAAGATGGGGCGAGATTTATTTAAAGCTTTATAAACCATAGCAGAATTTTAAAGTCAATCCTGAATGACACAGGTAACCAGTGTAGTGACATCAAAACTGGAAAAATGTGCTCGGATTTTTTTTTCAATTCAACGATTTTATGTCTTTTTTGGGTAGTCCTGAGAGGCGTGCGTTACAGTAATCTAGTCGACTAAAAACAAATGTGTGAACTAAGTTCTCAGCATCTTTCAGTGATATAAGAGGTCTAACTTTAGCTATATTTCTTAAGTGAAAAAATGCTGTCCTAGTGATCTGATTAATATGCGATTATTCCGAGACGTTCGTGAACCGAGGTTCCACTGTATTTACTGTTTTTAGTAGTGAGCTGCTCTTATTGTTAATATTATACAGTACACTCATACATTTGGTTTCCGTCTGTAACAGACCGTGTACATTTATAGTACTGTACTTGTAAAAGTTACCTTTTTTTTTTTTTTTTTTCCCCTTCACCTTAATTCTTTCAGTCACGATCACGATACATACTACCGCCCTAGGGATCTGACGCTGTTAGTTTTTATTTGAAACTGGATATAACTGTAGATGTGAGTAGTGTTTTGAGGCAATGGAACTGGACATTCTCTGATCTGGAGGGATAAAAGCTGACACAGAAACGCAGGCGAATCTGCCTTCTTTATATTTCACCGTCACTTTATTTATTTTTTTTTTTATTCAGTTTTTTTTTTTGAGTGTTCCTGCTTACGCAGAATTAGTGTGCACCTTATGGTTTATGATGTCAAAAAAAAAAAAAACAGACGTAGGTATATATGATATTTAGAATTATTCATTTTATGACCTTTTATGAGGTCAGTTCAGCGCTATATGCTGTCAAGGATGCCAGGGGCAACGACCCGGCCAGGACGCCTTCAGGGACCCGAAGTGGGCGTGCGGGCCGCCATCCTGGTTGCTTTGCGGGCCACAGGTAGAGGGGCTTGCAAGCCCAACCCTGTAGGGACCCGTGGTCACCGCCAGGGGACGCCCCAATTCCTTGAGGACCCTGGACCTCAGCACTTCCGCCACACCAGGAAGTGCTGAGGGGAAGAAGAAGAGGACCCCCGGAGAGCTTCCGGGAGAACCGCCGGCATTTCCGCCACACTGGGGCGTGTCCGGGGGGAATGCCGGGAAACACCTGGAGCTCATCTGGGATTATGTAAAAGGGGCCGTCTCCCTTCATTCAGGACTGGAGTCGGGTGGAAGCAGGACGAGACAGAAGAGAGTGTGGAGGCGGCCCGAAGAGAAGGCATTGTGTGGCCAGGACTGTGTTGGGGTTTGTGTGGCACTTGAGTATTGTAAATATTGTATATAGTAAACGTGTGGTGGTGATTAACAACATGTCCACCTGTCTGTGTCTGGGCCGGGTCCACAATGCATAAATCAAATGTTAACAGTTCACACATATGCAAGGACAGTCCTTCCTACATTTACGACGTGTACCTGTTGCAAAGTGCATACTTCTCTCTATGCTGTGGTTTCTACTACACACCTGAAATAAAGACAATATATGTGACATTTTAAAGAAATCATTTTATGACCTGAATAGTACCAATCAGAAAACATCATAACACCAATGCAATATTTGAAAATGAGCAGCGTCAGATCGGGGGTGAATTTACGCTGGTGCTGTTACCTAGAATCAGATCGGGGGTGGTGGGGGGCTTGTTAGAGCATGATCATCATTGAGAAAATAAAACTGAAAAAAGCAAACTTTTACATGTCCCATATATTTGCCTTTCTTTTTTTTTCTTCGTGCTGCAGGAACCGTCCTTCCTACATTTACGACGTATGTACCTGTCGCAATGCGCACACTTTTCTCTATACTATGGTTTCAATTACATTAAAAGGGCACTTGTCACTGACTCAGTTTACTTTCCTGGGGAAGCGGCTGTCTTGGAACAGAAGCTTGTCGATGTTGCATCCTCTTTTTCTTTTTCCATCGCCTTTTCTAGTAAAATGTGACGACGAAGTTCCTCTGCAATACGAGCCATGAACACTGTTCTTTTCACAGTGGCCCCCATGCATGCCTTGCACGGTGCATGTGCGCTGATCCTGCTGCACTGAATAAGCTCACGCCTTCTGGTGCACGATATCGACGCAGAACGGAGAGAAAAAGAGACAAATATATGGGACATTGGGTGTAATGTCCCATATATACCCTAGGGTATGTATCGTGATCATGACTAAGAGAATTAGGGTGGAAAAAAAATGGTAACTTTTACAAGTACGTACTATAAATGTACACGGTCTGTTACAGACTCAAACCAAATGTATGTGTGTACTGTATAATATTAACAACAAGAGCAGCTCACTACTGAAAACCGTAAATATAGGAGACCGTCAGGATCGAACCGGGGACTCTTGATTATAAGTCGGTAAATCTTACCACTTCTCCATGGAAGCGTCCTTGAACCTTTTGTAAAAGTGTTTATTTGATCGTTGGACTTCAGGCTTCACACATTCAATAGTTTATGCCAACATTTTGTAATATTTATTACTAAAATATGAAAAAGTTTGTTTTAACAATGTGTTTACACAGATTACTGTAGAAACGGAACACACACGAAATGCATGTGTTCCAAATAACTATCTATTTCCACTCTAAAACTCCAGCACTTCACTCCCAGATAATCAAACAAGGCATGAGCTGGGAGAAGCTTTGTGAACTTTCTGCGACGGTGGGGGGATGGAATAGCAGGCTGCTTGTCTTAAGCAGAAGGAGTTTTAGGATGAACTGGACGAGATTTTGAAACACGTATTACTTGCTTTACTTATAAACAATTTATAAACATGGTTGCTTGCAAGAAACAATTATCAGCTGTTGGTGCAAAAAGTATAACGAACATACAGGTGGATAAATCGGTAGTCTGGTCACCTTGGACTACCAGGTTTTATTTCCTGATTTTTAAAGCCTGGCAACTGTCTGAAGTTTTGAATATTTGGTTCATGCATTATTTTCCATATCAAAATCATTTTAATAAAAACAAAAGACCGAATTCTTCATGTACTATCTTAACTTTGATTGCTTTTAAAGACGATTACTTATAGTATGCCTGACTGGCATAACCTTCTTCTAAAGTGTGGTTTATACTTGACCTGGTTGCAAAGGTAGTGCAGCTAAAATGTCAGACGCAGTAACAAGTGCTGGGCTTTTACTGCTTGTTGTGCAACAACTTTTTGATCTGTGCAGTGATGCAGGTGTCAC